>NC_051334.1:97204718-97804718 GCF_015220235.1 Choloepus didactylus | reverse complement strand
TGAGGTGAGTATCAAACCTCCTGCAGCTGTTTTCCTCAAGGGTTGGGGATGGGCACCAGGACCCAGAACTTGAAACACAGTTGCAGTCCTTGTTTTTTCAGACTCTTTGTCCCTCACTGACTTGGGCCTTGAAATGTCCTCTCCTGTTCCCCAGATCCCCATACAGTTGATTTGGATATTTTCTGCCTGGCTACTTGCTGCTTTTAGGAAATATTTTGCAGTTCCCTCCTATATCTTCCATTTTGGAAGCTCTTCCTTTCTGCCCTTTTGTATTGCACCCTCACCTGCAGCTTAAGTCCTGCCGTGGGTTCCTGTCAACTTGGGTTTCTATGGCTGTTGGATATAGGTGAGGATCTGTCTCACTGATGTGAGAGATTTTATAGTCTGGGAAGTGGGAAGTAGGAGTGATCCCAGATGTTGCCTCTGGGAGCTTCCTGAGTTGGGTGGGGACAAGTGATGGGGAGGAGAGAGGAATGGCTGGTCTGTGATGGAAATTTCCTACCTGATATTTTTCTTCGATGCAGCATTTGCATGATCCTTCTCCAGTCTATACCTTGCTCCAGAGTTCTGAACAAGTGAGAATTGTCCTTTTTTTCACTGAATCTCTGGGGAGAGGTTTTCAGTAGCAATTTGCATTGCCATGTTGACTTCATCACTCTGCTTGTCTGCTTTTACAGTACCATAGTGATTGCATTTCATTAAAAGAAAAAGTTTTCATTTTAGGTTTAATGAAATGTTCAGGTAGTCTAAGATAAATGATAATAGAGTAATAAAGTTTTAAATCTTTGAACAACTAAATATTTTTAACTTTTTAAAATCTTCATTTCTCTCTCTACTCCCAAAATTCTCATTTAGTTTTTTCCTGAATTATTTCCAAAGTTAAGGTTGAAATTTTATGATGGCTTATTTCCAATAGTTGATTTTTATATTCAGCTCAGTTGGCCAGACTTTGGTTTTTGAATTAAACATTATATAGCCACAAAGTGTTTACCACTGGAAAACTGGTTCCTTGGTGAAGAAGATTGAGGCTTGTGTTTAATGTGGTTTTTAACTGGAAATTGGCTATGTCAATTGCTTCCATATGCTTATTTTAAAAAATAAAGTACCCTTTTTATTTTCTTGAAATATTTGAAGCTTAGTGTGTAGTTTAAACCTTGACAAAAAATGTTGCTGCTTCTTTTCTACTAGTTAAGAATCCAAGAGGATCAGGATGTTTCATCATAGTAAAAGAGTCAGTAGTAGCACTATAGAATTGCACTAAACTATCAAACATCAAAAGATGTTTTATTCATCTGATTGAAATAAAAGATTTAGCAACCTATATAGAAATGGTAGGTTTTGTGATGAAAAATTATGGAAGTCTTTAGCTCACAGCATAACACCTGAATTTTTTTTAAATTATAAAGGCATTTCATTTCTGCTGAGATTGGTAGTAGTAATGTATATTTTCCTTTATGATCATTAACTTTATGGTATGATTTAATTTGATTCCAAAGCACTATTTTTTTTCCAAATTGTTATATTGACCAAAAAGTAAAATAATTTATCCTGTAAATGGCCCAGCTTCTTTTTTAAGCTAGCTAATGCATGGCTTGAAGTAAAAAAATGGATACCATTTCTCTTCAGAGTCATTGTAGCTATGGAGTTAGATCTGGATTGAACCGTCCAACTCTGTGACTTTTTTTTTAAACATTGGGCAACAAGTAAACATATTTGAGCTGCAATTTCTTCATTGTATACAGAGATAATATATCAGCTCAGTTGGGTGGATCAGATGAGCTACCTTGTAAACATGGTTCCTAAATAATAAAGTGTTACATGAGCAATGTTTTGACAGTTGCTTATTTATGGTAATTTGAAGATAAAAATTAAGTACTTGTTTTTTTAAAATGTGTATCACAATGAATTTTTCAGGATCAGTAGTATATATTTAAGAAACAGCTAATAATATAATATGAAATACAAAATATTAAATACAAGGATGAGCCTCTTTTGATAAACTATTCTGTATATTGTTACCATGAGTTGAACATTTTGAGTAATGTATTTATTTCTATATTCTAAATTTTTATAGGTTTGCCTGAGTCCATCATTGAAGCTACATATTCAATAAATGGCCAGAGAGTTCTGCATATTGATTTGTAAGTTTATCTATGTTAGCATTTGATACTTCCAAATAGTTCTATATAAAATTAAAATTTATATACACATCCACAAATGTATGTGTATGTATATGTATGGTGTGTATATATATACACACACCCACACACACATACACTGATGTGTGTGTATAAACTGTTCAAGCTATAAAAAGGATTGGGGTTCTTGAATCTTCACCAAAAATATGTGAAATATGCAATGTACACCTTTTAATATTGTATTCTGAGAAATAGTGATCTTTTTACTTTGAGAATAAAACAAATGTATTGTAACTAACTTTTCAAATGAAAGATTTTTTTAAAGTAGTAAATAATTCTCCAAAAGGCTTAGAAGCCTCATACCTGCCCTTCTTATATAAGTGTATGGATATAGACAACCTATATATGCTATACATGTATTTTAGGCTTCATATGGATTGTGGAAAATTCAGGCAATAGATTTTTTATATTGTGAAATGTAACCTATATACAGAAAAGCAATAACTTTCAAAGTATGGTTTAACATGTAGTAAAAAAGCAAATTGCAAAGAATGTTATGGGTTACAGTTCCACAATTTCAGTTATTTCCTTATTGTGAAATATACCTTATATACAGAAAGATGAAAACTTTCAAAATATAATTTAACACATAGCTATAGAGCAAATTTCAAAAATTTGATGGGCTACAGTTCCACCATGTCAGTTATTTCCCTCTAGCTATTCTAATACCCTAGAAACTAAAAAAAAAAAAAAAAAAAAAAAAAAATTAAAGGTTCATTATTAGTAATCCTTAGTTAAATCATATCTTGTTTGTTGTTTCTGCTCTCTCATTTCATCAGTTTCTGAATATTCAGGGATAACTGGGCAGTGACCACTCTAACTTGTTCATATTGAAATGGGGTGTTGACATTATGGGGAAGGGATCTGCATCTGGTTGATGTTCTTAAATAGGCTGTTGCCTCTGAGTTTTGAGACTTTTCTGGCATAGGAACACTCCAGAGGATTTAAGTTTCTGAAAAATAAACTTAGTGAGTGAAACTTTTTATAGAGTTTTGCATAGGAACCTAGGTATTCTTTAGTATTTTTGGGACTACTGTTGATTAGGACTTGGCTTACTGTGGCCATTTGGAATATCTAGCTGGGGCTTGCATAAGAGTAACCTCCAGAATAGCTTCTTGACACTATTTGAAATTTGTTAGCCTCTGAAACCTTATTTTGTTACTTTTCGTTTCCCTCTTTTGGTCAAGAAAGCATTCTCAATCCCTTTATGCCAGGGCCAGGCTCATTCCTGGGGGTCATGTCCCACTTCACCAGGGAGACTCACTCCCCTCGGAGTCATAACCCATGTAGGTAGGAGGGTAATGACTTGATTTGCAGAGTTGGGCTTTGTGCCAGTCTGAATGTATTATGTCCCCCAAATGCCATTATCTTTGATGTAATCTTGTGTGGGCAGATGTATCAGTTTTGTTTAGATTGTGATTCTTTGAGTGTTTCCATGGAGCTGTGCCCCACCCATTTAATGTTTAAATGCCATTAAACAACCATGAAGGCAAACAATCATGTTTGCCTTCAGTGCAACACTGATACTTATAATCCCATTAACAACTGTACATTTCCAGACCTTTAAATTCACCCTCATTAACATGTCTGTACATATTAATTATTCCTCTTTCACTAGTTTCTATCTCTAGTTCTCCAATATTCTACATTATAAGATATTGATTTTACATTGTTCAGGGAGTTCATATTAGCAACAACATAAAAGATCTCTCCTTTTGTGTCTGACTTATTTCACACTGCATGTCTTCAAGGTTCAGCCATGTTGTCATATGTTTCAGGATCTTATTCTTATTGCTGCAAAGTATTTCATCTATTTGGTGAAAAACCACATTTTGTTTATCCAATCTTCTTTTGATGGACACTTGGATTATTTCCATGTCTTAGCAATTGTGAGCAATGCCACTGTAAACACTGGTGGGCAAATGTCTGTTAGTGTTGCTGCTTTCAGATCTTCTGGGAATATGTCGAGAAGTGAAATTGTCAGATCATGGGGTAAGTCGATAACTAATTTTCTCAGGAACTACCAAACTGTCTTCCTTAGCAGCTGTACCATTATATATTCCCACCAGGAATGAATAAAAGTTCCAATTTCTCCACATCCTCTCCAGAATTTGTAGTTTCCTGTTTGTTTGATGGTAGCCATTCTCAGTGGTGTAAGATGATATCTCATTGTGGTTTTGATTTGCATTTCACTAATAACTAGTGAAGATAAACATTTTTTCATGTGTTTTTTTAGCCATTTATATTTCTTCATCAGAGCAATGTCTTTCCAGATCTTTTGACCATATTATAATTGAGCTGTTTGTACTATTCATTGAGTTGTGTGATTTCTTCATATATATTAGATATCAGTCTCTTTACAGATTTATGGTTTCCAAATATTGTCCACCATTGTGTTGGCTGCCTCTTCTACTTTTTGACAGAATCCTTTGTGGTACAGAAGCTTTTGATTTTGAGGCATTCCCATTTATCTATTTTTTTCTTTCTTTGCTTATACTTTGGGTGTAAGTTCTAAGAATTTACCTCCTGTTGCTAGGTCTTGATAAGGTTTCCCTATATTATCTTCTAGGAGTTTTATGGGACTGTCTCTAATATTGAGGTCTTTGATCCACTTTGAGTTTTTTAAACTCAATTTTATTGAGATATATTCACAAACCATACAGTCATCCACAGTTTACAGTCAGTTGTTCACAGTGCCATTATATAGTTTTGCATTCATCACCACAATCAATTTTTGAACACTTTCATTACCACACAAAAAGAAAAAAGAATAAAATTTAGGGAAAAAAAGAACACCCATACCCCACATCCCACCCTATTATTCATATGCTTTTTGTCCCCATTTTTCTACTCATCTGTCCATACATTGGATAAAGGGAGTGGGAGCCACAAGGTTTTCACAATCAAACAGTCACACAGTGTAAACTATATAGCTATACAGTCATCTTCAAGAATTAAGGCTATTGGGTTGCAGTTCAACAGTTTCAGATATTTCCTTCTAGCTATTCCAGTACACTAAAAAATAAAAAGTATATCTATATATAATGCATAAGAGTAGCCTCCATAATGACCTCTCAACTGTATTTGAAATCTCTCAGCCACTGAAACTTTATTTTGTTTCATTTCTCTTCCCCCTTTTGGTCCAAGAAGGCTTTCTCAATCCTACAATATGAGGGCCAAGCTCATCCTTGTGAGTCATGGAGTTTTACACCACTGGGAATCATGGTCCACATAGGGAGGAGGGCAGTAAGTTTATCTGCAGAGTTGGCTTAGAGGGGCCACATCGAGTAACAAAAGAGGTTCTCTGAGAGTGACTCTTAGGCACAATTTTAAGTAGGTCTAGCCTCGACTTTGTGGTAACAAACTTCATAAGGGCAAGCCCCAATATCAAGGGCTTGGCCTTCTAAATTGGTATTCCCCATGCTTGTGAGAATATCATTAATTCTCCAGATGGGGAAGTTCAGTATTTCCCCATTTTCCCCCAGTCCCTCAGGGGGGCTTTGCAAATACATTTTCATTATCTACTGTGTTTATTCTGGGATATATCAGGGCTTCACTCTAACCTGTACCAACTAGCCAGGTTTCACTTCCTATTCAAAGTTCTGTGTAATTATGGTGTTTCAATAAACTGACCATAGAAGTTAAATTATATAGTATGTTATAAGATGCTGATTTTGTACCTAATAAACATCTCTTCCTTTGATTTCACACAGAAGTCGAAGTTTTAAAACACCATCAATATTGTCCTTTACCCTTTAGTCTCATTTATCTTAATCCTAACCAAGTCCATTTTTTTCATATCTCTAATTGAATTCTGGTCACTTTTTTTAGACTCTTTAACATTTGCTTTATGTTGTAATGCTGACATTCATAGCTGCTGGACTCTGCCTTTGAGTCTCAGGTGTCACACTAGTACCCAAATTTCCAGGGACTGACCAGGTTATACATAAAGAGCTCAGCATCTCAGAATTTAGAAATAGCCAATAGAACTCAGGAATGAATGTATCTACTGTAAGAGCTTACAATCTGGTAACTTTTACAATAAACCTTCCCCTGAAAACCTGTGCTTTCGGATTCAATTCTGTTTGCACATTATTTTTAGTCCATATTAGTGTGGCATAATAATGATTTGCTTTTCATTTCTGGTTTATTTTACTCAACATACTGTCCTCAATGTCCATTCACCTCACAACTTCATTCCTTCTTATAGCAGCTCAATATTCCATTGTATTATACACCACAGTTCACAATTTCATTGATCAATGTACCCATAGACCCAGATCTACTGTGAATCATAAATACTGCCACCCAAGACCCCACTGTGCAAATATCCATTCTTGTCCCTCTTTTTGGTTCTTCCGGATACTCTGCAACAGGTGTAGTCCATATTGAGCCATATTTTGGCCAGCAAAGTGAGGGCATATTAATCCCACAGTTTGAGCTCACCTGTGTAGATGCAGCCTGTGCTAGGAGGCAAAGCAACTTTTGACAACCATTAAGTTGCCAAACAGCTCCATCTGCTGGAAAGTCTGGAAAGTGCAAGGGAATAGAAACCCTTTTAAAAAGATTCTTCAGACCCTTTATTATGCCACAAGAGCTTGTCTACATGCACTGCACAGATACCAAGCCTGCTTTTTGCTGAGAAGTACAGACAGCCCAACTGTCAAAGCAAGGCTCTGAAACAAACCTGGGTCTTGCTCACCATCAGGAAAAAGAGCACCACTTGAAGCCAGTAGATCTATATTAACACACACAGTGAATTTTCTGGTGTGCCAGTGTCTACCTCCCATCCATGTGCCAGGCCACGGTGTGTGGACTGATTTGGGGGGAAGACTGGGGGGCAGAGCCAATCTGACAACTGGCCAGGGAGAGAAACAAAGAAATATAGATATCAAAGTAAACCAGCCAGAAGACCCAGGCATTAAGAGAGAAGAACATCCAGAATAATCTAATCAAGAAAAAACAGATGCCTAGCGGGGAAAACATCATGAGCCATACCCAGAAACACAAAGATATGACGCAGTCAAGGAACAAACCACCACCTCAGCCTGAGATTCTAGAGTTGAAAAAAACAATTTGAGATGTTCAAACAAATCTCTAAAATCAATGAGTTGAAAGAAATGTGACAAAAAGATGAAAGATATAAAGAAGACACTCGGTGATCATAAGGAAGAATTCATAAGCTTCAAAAAACAAAGATCAGATCTTACAGGAACTAAAGGCACAATAGAAGAGATGAAAAGCACAATGGAGACATAAATAGCAGACTTGGAGGGGCAGAGGAAATGATCACTGAACTAGAGGACAGGACATCTGAAATCATACACATGAAAGAACAGATAGGGAAAAGAATGGAAAAATTTGAGCGGGGGCTAAGGGAACTGAATGACAACATGAAGCACATGAATATACATTTTATAAGTGTCCCAGAAGGAGAAGAGAAGGGCAAAGGGGCAGAATGAATAAGAGAGGAAATAATCAATGAAAATTTCCCAACTCTTATGAAAGGCATAAAATTACAGATTCAGGAAGTACAGCATATCCAAAACAGAGGTGATCTAAATAGACCTACTCCAAGACAGTAATCAGATTGCCAAATGTCAAAGACAAAGAATTCTGAAGGCAGCAAGAGAAAAGAAATCCATCACATGCAATGGAAGCTCAGTATGACTATGTTCAGATTTCTCAGTAGAAATCATGGAGGTGAGAAGGCAGTGGTATGATATTCAAGGTACTGAAAGAGAAAAGCTTCCCACCAGGAATCCTATATCTGGCAAAACTGTCTTTCAAAAATGAGGGAGAGTTTAAAGTATTTGCAGATAAACAGACACTGAGAGAGTTTGTGAACAGTAGACCTCCACTAGAAGAAATCCTAAAGAGAGTGCTACAGACTGATAGGAAAAGACAGGAGATAGAGGTTTGGAGAAGAGTGTAGAAATGAAGATAACAGGAGATAGAGGGTAAAGATCATGCATTTGATGCTGAAAGAATAACAGAATGTTCAACAAGATTGTATAGATCCAGAAATGAATAACACAATATTGGGTGATGGTAGCACAATATTGTAAGTACACTGAACAAAGATGACTGTGAGTACAATTGAAAGAGAAAAGATAGGGGCATGTAGGACACCAGAAGGCAAGATAGAAGATAAAGACTGGGACTGTATAACTTAGTGAAACCTAGAGCAGTCAATGATTGTGATTAAATGTACAAATATAAGAATGTTTTTACAAAAGGGAGAACAAATTAATGTCAACTTTGCAAGGTGTTAAAATGGGATGGTATTGGGGAAAAATACAATCAATGCAATTAGAGTTTATAGAGTAACAATAACATTGTAATATGCTTCCATTAATGGTAACAAGGGGCAATGCAATAAAGGTAAATGCATGAGTGGTATATAAGGGAAGGTTATGGGATTCTTGGTATTGGAGTTAATTTTTATATAGGGTTTCAGGTAGGGGTCCTCTTTCATTCTTTTGGATATGTATATTCAGTTCTTCCAGTCCCATTTGTTGAAGATACTGTGCTGTCCCAGCTCAGTGGTTTTGGAGGCCTTATCAAAAAAACACTTGACTGTAGATCTGGGGGTCTATTTCTGAACTTCAATTTGATTCTATTGATCAATATGTCTCTCTTTGTGCCAGGACCATGTTGGTTTCACCATTCTGGCTTTATAGTGGACTTTAATATCAGGAAACATTAGTCCTCCCATTTTGTTCTTCTTTTTTAGAATTTTTTTTTCACAATTCTAGGCCCCTTTCCCTTCTAAATAAATTTGATAACTAGCTTTCCACATCTGCAAAGTAGGTTGTTGCAATTTTTTATTGGAGTTTTGTTGATCTGTAATCATATTGGGTAGAATTGATATCTTAACGATGTTTAGCCTTCCTATCCATGAACACGGAATATCTTCCACCTATTTATGTCCTCTTTGATATCTTTTAGTAAGGTTTTGTGATTTTCTGTGTAGGGGGTTTTAAAACCCAGGCTAAGTTTTTTCCTAGATACTTGATTCTTTTAGTTCCTTTTGTAAATGGAATGTTTTTCTTGAGTTTCTCTTCCATTAGGTCCTTACTACTGTACAGACACATTTCTGAATTTTGTGCATTAATCTTGTGTCCCACCACATTGCTGAATATGTTTATCTTAAGTAACTTTGTCATCAATTTCTCAGGATTCTTCAAATATAAGTCCATATCATCTGCAAATAATGAAAATATTACTTCTTCCTTTCTGATTTGGATGCCTTTTATTTCTTTGTCATGCTGGATTGCTCAGGCTAGAACTTCTAGCACAATTTGAATAAAAGTGGTGATAGTGGGCATTCTTGTCTTGTTCACAATCTTAGTGCCAAGGCTTTCTGTCTCACTGTTGAGTACTATTCTGGATGTGGATTTTTCATATACGCCCTTTATCCTTTGATTAGTATCTCTTTTTTTCTCAAAAAAAAAAAAAAACAATGAGAGACTGAGGAGGGGGCAAGATGGCAGAGTGGTGAGGTCAAGGTTGTAGTTACTCCTCAAGGGCAGTTTCTAGAAAGCCCAGGAACTGCATGGACCATATATCGCAGAGGAATTTGGGATTGGACAAACTTCATACAACACTTATGAATGTGTGGAACAGCTGAGATCAGTGTAATCTATAAGTTCTTACAGCCAGGGGCCCCATGCCCCTTCCTCCCATGAACAATCCCAAGGGAGGAGGGGCTGTCCATGCTGGGAATCAGGAAGAAGAACAAAAGCTGCAACCATAGATAAACTGAGAGCATACACTGGGAAATCTGGGAGCAGTCAGCCCAGCATAGAGGAGATAGGGCTAGCAAAACAGCAAAAAAAAAAAAAGAAAACAAAATAAAAAAAGACTTCTTGGAGTCAGGTGAACATAATATGGAGAAGGGCAGGGTGCAAACAGAATCAGACACATATGCAAATGCAGGGAGAGAGAGCCCTTGTCTGAAAAGCCAGCTTCTCTGCTTTCTTGATTGCTCCTTAATCACCCTCAACTCCTGGTCTTTTAACATTTCAGTAGCCCATTAGATCTGCAAAACTGCAAATAGTCCATACTTGGGCCTTAACTTTTTTAAAAATTTTTTTCTCTTTCTAAAACAATTACTCTAAGAAACCACTACAGAAAAGCCTCAAAGACTTGCAATTTGAGCCCAGGCAAGAGTACAGCTAACATAGCTCTGAGAGACAAAGCAAATAAGTCTAGTAGCAGAAAAATTTTGCTAGACACCATATAACTTCCCAGCCCTTTTGGGACCTCGGATTTCAGGGTTTGGAATTCATTAACTAGCTTCAATCAGCCACATCCCAGACTGGGTTAGGGTCACCTGGAGAACTAAAGGCTCCCTGCCTCCTTACACTGGTGGGGGAAATGCAGGCTAGCAAGCACCACCTGCTGCAAAGCATAGGTGAAGCACAGCCTAAAGGCCTCACACAAGGGTCTCATTTTCAGGGAAACTCCATACCCTCCTCCCAAGACCTGGGTCTCTCTGGACTAGGAAAATCTGACTGAGGCTGACCATATCTGAGGAGATCACCATACAAAAAGGCTACATAGAGGCAGGGAAAGAAACAGAAAAACAAGATGGTGAAAAACTGATCAACTAAGCAGAATCTAAGTTAAAGGTCTAGAATAAGCTGAACTAAACACCAAAGGGTAGAGAACAAAGCCAACAAACAAGAAAACCCTAGGTAAAAGACTGAAAACAAGCTCCAGAATAAACTAATCAAGAAAGTCAGATGCCTAGACAGCTTAAGATAATGAGCCATACTAGGAAACATGAAAATATGGATCAGCCAAAGGAACAAACTAATAGGTCAACTGAGATACAGGAGTTGAAGCAACTATTGCTAAATCAATTCAATGAGCTGAGGGAAGAACTAATTGGAGATGTTCAACAAATCTAAATCAATTTAAAAATCAGTCAATGAACTGAGGGAAGATGTAGCAAAAGAGATGAAGGATATAAGGAGGACATTGGATGACCATAAGGAAGAATTCATAAACTTGAAAAAACAAATGACAGAACTTATGGGAATGAAAGGCATAATGGAGGAGATGAAAAAGACAGTGGAAGGATATAATAGTGGATTTGAACAGGCAGAAGAAAGGATCTGTGAATTGGAAGACCAGACATCTGAATTCACACCATGAAAGAACAGATGGTGAAAAGAATGGGAAAATATGAGCAGGGTCTTTGAGAGCTGAGTGACAGCACAAAATGTACAAACATATGTGTTATGGGTGTCCCAGAGGGAGATGAGAGGAGGAAAGGGGCAGAAAGGATAATAGAAGAAATAATCACTGAAAATTTCTGAAATCTTATGAAAGACAGAAAATTGAGATTCAAGAAGTACAGTATACCCCAAACAGAATACACCCCAATAGATGTATTCCAAGACACTTACTGATCAGAGTGTCCAATGTTAAAGATGAAGAATTCTGAAAGCAGCAAGAGAAAAGCAATCCATCACATAAAAGGGAAGCTCGAGAAGACTATGCACAGATTTCTCTGCAGAAACCATGGAGGCTGGAAGACAGTGGTATGATATATGTAACATACTGAAAGAGAAGAACTGCCAGCCAAGAATTCTATATCCAGCACAACTGTTCTTCAAAAATGAGTGTGAGATTAAAAATATTTTCAGACAAACAGACACTGAGATAGATCGTGAATATGAGACCAGCTCTATAGGAAATGCTAAAGGGAGTGCTACAGGCTGATAGGAAAAGGTGGGAGGAAGAGGTTTGGAGAAGACTGTAGAAATGAAGATTTATCAGGAAGGGTAAAAAGAGAGAGAGGAAAAAATAAGACATGACATATAAAATCCAAAGACAAAATGATAGAAGGTACTGCCCTTACAGTAATAACATTTAATGTTAATGAATTAAACTCCCCAATAAAAAGACACAGACTGGCAGAATGGACTAAAAACAGGACCCATCTATATGCTGTCTACAAGAAACTCACCTTAGACACAAGGACAAAAATAGGCTGAAAGTGAAAGGTTGGAAAAAGATATTTCATGCAAACAGCAACCAGAAAAAAGTGGGAGTGGCTATATTAATATCAGACAAAGTAGACTTCAAAAGAAAAACAATTAAAAAAGACAAACAAGGACACTGTATATTAATAAAAGGGTCAATTCATCAAGAAAACATAACAATCATAAACATTTATGCACCAGGCCAGAGTGCCCCAAAAGTCATGAGGCAGACACTGAGAACACTGAAAGGAGAAATAGATAACTCCACAATAACAGTTGGAGACTTCAATACACCACTCTCATTAATGGATAGAACATTTAGACAGAGGATTGACAAGAAAACAGAAATGTCAAATTATATGATAAATGAACTAGACTTGACAGACATTTACAGAACACTACACTGCACAACAGCAGGATACACATTCTTCTCAAGTGCTCATGGAACATTTTCTAGGATACACCACATGCTGGGTCACAAAGCAAGCCTTAACAAATTTAAAAATATTGATAGTATAAAAAACACTATCTCAGATCATAAAGGAATGAAGTTGGAAATAACAGGCAGAAGATTGAAAAATTCACAAATATATGGAGCCTAGCAGTGCACTCTTAGAAAACCAGTGCGTAAAGGAAGAAATTGCAAGAGAAATTAGTAAATTCCTTGAGGCAAATGACATTGAAAACACAACATATCAAAACTTATGGGATGCAGCAAAGGCGGTGCTGGGAGGGGATTTATTGCCATAAATGCCTATGTTAAAAGAGAAGAGAGAGCAAAAACTGAGGAATTAACTGTCCAAATGGAAGAACTAGAGAAAGAACAGCAAATAAACCCCAAAGCAAACAGAAGGAAAGAAATAACAAAGATCTGAGCAGAAATAAATGAAACTGAGACCAGAAAACAATAGAATCCACAAAACCAGAAGCTTGTTTTTGGAGAAAATCAACAAAATTGATGGACCCGTAGCTAGGCTAACAACAACAACAACAACAACAAAAAACAGATGCAAATAACTGCAATGAGAAATGGGAAAGGAAACATAACTACCTACCCTGCATAAATAAAGGAGATAATGAGAAGAAACTATGAGCAACTATATACTAATAAACTGAAGAAATTACATGAAATGGACAACTTCCTAGAAAAACATAAACAACCAACATTGACCCGAGAAGAAATAGTGGATCTCAACAAACCAATTACAAGCAATGTGATTGAGTCAGTCATCTAAAAGCTCCTAAAAAAGAAAGGCCCAGGAACAGATGGTTTCACGTGTGAATTCTACCAAGGCTTCAAGAAAGAGTTAATACCAATCCTGCTCAATCTCTTCAAAAAAGTTGAAGAGGAGGGAAAACTACCCAACTCATTCTATGAAGCCAACATCACCCTAATATCAGAATCAGACAAAAGATACTACAAAAAAAGAAAATTATAGACCAATCACTTTAATGAATATAGATGCAAATATCCTCAACAAAGTACTCTCAAATCGAATCCAGCAGCACATTAAAGACTTATACACCACGACCAAGTGGGGTTTATTCCAGGTATGCAAGGCTGGTTCAACATAAGAAAATCAATTAATGTAATAGACCACATCAATTGATCAAAGCAAAAGAACCCCATGATCATCACTTTCGATGCAGAAAAGGCATTTGACAAAATTCAACATCCTTTCTTGTTGAAAACACTTCAAAGGATAGGAATAGAAGGGAATTTTCTCATTATGATAATGGCAATATATGAAAAACCCACAGCTAACATCATACTCATTGGGGAGAGACTGAAAGATTTCCCTCTAAGACATGGAACAAGACAGAGATGCCCACTGTCACCATTGTCATTCAACATTGTGCTGGAAGTTCTAGCTAGAGCAAGCAGGCAAGAAAAAGAAATAAAAGGCATCCAAACTGGAGATGAAGAAGTAAAACTTTCACTGTTTGCAGCTGACATGAGTTTATATGTAGAAAATCCAGATAAATCTACAGCAAAGCTATTAGAGCTAATCAATGAATACAGCAAAGTGGCAGGCTACAAGATCAACATGCAAAAATCTGCAGTGTTCTTATACACAATTAATGTGCAACAAGAGGAAGAAATAAAAAAATTCCATTTACAATAGCAACCAAAAGAATCAAGTATTTAGGAATAAACCTAAAGGCCATAAAAGACCTATACATAAAAAATTACAAGAAACTGCTAAAAGAAATTGAACAGGACCTAAAAAATATGGAATAACATACCATGTTCATAAATTGGAAGGCTAAATATAATTAAGGTGTGAACTCTTCCTAAACTGATTTATAGATTCAGTGTAATACTGATTAAAATCCCAACAACTTACTTTGCAGAAATAGAAAAACTGATAACCAAATTTATTTAGAAGGGCCAGGGGCCCCAAATAGCCAAAAATATCTTGAGAAAGAGGAATGAAGTGGGAGGTCTCACACTACCACAGCTTTGAAGCATATTGCAAAGCTACAGTGCTCAAAACAGCATGTTACTGGCATAAGGTCATAAATACCAACTAATGGAATTGAATTGAGTGTTCAGAAATAGACTCTCTCATCAACAGACAATTGATCTTTGATAAGGCAGTCATGCCAAAGCAACCGGGACAGAGCATCCTCTTCAATAAATGGTGTTTGGAGAACTGGATATCCATTTCCAAAAGAATGAAAGAGGACCCCTATATCACACCTTATACAAAAATTAACTTGAAATGGATCAAAGACCTAAACATTAGTGCTAAGACCGTAAGACTCTTAGAAGAAAATGCAGGGCAATATCTTAAAGATCATGTTATAGGAGGAGGTTTCCTAGACCTTACACCCAAAGGACGGGCAACAAAAGAACAAAAAGACAAATGGGGTCTCCTCAAAATTAAACACTGTTGTACATCAAAGGACTTTGTTAGAAAAATAAAAAGGCAGCTTACACAGTGGGAGACAATATTTGGAAGCCACGTATCAGATAAAGGTTTAATATCCCAAGTATATAAAGGGATCCTACAACTCAACAGAAAGACAAAAAGCCCAATTAAAAAATGGGCAAAAGACACAAATTTTCTGAAGAGGAAATATAAACGGCTCAAAAACACATGAGAAAATGGCCAACTTCACTGGTATTAGGGAAATGCAAATCCAAACCAAAATGCGATATCATCTCACACCTACCAGAATGGACATTATCCTAAAAATAGAAAATTACAAGTGCTGGACAGGATGTGGAGAAAGAGGCACACTTATTCATTATTGGTGGGAATGTAGAATGGTGCAAGCACTCCGGAAGACAGTGTGGAGGTTCCTCAGTAAGCTAAGCATAGATTTTCCATATGACCCAGCCATTCCAATGCTAGATATATACTCAAAGGAACTGAAAGTTAAGACACAAACGGACATTTCTAAACCGATGTTTACTGCTGCATTATTCACAATTGTCAATAAATGGATGCAGCCCAAATGTCTGTCAATGAACAACTGGATAAACAAACTGTGGTATATACACACGATGGACTATTATGCAGCTGTAAGAGAGAACAAACACATGGAACATATAATAATGTGGATGAACCTTGAGGGCATTATGTTGAGTGAAGTTAGCCAGAAACACAAGAACAAATAGTGTATGGTCTCACTAATATGAAATAACACTAATGAGCAAATTTGGGGAGTTAAAAGCTGATAACACAGGCTACCAAGAGATAGAAAGAGGTTAGAGATCAGGCATTTGATGCTGAAGGACTACAGGAATGTTCAGCAGGATTGATTGTAGAGATCCATAAATAGATAACATAATACTGTGTAATGGTAACACAATATTGTAAGTACATGGAACAAAGATGTCTGTGAATAAAGCTGAAAGAGGTGGGATAGGAGAATGTATGACACCAGAGGTAAAGATAGATAATGAAGACTGGGACTGTATAACTTGACAAAAACTGGAGTGGCCAATGACTGTTCCTAAATGTACAAATATAAAAATATTCTCACATTTGGGAGAACAAATAATGGTCAACCATACAGAGTGTTGAAAAAGAGATGGTATTTGGGAAAAAACATAAAGCAAACTGGAGTCTATGGTCAATAGTAACATTCCAATATGCTTCCATTAAATGTAACAAAGGCAGTATACCAAAGTTAAATGTTTATGAGAGGTGGATATAAGGGAGGGATATGGGATTCTTGGTAGTGGTATTGTTTTTTTTTCCTTACTATTTTATTGTATGACATTTTTATTTTTATTTTTATTTTTTATTATTCACCAAAAAAACACTTTTTCATAATAATCAATATGTTCAATTGCTGACTGTGGTGATAAATGTACAACTATGTGATGATCCCATGAACAACTCATTGTACACTGTGGATGGATGTGTGCTATGTTAATACATCTCTATAAGATTGTCAGATAAAATATAAATAGAGGTAAAAGTGCTGGAAAAAAACATGGAGAGAGGGATGTACCTATTTACTGTTGAAGGGACAGAATGGTGTAGTGTTTCTGAAGGTCACTGTGGTGGCTCCACAAGAAGCTACATATGTGGCAGCATAAGGTCCTACAACCTCATTATGGGGTATGTATTTGGAAGATCCGAGAGGAGAGACATGAATGGACATTTGCACACTGGTGTTTATGGAGGCAGTATTCATGATTTGCAATGGGTGGATGTGGACTAAGGGTACACTGAGTGAGGAACAGAATGGTAAACTGTGGTGTATGCATACAATGGAATATTGAGCAACTATGATAAGGAGTGAAGCTGTGAGACATGCAATGAGGTGAATGGAGCTTGTAGACAGCATGTTGAGTGAAGTACACCAGAACCTAAGGCAAACACTATAATGCCACACCAATATGGACTAACTACATTGTGTAAACTCAGAATTGAATCTTAGAGCACAGCCTAACAGGGAAATGATTATTGTAATGGTCCCTAGATTGTAAGCTCTTACAGCAGTCAAATCTATTCCTGAATTGTAATGGCTATCTCTAAACTCTGAGATGTTGATCCCTTAATGTATAACCTGATTGGTCTCTGGAACATTGGGTATCTGTGTTACACCTGAAACTCAGACCTAGAGCTTGGCAGATATGAATATCAGTATTAAAGCCTGCAGCAACTGTTAAAAATAAAGCTGAAATAGAGCCCAGACTTCAATTAGTGATACGAATGAAGCAGATCTGGTTAAGACTAGAGCAAATCGGGCCAAAGGGTATAGGTTGAAACTGATTGTGTTCAAACTTCAATTCCCATCTGAGACCAAGGGAAGGGATGTTTATTTGGTGTAGGATCTATATTTTCTAAATAGTATAACTTCTACGGTCAGTTTGTTCAAACACTGCAGTTACATGGAATTTGAATAGGAAGTGAGCTATGGTAGGTCTGTATAGATTAGAATGAAGTAGCAACATATCCTAAAGTAATTTGGGTGGAGAATAAAAATATATATTCGGGGCTCCCCTGAAGAGCTGGGGGAGAATGCAGAGGTGTTGGACTTCCTCACCTGGATTGTTGCTGATGTTCTCACAAACATTGGGGAATGATGGCTTGATGTGCTGAGCCCTCTGTCTTGGGGCTGGACTCTATGAAGCTTGTTGCTGCAAGGAGAGGCTAAACATGCTTATAAATGTGCCTGAGTCTCCCCCAGAGTGCCTCTTTGTTGCTCAGATGTGGCCCTGTCTCTCTAACTAAGCCACCTTGGTGGGTGACCTCACTTCCCTCCCCCCTATGTGGGACCTGACTCCCAGGGGTGTAAATCTCCTTGCCAATGCAGAATATGAATCCTGGGGATGAATCTGGACCCGGCATCATGGGATTGAGAACATCTTGACCAAAAGGGAGATGTGAAATGAAACAAAATAAAACTTCAGTGGCTGAGAGATTTCAAATGGAGTCAAGAGGTCACTCTGGTGGACATTCTTACATACTACATAGATAACACTTTCTAGGTTGTAAGATGTTGGAATAGCTAGAGGTAAATACCTGAAACTGCCAAACTCCAACCCAGTAGCCTTGACTCTTGAAGACTATTGGTATAACAATGTAGCTTACAAGGGGTGACAGTGTGATTGTGAAAACCCTATGGATCGCATTACCTTTATCCAGTGTATGGATGGATGAGTAGAAAAATGGGGACAAGACCTGAATGGAAAAGGGTGTGGGATGGGGGGTGATTTGGGTGTTCTTTTTTTATTTTTATTTTTTATTCTGATTCTTTCTGGTGTAAGGAGGGTGTTCAAAAATAGATTGGGGTGATGAATGCACAATTATAGGATGGTACTGTGAACAGTTGATTGTGTACCATGGATGATTGGATGGTATGTGAAAATATCTCAATATAGCTGAATTAAAAAAAAAAAAGAAAAAATATGCAATGTAGAAACCAGAACACTAAGAAAAAAAACAACAGTGGGTACTGTAGAGACATTAAAGACTACTCAGGTAGACAGCTCAGTGAGGCTGGAGGTTGCCACAGCAGATATTTAAAATGCACAAAAGCAATAGAATTAAAATGCCAACAATGCTTTAATTAGCACAGTGGTGGTTGGTGCTGTGAGATGATGCAGATATATGTGGTACTCTGAACCAGTGGAGCAGCTGTTAGATGCTGATGGTGTCATTGTCACTTGCCAGGGACCAAGAGCTGCACAAAGCAAGAGATACCCTCTCTGGGGATGGAAACTTAGGTAAAAGCACACTTCTTAATTTAAAAAAAAAAAAAAAAACTGAAAAGTTTCCAGGTTTCAGAACCTAAGGATATTTACTGCAGTTTTGAAGGCTAACACTTTACTCCATCTATTCTGGATTTCCTTGTTTGAGAAAAACTTCCAAATTTTTAAGAAATCATTCTCCTAATTTTCAATTATGCCTTAATGGTGAATAAATAGATGGGTAATCCAACTTAGAAATAAAAAGAACTTGAAGTAGAATAATAGCACTAGAAATTAATTGTATAAAATAATAGTTTAGAATTGACAGGATTTGACAGTGGATTTCATGAGGGAAAATGCATTACTCAAAAGTGGAGGGTTGCAGAGGCAACAGCCTCTGTAAGATCAACTATCAGATGTGGCCCCCTTCCCCATACTGTTGACATCCCCTTTTAATATGAACAAGTTAGAGTGCTCACTGCCTAGACACCCTGAAGATGGAAAAAGAGATTAAGTGAGAGGAAGGAGTAGTAACAAAGAAGGTAAGATTGAACAAAGGTCTATGAATACTGAAACTTTATATAATTATATATATATGTATATATATATATATATATATATATATATATATATATATACATATATATATGATGCTGGGGTGTTGGAATGGCTGGAAGAAGGTAAATGATATGGTGGAACCATAGCCTATAACATCCCTTGGGATTTGCTCTATAGCTGCTCGTTGAACTGTGCCTTGGTCCTGATGCAAATCAATTCCTTCACCCTTCTCTATATACCTTTTGTTGCATAATAATGAAAGAAATGAAATTGTGGAACTGTAACCTTTAACAGTTTTTTGAAATTGCCTATATGACTGCTTGTTGAGTTATACATTGAGATATGACACCTTTCTGTATGTATGTTATATTTTACAATAATGGAAATGGCTGAAGTTGTGGAACTGTGACCCATGACATTCTTTGAGATTTGCTCTCTAAATACTTGTGAGATTGTACTTTGAAAGTTATCACTGTTATGTATATATGTTAAACTTTACAATAAAAAATTAAAAAAAACAGTAGGATTAATTCTGGAGCAAGATCAATTCCAATGGTATAGCATAGGAGCTGTTCTGAAGGTCTGGAGGAGAACCATAGAAGAGGTATGAAATAAAGATTTTTCTCAGAGAAGTTCATGTCTGCAGCTTTCTATTTCATATCTTTGTTTTATGAATCCTCTTCCACCTTTTAAAACTATCTACCTCCTTCCCACAGGAATTGATTTGCCTTATGACCAAAGGCTTTCCTCATAGGCCAGAATCAGATATGGAGCCAGTGATTCAAGTGAAAGTGATTTATTGAGAAGAAGCCATTGAGTGAGTGGGGAAAACTGGGTATGAATAAGGAAATAGGTAAGCAAGGATGTAATTTCAGGTAAAATTCCAGGCTTAGTCTGATCCAGTGGGGATCTCAAGAGCATAAGTAAACCTCACAATTTGTTCTCCCACTAATCATGTGAACTGGGCTTTTGTATTATCACTCCAGTCATCCACTGGCTACTGGGGAACTTTGGGGTAGGAAAGGGGAGAAGTAAAACTCACAGGCACATCTGGCTCTCCTTACAGGGGAAGGGCTCCAGTGCCCAAGTGCATACTGTTGAATGCCTCAGGTACAATCTGTTGGAAGCAAGGTTTGCAGAAGTTGATGGAGGATGCACAGAGCTTGTAAAGTGACTGTTCAGTTTGATAGTGCTGCCTTTTCACACAACACCAGAAATGGATTGGCTTTTATAAAGGGGGCTTATTTGTTTACACAGTTACAGTCTTAAGGCCATAAAGTGTCCAAGGTAACACATCAACAATTGGATACCTCTGTTAGCTAGGAAGGCATGTGGCTGGCATCTGCTCCAGAGTTCTGGTTTCAAAATGGCTTTCTCCCATGATATTCCTCTCTAGGCTTCAGCTTCTCTCCAAAATGTCACTCTCAGTTGCTCTTGGGACATTTGTCCTCTCTTAGCTTCTCCAGAGCAAAAGTCTGCTTTCAAATGCCATCACCAAAATGTCTCTGTAAACTGCAGTTCCTCTCTCAGCTCCTGTGCATTCTTCAAAAGTGTCCCTCTTGGCTGTGGCAAGCTCACTCCTTCTGTCTGATCTTATATAGTGCTCCAGTAATTTAATTCAGACCCACCCTGAGTGGGCAGGGCCACACCTCCATGGAAATTATCCAACCAAAGTCATCACCCACAGTTTGGTGGGGTGCATCTCCATGGAAATGCTCAAAGAATTACAATCTAATGAACATGGATATGTCTGCCCACACAAGATTACATCAAAGATAATGGCATTTGGGGGGACATAATACATTCAAACCAACACTGTGACTCAATAGGATTGAAAAGGAATTTCAACATTGTCCACTACAGACATCCCTTCAGATGTGTTTTTCATCAAGTCTGAGTCTTTGAGTTAAGAAAAAATTCCAAAGCTTTTAAGCAGAATATAAAAAAATGAAAAATGAATAAATGACCATTGAAACCCTAAATCTTAGAACACAGTACAATGTTTCATGACCTAAGTTTAATGTCTACCAACCATTGTGAGTTCTTGATACCCCTATTATTCTCCAGATTGTTCCATGAGTAATTTGAACCAAACACACAGATATTCAAACTCCTCTCCCAAGGATATACATTAATTATCATAAACAATGAGTACAAAACATAATTCAGAAATAAATATTTTCTTATTGTCCCCATTTTTTCAAGCACCTTTAGTTTTCACAATGGATTCAGAACTACACATCATTATATGGACAGGAATAATTTTTTTCTTTCATCTCTCATTTTCACAGTTGGCCCCTTTGGGATTGCTGGGACTGAGAAAGTAGGTCATGCTGATTGATTAACCTCTTAAAGTCTTCTCTTTAACCACCTGACAAAATGGATGAATCTTTGGGATTGCCTTTCATAATAACTTTATTAAATTATTATCCAAGTTCTTCACGTTCTTCAGTTTATGTCGGGGGAAGGAAAATGGTGGTGCAAAAACAACACTTTTTTCTTCATCATTTCTTTATCATTTTCTTCTAGACACATATTAATCACAGTTGTAACTTCACATTTTTTAAATAAAAGTTTCTTTGATGTCTATCTTCCCCTCTTAATTGCATGTTCCATAAGCCAAGGACAATGTATACTAAATTTGCTACTGAATCCAAAGTGCCTGGTACATATTAAACATCCAATAAATATTTGTTGAACAAATTAATGAACATTCAAAAACAATAGACTTTAAAAGCAAAAAAAAGAAAAAACCTCGGGGACAAAAGGGTAACTACATAAAGATATCATAATTCTAAACCTACACACCCCTGTTAACAAAATTAGCAAAAATTATCAGAATCACTAGGAAAAATAAGAATTACAGCCAGGGTATGAGATTTCAGTATGCCCTCCATAATTAATAGATCAATCAGATAATAGGAGAGTTGAACAACACAAGTTTAAGAAAATGTGCATAAAGAACTCCATATCTAACAATTAATGAATATTAAATGAGAAAAGATTGAACCTGGCCGATAGCAGCAAATCATTCAATAAATGTTCTTTTCCTTCAGACTTTCTCCTCTATGGCACACAGAGAGATTAAGATTTTGAATCAGTGAATTCACTGGATTTATGAAACTCCACAACCTTGTGCTTTTTTTGTCTAAATTTGTGGCTGCTTCTTCTCAATCTCCTTTGATGGCTTTTCTACGCCTGCCAAGCCTTAAAAGTTGCTTTTGTCATGTTTCTATCCTTGCCTATTTTATATTCTTTTTCAGGGTGATTTTACTTACTTTTTTTGGCTCTAACTTATCATATATTCACAGATAATATCCAAATTGCTTGTCTCTGCTCTAGATTTCCCACTCCAGCTCCTAATACACATATTCACCTGGATCTGTGCACCTAGGTGTCCTATGGGCACCACAAACTTACCACTAATTCTGAACACATTGTCTTCCCTTCCCCCAGATATATCCCTAATCCTGAACATACCCCTGACTTCCTCATCTCAGTAAATGGAATGGCACCAGCATCCACCAAAGTGCTCAAACCAGAATCCTTTGTGTCATCCGTAACTCCTGTGATTCCCTCACCTATTATATCTGACCCACCACTAAAAACTCTTGTTAAAACCTCAAATCTTTCTATCTTTTATTCACCCTGATTGCCACCGCTTTAGTTCAGCTCATTATCTCCCAACTATATCACTGCAACAGCCACCTAACTGGTCTGCCTACCCTTCTCCAACCCATTATCTATATAGTGTAGACAGGATAATCCTAAAACACACATCTGAACATTTCATCCCCCTGCTTAAGACCAGTCAATAGCTCCCTAATGCCTATAGGATAAAGTAATTTCCTGACCTGAGCCCTAGTTAACTCCCTACCTAGCCCCCAGATCCCTCAATCACATATTCTCTGTGCCAGTCATAATGAATTACTTGCAGTCTCTCAAACATGTCATATTCTCTTTATCTCCTTTTTATCATCTTTTCACATCTTGCTCCATATGTCTAAAATACCCTTCCCAGCTCAAACACCTACCTTCAAGACTTAGCTAAGGTGTCATCTCCTTTAGGAAACCCTCTCCCTGAGTTAGGTGTCCCTTATAACACCTCATCTATACTTCCACCAAAAAAGTTATATATCATAATTTTTGGTTTACTTCTTTGTTTCCCCTTACTAGATTATGAGGGAGTATCTGATTCATCTTTGTATCTTTAACATCTAGCACAATTCCTTATACAAAGTGAATATTCAATGAAGGTTGAATAAATAGTGATACTATAAAAGATACACTAGATGGTTGATGACACTAAAAGTCAAGATTACTGATTCCATACTTTACTTTTTAGCCATGGATTATATCTCTAACCCCACCCATTTATCCAAATGTGTGTGACGTTGATAAAAGTTATCCATCACTGAATTAAAAGGCCATACCGTAGCCTGAATACACACACACACACAAATAATATATACACTAATATTTATCCATTCATTTATCCATTAAAATATCCATCCATTCATCAAACAGCTAATGTACACCAGCAGCTGTGCTAGATGCTGTAGATACAAAGATGAGTAAAACCTGTGATTTATAAGCTTAAAGTGTAATGGGGGGGGGCAGGGAACTTAATGAAGAGTGTAATAAATGCTATGATAGAGCTCTTATAATTCTTACATGGTATTATGAGAACCCAGGCATAGTTGTGACACCTAACTGAGCAGGGGATGGGGCAAAAGAGCCATTTGGCACCTAAGCTGAAGACTGAAAGACCAATAAATGTTTTAGCCAGGTTGAGGAGTAGAGAGGGGCATTACAAACTGAGGGCTTATACAAAGCCAAACCAAAAGTGGGAAGATAGAAAGAAGGAATATATGTTCAGCTATTGCAAATTACAGAATCACTGGCATCTATATCAATGGCAGAAGCTGCAAGAAATGAGGTTGAACATGTGAGCAAATCCAGATCACACAATTTTATGACATATAAAAAATTTGGACTTTCTCCTGTAAGCCAGTTATTTTTAAACTGACTCAGACCCACCCATTTCATCCAGGGTAATCTGTGCAAGTTATTTATGTTTCCACATGAGAATTTTTTTTTTTAATTTTGAAAATCACTAATATAGACAGCAAAGAGATATTGCTGGATTTTATGCAGCAGAGTGATGTGACTGGTTGCAATATGGTGAATGGACTGGAAAGCTGGAGATTAGTAAGGAGACTCTGAGCCTACCCAGATGAGAAATGAAGAGAATCAGAAGTAAGGAAGTGACAGTGAGATAGAGAAAAGGGGATAAGATAGTTTATATTAAAGGTAAGTGAGGTAAGTTAAATTATGTTTGCAAAGTATATCACATAGCATCTGGTATAGCTTAAGAAATGTTAGCTGCTATCATTATCATCATCACTATCATTGTCATCACCACCACCATAACCATCTATAGAAACTGGTAACTGAAAAAAAAAAAGGAAGATAAGAAAGATAAAATCAAAGGAAGATTCCATGTTTCTGAGTTGAGCAAAAGGGGAGATGATGTTGCTACTCCAAAAATTGAGAGCAAGATGCTATTGTTTTTAGTTTTTGTGTGTTTTGAGGTGGGAACCTGATGAATACTAAGTTTGCGGTGCCTATGGAACATCTAGATGAACACACCAAAGAGTAGGATATATGGATCTGGAGGACAGGGCAGATTCAGATGAGGAGATAACAAAAATATAGCAGATAACCATTGCCCTCAAATAATGGTGCCCCTTTGAGCCTGCAAATATAAGCTTAATGTCTGGGGAATCAATACCAAGGTGTATCTATACTCTCAAAAGCCATCAAGTCTAAGGATCAAAGGTAAAAAGAGTTTTGTCACTTTTAAATACTATTTTTATTAAGCTACAACATTGGAAAGCAAACACATTATTAACCCTTTCTAATTGAGTCTCTGTTTATCAAAACAAGATTTTGCTTCTTATATTCCTAATCAAACTTTATTTTTGGAATATCAGTAAATTCTATGTGATTTCTGAAATGTTCATCATTCTGGGAAGACTTCAGGCTTTGAGAATAAAGTTAGACAAATAGTAGCTGTGTAAAATGAGAAAAATTACTTAATCTCTTTATGCCTCACACTGCACATTTGTTAAATTAGGACAATACTATGTACCTCACTTTGTTGTGATGGAAATTAAGTTATATAACATATATAAAGAAACTTTCACAGTATCTAGCATATACTGTGTTCTCAACAAATAACAGTTTTTATTATTAATATATCTGAGAAGTTTGCAAAACAGATTTTATTTTCAATTTTAGATTATTCCATTAATTAACATTAATAGAAACAAAATTGAGTTTATACATTTATCAAGCCTTTAAAGTATACTGGCCCAGTAACTAGGCTTTCAATGGTGGTAGATTATTTTGGCATGTAAATCTATGGTATTTCAAAAATGCTGAACTGAAGATTAACACATGCAGCTATGTATACAATAGTGAAAGAGAATTCCAAAAACAAAAATTGTTTGAAAACTCAATTTAATTTAGAAATACCACCAGTAACAGAGGGGTTAGTAATATGCTTGGAAAATAAATTTTTAAGGGTTAAATATAAATTAACTTATACTACTTTGTGTGTTTCTACATATTTACAAGGTTGATAATATATGGGAATGTACTATGTACTGTGATAAATCTAGTTATTCTTTGTATTCTAGAATTATGAAAAACAATGTAGTTTAAAAAAAAACAGAAAGTCCATTTCTTGTATATTTTCTACTCCAATTTAGTAGAAATTCTAATTTTTAGTAGAAATTCTTCCAAATTAAGGAAAAATTAATGTATCAACATTCAATGATAAAAAGCACTAAATAGGAAGGTAGAAGTTATGGGGTTATTTGGGGAGAAGCAAGGACAGAGAGATTTAAACTACACTTTGTCCTAAACTTGAGTTTTCCATTAACTTCTTATTTATCATCTCATTAAAGGGAAATCAAATTCTAGATATTTTCTCCTAGTTAAGAGTTTTCTAACACTTAACATTTTCATGAATGTTAAGATAATCAGATATTCAAAATCTACTGCCTGGGAGGGCTGAGTCTGGTACAGCAGGGTGCTGCCTTGCTGGAGAAAGAAGCACCAGGCCTCTACATCACTACGCCACCTCTGCTCCTGGCCTCAGCCTTGCCCCCCTTCTGGGTTGCCTGTTTTGCAGCCCAAACCATTTCTGGGTGACTTTTTCTCCAGTAAAACAGAATCTGTGGTAGCAAGACTGGGCAGAGAGTGGCCTACAGGGTACTGGGCTAGGGTTGGCACCCACAGGAATGGATTAAAAGAACATGGCCATGTTCTGAGAAGATGACAGAATACGAGAGGCAGAGCAAACTTCTCCAAGAAAAAAAAAAAAAACTAGAGAAAAGGCAGAAAACACCTGGGACAGCAGTTCCAAGGTACAAGCAGCCAGAGAATAATGTCTACAGTACATAGTGGGGACTTAGATGAAAAATTGGAGAAATGTCTGAAAGGATGGAGTGAGTTTATTCAACTAGGACTGCCACTGGGAGCTGGCAGCAGTCAGCTGGCTGCTGAGCAGTGAATAGACCAGCTGTCCAGTCCCACACACCCAAATCAGCAATTAGGTAGAGAGATAATCCTCTCATCTCTGCAGCTGGGAGATCCCATGAGGGAACTCAGGTAAAGCAGATCTGTGCTGATGTCATTTACTCTTCCTCCATGTTAGTACAGGGTGCACACAGGTGAGAGGTAGGGATAACTAATGGCACCACACAGAATCACCAGGAGCCCCTACCCCACCCCAGAGGCTTGCCAGCACAGACAGGCAGGGAGCAGGGCACATTAGAGCTGGAGGGTGTGACACACAGTGCCACAACCTGAAAGATTCACTAGGAGGCCCTGGAATCACTAGAGACACAGTGCCTTTAAGCAGACTCCCTGTCAAACTGCACAGGACCCACCCCCAATCCTCACAGGAGGCAAACCCAACTACACATGGAGAACTGGTAAGGTGATGAATTTCCACCTTGTTTAGACCCTGCCAAGCATGCAGGTGCAGATGGGGAAAAGCTGGCTTGAGAGTGACAGGTGGCTTGAGATCAAAATTTGCTGGTAGAACAGGGAATATTCACTCCACCAAGCTATGGTTCTGTCAAATTTTAAATATACTTTCAGGTAGTTCTACATTCCCCAAAATAATCTTATCAAGAAAAGCAAGTGCACTGAAGGCAACACAAAATTACAAAGAGCATGAAAACCCAAGAAGATATGGACAACACAAATGACCAAATTAAAGAGCCAGAGGAGACACAGAACTTGAAACAATTAAAGAACTACATACAAATATCCAAAACAACTTCAATGGGTTGGCTAAAGACAAAAAGGACAAGAAGAAGACTCTAGAAGAACATAATGAATTTGAAAAAGTAAATTAAAAAATACATCTTATAGAAATAAAAGATACTGTAGGTCAAATTAAAAATATACTAAAGATAAGCAACAGCAGATTTGAAGAGACAGAAGAAAGAATAAGTGAATTAGAGGATACGCCAATTGAATGCAAATGCACAAAAGAATACAAGGTGAAAAGGATCAAAAAATTTGAAATAGAGCTCAGGGAAATGTTGACAACATGAAGCGCACGAATATAAGAATCATTGGTGTCCCAGAAGGAGAACAGAAGAGGACTAGGAAGAGTACTTGAGAACATAAATGGGGAAAATTTCCAAACCATTATAAATGGCATAAACATGCAATTCAAAGAAGCCCAACAAGTCCAAATAGAATAAATCCAAACAGAACCACTATGAGAGATATATTAATCAGATTGTCAAATAAGGAAGAGAAGGAGAAAGTCCTGAAAGCAGCAAGAGAGAAACAATTCACCACATACAAGGGAAAGAACACAAGACTAAGAACTGACAATGCAGCAGCCACCATGGAGGTGAGAAGGCAGTGGTATGACATATTTAAAATTCTGAAAGAGAAAAATAATTGCAAGCCAAGAATTCTTTAACCAGCAAACTCTCCTTCAAAGCTGAGAGAGAATAAGATTTCTTAGATGAACAAATGCTGAGAGAATCTGTTAACAAGAGAACTGCCTTGGAAGAAATCCTAAAGGGAGTTCTGCCAGCTGAGAAAAAAGAAAAGACAGGTCTGGAGATAGGCACAAAACTGAAGAATATTAAGGGTAATGTAAAGGAAAAAAAGAAGGGGGGAATAGATCTGACAAATAAAAACCAAAGGATAAGATGGTTGGTTCAAGATCTGCCTTCACAATTATAACTCTGTGAATGGATTAAATGCCCAAATTAAAATATACAGACTGGCAGAATGGATTAAAAAGTATGATCCATTGATATGCTGTTTACAAGAGAATCATCTTAGACTCAGAAACTCAAAGAGACTGAAATTGAAAGGATGGAAAAAAATATTTCATGCAAGCTGCCGCCAAAAGAAAGCAGGGCTAGCTATACTAATACTGGATGAAATAGAATTTAAATGCAAAGAAGTCATCAGAGAAGAGAAGGACACTATATATTAGTAAAAGAGAAAATTCACCAAAAAGAAATAACAATCATAAATGTTTATGCATGAAATCAAGGAGTTCCAAAGTACATGAGGCAAACACTGGCAAAACTAAAGGGAGCAACAGACATTTCTACAGTAATAGTGGGAAACTTGAATACACCACTCTCTTATATACATAGAAAAACAAAACAGATGACCAATACAGGCAATGAGAAACTAAAAATGTGATAAATGAATTAGACTTAACATATATAGATGGTTACATCCCAAATTACCATGATATTCATTCTACTCTAGAACCCATGGAATATACTCCAGGAAAGATCATCTCAAAAGATGCAGAAAAAGCATTCAACAAAATTGTCGCTGTTTTTAAATTCAGTTTTATTGAGAAATATTCACATACCATACAGTCATCTGTGCTGTACAATCAACTGTTCACAGTACCTCTTACAGTTGTGCATTCATCACCCCAATATATTTTTGAACACCCTCCTTGCACCAGAAAGAATCAGAATCGGAATAAAAAATAAAAATAAAAACACCCAAATCACCACATCACACCCTATTTTCCATTCAGGTCTTGTCCCCATTTTTCTACTCATCCATCCATATGCTGGATAAAGGGAGTGTGATCCATAGGGTTTTCACAATCACACTGTCACCCCTTGTAAGCTACATTGTTATACCAATAGTCTTCAAGAGTCAAGGCTACTGGGTTGGAGTTTGGTAGTTTCAGGTATTTACCTCTAGCTATTCCAACATATTACAACCTAGAAAGTGTTATCTATGTAGTGTGTAAGAATGTCCACCAGAGTGACCTATCAATTCCATTTGAAATCTCTCAGCCACTGAAGTTTTATTTTGTTTCATTTCACATCTCCCTTTTGGTCAAGAAGATGTTCTCGATCCCATGATGCTGGGTCCAGATTCATCCCCAGGATTCATATCCTGCATTGCCAAGGAGATTTACACCCCTGGGAGTCCGGTCCCACATAGGGGGGAGGGAAGTGAGATCACCTGCCAAGGTGGCTTAATTAGAGAGACATGGCCACATCTGACCAACAAAGAGGCACTCTGGGGGAGACTCAGGCACATTTATAAGCATGTTTAGCCTCTCCTTGCAGCAATAATCTTCATAGGGTCCAGCCCCAAGACAGAGGGCTCAGCACATCAAGCCATCATTCCCCAATGTTTGTGAGAACATCAGCAACAATCCAGGTGAGGAAGTCCAACACCTCTGCATTCTCCCCCAGCTCTTCAGGGGGGCTCCGAATATATATTTTTATTCTCCACTCAAATTACTTTAAGATATGTTGCTACTTCATTCTAATTTATACAGACCTACCATAGCTCACTTCCTATTCAAATTCCATGTAAGTGTAGTGTTTGAACAAACTGACTGTAGAAGTTACATTGTTTAGAAAATATAGATCCTACACCAAATAAACATCTCTTCCCTTGGTCTTACATGGGAGTTGAAGTTTGAACACAATCACTTTCAACCTTTACCCTTTGGGCCAATTTTCTCTAGTCTTAACCAGATCTGTTTTATTCATATCACTAATTGAAGTCTGGGATCTATTTCACCTTTTTTTTTTAAACAGTTGCTGTATATGTTAGTACTTGTATTCATATCTGCCTAGCTCTAAGACTGAGTTTCAGGTGTAACACAGATACCCAATGTTCCAGAGACCAATCAAGTTATACATTAAGGGATCAACATCTCAGAGTTTAGAGATAGCCATTACAATTCAGGAATAGATTTGACTGCCGTAAGAGCTTACAATCTAGGGACCATTACAGTAATCATTTCCCTGTTAGGCTGTGCTCTAAGATTCAATTCTGAGTTTACACAATGTCGTTAGTCCATATTGGTGAGGCATTATAGTGTTTGCCTTGGTTTCTGGTATACTTCACTCAACATGTCTACAGGCTCTATTCACCTTGTTGCATGTCTCACAGCTTCACTCCTTCTCATAGTTGCTCAATATTCCATTGTATGCATACACCACAGTTCACCATTCTGTTCTTCACTCAGTGTACCCTTAGTCTACATCCACCCATTGCAAATCATGAATACTGCCTCCATAAACACCAGTGTGCAGATGTCCATTCATGCCTCTGCTCTCAGATCTTCCAAATACATACCCCATAATGAGGTTATAGGACCTTATGGCTCAACATACATAGATACTTTTGGAGCCATCACAGTGACCTCCAGAAAGGCTACACCATTCTGCTCCTTCATCAACAGTAAATAGGTACATCCCTCTCTCCATGTTTTTCCCAGCACTTTTTCCTCTATTTATATTTTTTCCTACAATATTATAGAGATGTATTCATATAGCATACAACCATCCACAGTGTACAGTTGTTCACCACATCATCATGTAGTTGTACATTTATCACCAGTCAGCACTTGAACGTATTATTATGAAAAGGTGTTTTTTTGGTGAATAATAAAGATAATAAATGGAAAAATTAAAATGTTATACCATACAATATAATATTAAGGACAAAAAACAGTACCACTGCCAAGAATCCCATATTTCTCCCTTATATCCCCCTCATACACATTTAACTTTGTTATATTGCCTTTGTTACATTTAATGGAAGCATATTGGAATGTTACTGTTGACCATAGACTCCAGTTTGCTTTGATTATATTTTTTTTCCCAAATACCATCCCTTTTTCAACACTCTGAATGGTTGACCTTCATTTATTCTCTGACATGTGAGGACATTTTTATATTTGTACATTTAGCAACAGTCATTGGCCCCTCCAGTTTTTGCCAAGTTATACAGTCCCAGTCTTCATCATGTATCTTTACCTCTGGTGTCATACATTGCCCTATCCCACCTCTTTCAGCTTTACTCACAGACATTTTTGTTCCATATACATATAATATTGTGCTGCATTACACAGTATCATGCTATCTGTTTCTGGATCTATACAATCAATCCTGCTGAACATTTCTGTAGTCCTTCAACATCCAATGCCTGATCGCTACCCTCATTCTGTCTCCTGGTAGCCTGTGTTATCAGCTTTTAACTCTTAAAGTTTGCTCAATAATATTTATTCTTATTAGGTAGACCATACAGTATCTGTCCTTTTTTTTCTGGCTAACTTCACTCAACATAATATCCTCAAGGTTCATCCACATTATTATGTGTTCCATATCTTTGTTCTGTCTTACAGCTGCATAATATTCCATCATGTGTATATACCACAGTTTGTTTATCCACTTGTCCATTGATGGATATTTGGGCTGTTTCCATCTCTTGGCAGTTGTGAATAATGCTACAATAAACATCCATTAACAAGTGTCCATTTGTGTCTTAGCTTTCAGTTCCTTTGAGTATATACCTAGCAGTGGAATTTCTGGGTCATATGGCAAATCTATACTTAGCTTCCTGAGGAACCTCCACACTGTCTTCCAGAGTGGTTGCACCATTCTACATTCCAGATAAAGTCTACAGAAAATCCAGATAAATCTACAGCAAAGCTATTAGAGCTAATCAGTGAATACAGCAAAGTGGCAGGCTACAAGATCAACAGGCAAAAATCTGTAGTGTTCTTATACACAATGTGCAACAAGCAATGAAAAACTGCCTCTTTCTCCACATCCTCTTCAGCACTAGTAATTTTCTGTTTTTTGTACAATGGCCATTCTGGTAGGTGTGAGATGGTATCTCATTGTGGATTTGTTTTGCATTTCCCTAATAGCCAGTGAAGTTGAGCATTTTTTTCATGTTTTTGAGCTATTTGTATTTCCTCTTCAGAAAAAGGTCCATGTCTTTTGCTCATTTCTTAAGTGGGTTGTTTGTCTTTCTGTTGTTGAGTTGTATGATTGCTTTATATATTTGGGATATTAAACCCTTATCTGATACGTGATTTCCAGATATTGTCTACCATTCTGTAGGCTGCCTTTTTACTTTCCAAAAAAGTCCTTTGATGTGCAAAAGTGTTTGATTTTGAGGAGATCCCATTTGTCTATTTGTTCTTTGGTTGCTTGGGCTTTGGGTGTAATGTCTAGGAAACCACCTTCAATTACAAGATCTTTAAGATAGTGCCCTATGTTTTCCTCCAAGATTCTTATTGTCTTAGCACTTATGTTTAAGTCTTTGATCCAATTAGAGTTAATTTTTGTATACATTGTGAGGTAGGAGTCCTCTTTCATTCTTTTGGAAATGGATATGCAGTTCTCCAAAAACCATTTATTGAAGAGGCTGCTCTGTCCCAGTTGATTTGGCTTGACTGTCTTATCAAAGATCAGTTGTCCATAGATGCAAGTGTCTATTTCTGAACAGTCAATTCAATTCCATTGGTTGGTATCTGTGTCCTTATGCCAGTACCATGCTGTTTTGAGCACTGTAGCTTTGTAATATACTTCAAAGTGTGGTAGTGTGAGGCCCCCTACTTCATTCCTCTTTCCCAAGATATTTTTGGCTATTTGGGGCACCTGACCCTTCCAAATAAATTTGGTTATTGGTTTTTCCATTTCTGCAAAGTAAGTTGTTGAGATTTTAATTGGTGTTGCATTGAATCTATAAATCAGTTTAGGTAGAGTTGACATCTTAATTATATTTAGTCGTCCAATCCATGAACATGATATGTTCTTCCATTTTTTTTTAAGTCTTGTTCAATTTCTTTAGGCAGTTTCTTGTAATTTTCTTTGTATAGGTCTTTTGTGGCCTTCATTAAGTTTATTCCTAAATACTTGATTTTTTTGGTTGCTATTGTAAAAGGAATTTTTTTTATTTCTTCCTCTTTCTGCACATTTGTGTATAAAAACACTACAGATTTTTGCATGTTGATCTTGTAGCCTGCCACTTTGCTGTATTCATTGATTAGCTCTAATAGCTTTGCTGTAGATTTATCTGGATTTTCTACATATAAACTCATGTCAGCTGCAAACAGTGAAGGTTTTCTTCCTCTCTGATTTGGATGCCTTTTATTTCTTTTTCTTGCCTGCTTGCTCTAGCTAGAACTTCCAGCACAATGTTGAATAACAATGGTGACAGTGGGCATCCCTGTCTTGTTCCATGTCTTAGAGGGAAAGCTTTCAGTTGCTCCCCATTGAATACAATGTTAGCTGTGGGTTTTTCATATATTGCCTTTATCATATTGAGAAAATTCCCTTCTGTTCCTATCCTTTGAAGTGTTTTCATCAAGAAAGGATGTTGAATTTTGTCAGATGCTTTTTCTTCATTGAAAGTGATGATCATGGGGTTCTTTTGCTTTGATCAATTGATGTGGTGTATTACATTAATTGATTTTCTTATGTTGAACCAGCCTTGCATACCTGGAATAAACCCCACTTGGTCATGGTGTATAAATCTTTTAATGTGCTGCTGGATTTGATTTGCCAGTATTTTGTTGAGGATTTTTCCATCTATATTCTTTAAAGAGATTGTTCTATAATTTTCTTTTTTTGTAGTATCTTTGATTTTGTTATTAGAGTGACGTTGGCTTCATAGAATGAGTTGTGTAGTTTTCCCTCCTCTTCAACTTTTTTGAAGAGTTTGAGCAGGATTCATGTTAATTCCTTCTTGAATGCTTGGTAGAATTCACATGTGAAGCTACCTGTTCCTGGGCTTTTCTTTTTTTAGGTGCTTTTTGATGACTGACTCAATCTCTTTGCTTGTTATTGGTTTGTTGAAGCCCTCTATTTCTTTTCTGGTCAGTGTTGGTTGTTTATGCTTTTCTAGGAAGTTGTCCTTTTTGTGTAAGTTGTCCACTTTATTAGCATATAGTTGCCCGTAGTATCTTATTATTGTTGTCTTTTTTCTGCAGGGTCAGTAGTTATGTTTCCTTTATCATTTCTGATTGCATTTATTTGCATCTGCTCTCTCTCTCTCTCTTTTTTTTTTGTTAGCCTAGCTAGGGGTCCATCAGTTTTGTTGATTTTCTTGAAGAACCAGCTTCTGGTTTTGTTGATTCTATTGTTTTCCTGTTCTCAGTTTCATTTCTTTCTGATCTGATCTTTATTTCTTTCCTCCTGTTTATTTTGTGTTTATTTGCTGCTCTTCCTCTAGTTCTTCCAGGTGGAGAGTTAATTCCTCAATTTTTGCTCTCTCTTCTCTTTTAATATAGGCATTTAAGGCAAATTTCCCTCTCAGCACCACCTTTGCTGCATCCCATAAGTTTTGCTATGTTGTGTTTTCAATGTCATTTGCCTCAAGGAATTTACTAATTTCTCTTGTAATTTCTTCCTTTACCCACTGGTTTTCTAAGAGTGCATTGTTAGGCTGCATATATTTGTGAATTTTTCAATCTTCTGCCTTTTATTTCCAACTTCATTCTGTTATGATCTGAGATAGTGTTTTTTATACTATCAATATTTTTAAATTTGTTGAGGTTTGCTTTGTTATCCAGCATTGTTCTATCCTAGAAAATGTTCCATGAGCACTCAATAAGAATGTGTATCCTGCTGTTGTGGGGTGTAGTGTTCTATAAATGTCTCTCAATCCTATTTCATTTATCATACAATTCAATATATCCATTTCCTTGTTGATCCTCTGTCTAGATGTTCTATTCATTGATGAGAGTGGTGTATTGAAGCCTCCAACTATTATTGTGGAGTTATCTACTTCTCCTTTCAGTGTTCTTAGTGTCTGCCTCATGACTTTTGGGGGTCTCTGGCTTGGTGCATAAATGTTTATGATTTTTATGTTTTCTTGAGGAATTGATCTTTTCATTAATATATAGTGTCCTTCTTTGTCTCTTTTGTTTTACTTTTGAAGTCTACTTTGTCTGGTATTAATATAGCTACTCCTGCTTTTTTCTTGTTGCTGTTTGCATGAAATATCTTTTTCCAACCTTTCACTTTCAGCCTATTTTTGTCCTTGTGTCTAAGGTGAGTTTCTTGTAGACATATAGAAGGGTCCTGTTTTTTTAATCCATTCTGCCAGTCTGTGTCTTTTTATTGGGGAGTTTAATCCACTAACATTTAGTGTTATTATTGTTAAGGGCAGTACTTTCTTCTATCATTTTATCTTTTGGATTTCATATGTCATATCTTATTTTTTCCTCTCTCTCTTTTTACCCTTCCTGATAATCTTCAATTCTACACTCTTCTCCAAACCTCTTTCACCTGTGTTTTCCTATCAACATGTAGCACTCTCTTTAGCATTCCCTGTAGTGCCAGTCTCGTATTCATGAACTTTCTCAGTGTCTGTGTGTCTGAAAATATTTTAATCTCACCCTCATTTTTGAAGGACAGTTTTGCTGGTTATAGAATTCTTGGTTGGCATTTCTTCTCTTTCAGTATGTTAAATATCTCATACCACTGTTTTCTAGCCTCCATGGTTTCTGCAGAGAAATCTGTGCATAGTCTTATTGAGCTTCCCTTGTTCATGATGGTTTGCTTTTCTCTTGCTGCTTTCAGAATTCTGTTTGTCTTTGACTTTGGACAATCTGATCAGTAAGTGTCTTGGAGTATATCTATTGCGGTCTATTCTGTTTGGGGTTCACTGTACTTCTTGAATCTCTAATTTTCTGTCTTTCATCAGAATTGGGAAATTTTGAGTGATTATGTCTTCTATTATTCTTTCTGCCCCTTTCCCCCTCTCTTCTCCCACTGGCATACCCATAACACATGTTTGTGCATTTCATGTTGTCACTCAGCTGCCTAAGACCCTGCTCATATTTTTCCATTCTTTTCACCATCTGTTCTTTCATGTGTGTGAATTCAGATGTTTGGTCTTCCAATTCATGGATCCTTTCTTTTTCATGTTCAAATCTACTGTTGTATTCTTCCATTGTCTTTTTCATCTCTTCCATTATGCCCTTCATTCCCATAAGTTCTGTCATTTGTTTTTTCAAGTTTATGAATTCTTCCTTATGTTCATCCAGTGTCCTTATATCCTTCATCTCTTTTGCTATGTCTTCCCAGAGTTCACTGACTTGATTTTTGAATTGATTTAGATTTGTTTGAACATCTCCAATTAGTTCATCCTTTAGCTCATTGAATTGATTTACCAATAATTTCTTCAACTCCTTTATCTCAGTTGAACTATTAGTTTGTTCCTTTGGCTGATCCCTATTTTCATGTTTCCTAGTTTGGGTCATTATCTTAAGCTCTGTAGGGATCTGACTTTCTTGATTAGTTTATTCTGGAGCTTGTTTTCACTCTTTTACCTAGGATTTTGTAGGTTGGTTTTGTTCTCTAACCTTTAGTGTTTAATTCAGCTTATTCCAGACCTTTAACTTAGATTCTGTTTAGTTGATCAGAGTTTTTCACCTCTTGTTTTTCTGTTTCTTGCCCTGCCTCTATGTAGCCTTTTTGTGTGTTGATCTCCTCAGATATGGTCAGCCCCAGTCAGGTTTTCCTTGTCCAGAGAGGCCCAGGTCTTGGGAGGAGTGTCTGGAGTTTCTTTGAAAATGAGACCCCCCTGTGAGGCCTTTTGACTCTGTGCTTCTCCTATGCTGTCCAGCAGGTGGTGCTTGCCAGCCCACAATTCTCCCACCAGTGTATTTAGGTAGGGACCCTTTAGTTTTCCAGGTGACTGTGACCCTGTCGGCGACCTGGCTGACTGCTGCTTGTTAATGAATTCTAACCCCTGGGATCTGATTTCCTGAAAGGGCTGGGAAGTTATGGTGTTTAGTGAATTTTCTCCACCCTAGAGTTATTGCTTTGTCTCTCAGAGCTCTCTTAGCTCTGCTGTTGCTGGGCCCAAATTGCAAGTCTTTGAGGCTTTGTGTAGTTAGCTTCTTAGAGTAATTGTTTTAGAAAAAGAGAAAAAATTAAAAATACAAGGAAGGCCCCAGTATGGACTATTTATAGTCTTTGGGTATCTAATGGACTATTGAAATGCTAAAAGAGGAGGAGTTGAGGGCAATTAGGGCCCACTCAAGAAAGCAGAGAATCTGGCTTTTCTGACAAATGCTCTCCCTTCCTGGATTTGCATATGTGTCTGATTCTGTTTGAGCCCTGCCCTTCTCCATATTATGTTCCCCTGACTCCAAAAAGTCTCTGTTTTTATTTTGTTTTCTATTTTTTTGCTGTTTTGCTAGCCTTATCTCCTCTCTGCTTGGCTGACTGCTCCCAGATTTTCTGGTGTCTGCTCTCAGTTTATCTATGGTTGTAGCTTTTTTTCTCCCTCCTGGTTGACAGCATGGATGCCCCCTCCTCCCTCAGGATTGTGCATGGGAGGGAGGGGCATGGGTCCCCTGGCAGCATGAACTTACAGGTTTTGCTTATCTCTGCTTTTCCACAAGTTCATAAGTGTTGTATGAAGTTTGTCCAATCTCAAATTCCTCTGTGGTATACGGGATATGCAGTTCCTGGGTTTCTACCAACTGCCCTGGTGGAGTAACTAAAACCTAGGCCTCACCACTCCACCACATTCTGTTGCATATATTTTTGAGTGGTCTTTCCTAATCCTATTTTTCCATAATGTATTTAGAGCAGTATTTTGCAGAACATAAGGTTTTCAAGCATGCATGTGCCATGTTAAAGCAGAAATGTGTGCAATTCTCTATTTCAAAATAGTGCACTTGTCATTTTCAAGGAGTTACAGGTACATAGATGACAAATTATGTAAAAGTAAGTATAGTCTGTGTGTAACCAATTTAACTTTTCTGTTAAATTTGGAATGAGTGCCTATAGGAGAGGATAATTTACTCTGCTTAGGGATCACAGCTGGACCTTAAAAAATTAGATGAATTTTGCTAAAGTACAGGTGAAAAGAACACTTCAAGAAGAGAAAATAGATTATCAATGACACCAATTTCTAATCATCTTAACTATGAACTCAGAAGTTTGAATGAAATACATACTTCTCTGATTTACTTAACCTTTTCATCCTCATTCTTTAAAATTTATTTCATTCAAATTAAAATTTCATGTTGCTGTTATTTTTAGCCTGTTATATTACCAAAATTCCAAATGTTTGATGACATGTTATTGACAGTGTTATCAGGAAACAAAAGCTATCATAAATTGCTTGTGGGAATGTAAATGGTACAGCACTTTGGAGGGGAATTTGCTAGTACATAGCAAAATTACTTTCATATTTACCCTTTGTCCAAGAATTACAATTTTTGCATTTCCATTTGTTATATACACTGGAAGAAATTTAAAAAGACACATGCATGACTATTCTTACAGAGTGATTTGTAATAGTGAAAAGACTGTTTAAATAAAGTATGGTATAGCCACAAAATGGGGTACTATCATGTTATAAAAAGAATGAGGATTCTTTTGTTGTTAAAGAATACCCATACTGGAGTCAGCTGGGAATATTTTCAGCTTTGGAGACAGCAGCATCATGGGTGAAATTTTGAAATTTTTACTTCAAAAAGGCATAATATGTGATACATGTTGTGTCTGCTACCTGACTAGGATTGACCTCACCCCTGTTGTCCTCCTCAGACATCTCTTCTCCAAATACCCTGGAAATATCCCTAGCATTGGCTGCTATAATATTGATTGCAGACTATCCTGAGTGCATCTTGATTTGAAAAAAGGGCACATACCGAGGTGTTTTTCCAATACTTGCTCATAAGCCCCTTGCCTTTAGCCACCTTTTTCCTCAATCATATGTAATCTGTAGATTGGTTGTCATAGCCACAGACCTACTCAAGTGAACTTCTTAGTGTGTCATCCATTGCAAGGTAGTTGCCACCCTCTGTATGTAAGTTCCCCTAATAAATCCTTTTGGACCAATCACACTAGCATTTAGTGCCTCTTTTTTCATAATTTCAGCCAATCCTGTTGTAGGGCAGTTTGGGGCATTCCCATCTGGGTCTTCTCCTATTTCTTCTTTTGGGGTGAGTCCTGCTGGTTTTTTGGAAGACAACACATAAGAGCCTCATTGTGTCTATAGGATGCAATTTCTCAGGCCTAGGGTCTTATGGAAGTTCTGACAGAGCAGTATTCAACTCTTTATTTCTCAGGCTGTAGATGATGGGGCTCAACATGGGATTCACAACAATGTAGGACAATGATAGAAGCTTCTTGCTCTTAGGAGAATTATTGTATTTTGGCCTGACATATGTGAGGTTACTCTTGTCCAGTTTCCTCCAGCCATCGGTATAGGCATAAATACCCTGCCATGGACCTGGAGAGAGAGTCTTGATGGGAGAGTCAGATTTGTTATTCAGATGCTTTCTTAAGTGTCAGGGAAAGAGGCAAGATCAAAATCACAGTTGGAAGAGGAAAGGTCTTGTGTTGTCTTCACTAAAGAAAGGCCAATGGCATCCAGAACATCTCTGTCAGCTGGGAAGGCACATGGCTGGTTTCTTCTGGTCCATTTCTCCTGGGTTGTGTTGCTCTCAGCTTATGATTCCAGTGGCTTTCTCTCCCTAAGTGTCTGTGGTTCCTCTCTTAGCTTCTCTAGGGCAAACTCTGGATTTCATCTCTTGGCTTCCCTTGGCTCTCTAAGTTCTGGCTATTTCTGTGAGTCCTTGCTTAGCATCTCCTGGGGTATTTCTGACTGCATCTCCAAACATCTGTGTCTGTTTCAACTCTTAAGATCTATTTTGAATAACATTAACATAGCAACACCAGGCTTTGGTTATTTATCCCCTGATATATTTTTCCTTCACATTTACTTTCTACCTTTCTGCATCTTTATATTATAGGTATACCTTTTCTAAATAGCATGTAGCTAGTTTTTTTTTTTTTTTCTTAATGCAATCTGGAAACCTGTCTCTTAACTGAAATTAGTTAATTTATGTTTATTGAGATTCAGTAAGATTTTAATGTATTTGTACCATCTTATTTTGTGCTTTCTTTTACCCTGCCTTTTCTATGCTTTTCTTTTGTTCTCTCTCCTTCCTGCCTATTATTGGGTAGAAAGTAAGAATGTTTATACTCTTTCTCTCCCCACAATTGATTTGGAGTTTTATATGAAATTTCTGTAACTTTAGAGTAAAATACCCTTAAAATTTTCAAATTAAACTCTCATGCTAATCAAAATGTTTACTCTTTTCAAGCAAAACAAAGCAAAGACTACCCTGTCTTTCTTTTCTTTGTTTTTTTTTCTTTTTGTTTTAAAAACAGGAAAATATTTAATCCATTCCCAAAAAACATCAGCAAATGAAATGGAACCAGAAGAAAATCATCCATTTGTAGTAGACAGAACAAGAATGCTACTAGCCTTATACCCTTATTCCTGGAATATGAGGCTTTATGCTTTGAAGAAATTACCTTGTCCTTCAGATACTCCTGGCTACTCAGAAATAAATTACATATACATTTCTCCAAAACAATGTTTATTGTTATCTAGCATTTTGGTGTCATTTTATATGCCTTACTGGTCATTGTTGTTACTGTTTTATTTTTTGGAAGTTAATGATTATTTAGATTTGCCCACTTATTTATCAGTTTCCTTGCTTAGTGTTTATTCTGGGGTGCATATCCTTCTTCCTGAAGTTTTCTTCAAGGGAATCTGTTAATGGTAAACTGTGTATTTGTCTGGTAATGTCTGTATTGCACCTTCCATCTGAAATAATTGTTCAACTGGTTCTGTAATTCTACATTGACATTGTTATTCTCAGCAATTTGTCCTCTGGCTTCCTTTTTTTTTTTACAGTTTTATCAAATGTCTTTTTTTTCATTTTTATTGAGATTGTTCAGATACCATACAATTATCCAAAGATCCAAAGTGTACAATCACTTGCCCCTGGGTACCCTCATACAGCTGTGCATCCATCACCACACTTAATTTTTGTTCAATTTTTAGAAACTTTTCATTACTCCAGACAAGAAATAAAATGAGAGATGAAAAAAGAAAAAAAGAAAAGGAAACTCAAATCCTCCCCTATCCCTAACCAACCCCCCTCAATTGTTGACTTGTAGTATTGGTATAGTACATTTGTTACTGTTTATGAAAAAATGTTGAAATACTACTAACTGTAGTACATAGTTTGCAATAGGTATATATTTCTTCCCTATATGCCCCTCTATTATTAACTTCTAATTGTATTGTCATACATTTGTTCTGGTTCATGGAAGTGGTTTTTAGTATTTGTACAGTTGATCATGGACATTGCCCACCATAGGATTCAGTTTTATACATTCCCATCTTTTGACCGCCAACTTTCCTTCTGGTGACATATATGACTCTGAGCTTCCCCTTTCCACCTCATTCACACACCATTCATCACTGTTAATTATTCTCACATCTTGCTACCAACACCCCTGTTCTTTTCCAAACATTTAAGTTCATCCTAGTTGAACATTCTGCTCATACTAAGCAACCACTCCCCATTCTTATGGCTTCCTTTTTAAACATTTTTTTTTTAATTAGAGAAGTTGTGGGTATACAGAACAATCATGCAAAAAAATACAGGATTTCCATACACCACCCAACCATGAACACGTGCATTGGTGTGGAAAAATTTGTTACAATTGATAACACTTTTTTGTAATTCTATTTTTAACAGTAGTTACATTTGTTATAATTGATGAAAGATTATTAAAATAATAGTATTACTGTTGTCCATAGTTTATGTAGGGGTATTTTTTCCTTGTATTCCTGTCCTATTATTAATACCATTTTAAGCATGTCTTTATCTTATCACTTATCTACCAATACAAAGGATAAATGGAATGTCAGTCACAAGGTTTATACAATTACATGGTCACATGATAAAAGCTATATAGTTATACAGTTATCAAAGATCATGTCTACTGGATTACACTTCAGTAGTTTCATTTATTTCCTTCTGGCTACTCTGATACACTAGAAACTAAAAAGAAATATCTATCTAATGAGTCAGTAGTCATAATCATTTGTCAAATCCTAATTTCTCAGTGACACTTCTTCCTTCTCATTTGATCATTCTCACAATCTTCAGGGATATCTGGAAATGACCATTTCAGGTTCTTTGTGTTGGAAAAGGGTGTCAGTATTATGGGGTAGAGGAATGGAACTGGTTGATGTTTTTGGAGAGACTGGTGCCTCTGGGTTTCAAGGCTTATCTGACATAGGAACAATATGGAGGCCTTAAGTTTATGAAAGAATAAATGTACTAAGTAATACATTTATAGTCTTAGAAAGAGCCCAGGGTTTTCTTTAGGGTTTTCAGGAAGAGTGTTGGTTGAGGCTTGGCATATTGTGGCAATTTGCAATATCTGGTTGAAGCATGTGTAAGAGTAAACTCCAGAATGACATCATAACTCCATTTGAAATCTTTTATCCACTGAAACTTTTGTTTCATTTCTTTTCCCCATGTTGGTCAAGAGTTTATTTGTAGAGTTGGTTTAGAGTAGAGGCCACAGATGAGCAAAAAGAGGTTCTCTGGGAGTGACTCTTAGGCATAATTATAAGTAGGCTTAGCTTCTCCCTTGTTGGAATATGTATCATAAGGGCAAAGCCCCAAGACTGAGGGCTTGGACTGTTAAATTTGTAGTCCCTAGTGCTTGAGAGAATATCAGGAATTCCCCAGATGGGTAAGTTTAATAGTTCCATATATTTTCCTCCAGTCCCTCAAGGGGACTTTGAAAATACTTTTTTTTTTTATAATTGTCTGCCCAAAATACTCAGGAATGTATCTGAGTATTACATTAAACTGTATAGTGTTCCATGTAATTAGATTGTTTAAATACACTGGCAAGAAGTTACATTAGATAGTGTGGTACAGAAAATTAAAATTTTGGACAAAATAAACATCTCTTCCTTTGGTCTCACACAGAAATTGGAGTTTTAAAATACAGCCAGAGGGAGGAACCTAAGATGGTGGCTAGGTGAGACAGGGCAAAAAAACCCCTCTGTGAAAAATACTAGATAAAAGCCAGAAAGTGACCCAGAACACCAGTTTCAGCAATGCACCAGCCAGACAAGGTCAGCTAAATCCACAGGGACTGTACATTTGGTGAAACTGGGAGTCTGCTTTCTGAAATGAGCTGGGAGTGCCCCCGCACAGCCCGGCAGCCCAGGGCTTCCCTGTAGGGCTGGTGCACACTAGTGATGTGGCACAGCCTTCCCTCAGCAGAGGTCCTGGAAGAGCATGGCTGAGAAGGGGGACCCACTCGGAAATCCCAGGGACCCTATGCCAGTACCAAGGACTTGTGGGTCAGCAGCAGAGGCAATCTGTGGCAAGACTGAAATGAAGGCTTAGACTCTTGCGACGGCCTTAAGTCTCCAAGAACATCTGGGAGGTTTGATTATTAAAGCTGCCCTGTCTCCCTAACCACCCAGACACATGCCCCACATTCAGGGTGGACAGCACCAACAACACACCCAAACATAGTGCACCAATTGAACCCCACAAGAATCAGATCCCCACATACCACAAAGACAAAGTTGGGGAGAACTAACTTGAGGGAAATAGGTGACTCACAGACACCATCTTCTGGTTAGTTAGAGAAAGTGTATGCCACCAACCTGTAGATCAGACAAATTAGAGATTGGTATTTTTTATATCCTGAAAGAACCCTATCAAGTAAAGCAAATGCCAAGAGGCCAAAAACAACAGAAAATTTTAAATCATATGATAAAACCAAATGATATGGAGGACCCAAACCCAAACGCCCAAATCAAAAGATCAGAAGAGACACAGTGCTTGGCACAATTAATAAAAAGACTAAAGAGAAACAAGGAGAGCATGGAACAGGATATAAAAGATATGAAGAAGAGCATGGCACAGGATATAAAGGACATGAAGAAGACCCTAGAAGAGAAGAAATTGCAAGAGTAAATAAAAAAATAGATCTTATGGAAATAAAAGAAACTTGGCCAAATTAAAAAGATTCTGGATGCTCATAGTACAAGATTAGAGGAAGTTGAACAACAACTCAGTGTCCTTGAGGACCACAGAACAGAAAATGAAAGAATGAAAGAAAGAATGGGGAAAAATAAAAAAAATCAAAACAGATCTCAGGGATATGATAGATAAAATAAAATGTCCAAATTTAAGACTTATTGCTGTCCCAGAAGGGGAACAGAAGGGTAAAAGTCTAGAAAGAGTATTCAAAGAAATTGTTGGGCAAAACTTCCCCAACCTTCTACACAATATAAATACACAAAGCATAAATGCCAAGTGAACTCCAAATAGAATAAATCCAAATAAACCCTCTCCAAGACATGTTCTGATCAGATTCTCAAATACTGAAGAGAAGGAGCAAGTTCTGAAAACAGCAAGAGGAAAGCAATTCACCACATACAAAGGAAACAACATAAGACTAAGTAGTGACTGCTCAGTGGCCACCATGGAGGTGAGACGGCAGTGGCATGACATATTTAAAATTCTGAGAGAGAAAAATTTCCAACCAAGAATAATTTATCCAGCAAAACTCTCCTTCAAATTTGAGGGAGAGCTTAAATTTTTCATGGACAAACAAATGCTGAGAGATTTTGCTAATAAAAGACCTGCCCTACTTCAGACACTAAAGGGAGCCCTACCAACATGGAAACAAAGAAAGGAGAGTGAGATACGGAGAAATTTAACATATATAGAGCATTACATCCCAAATCACCAGGACACAAATTCTTCTCTAGTGATCATGGATCTTTCTCCAGAATAGACCATATGCTGGGACATAGAACAAGCCTCAATAAATTAAAAAAAAAATTGAATTTATTCAAAGCACATTCTCTGACCACAGTGGAACGCAAATAGGAGTCAGTAACCATCAGAGACTTAGAAAATTCACAAACCCCTGGAGGGTAAAAATGAGGGGGAGATGAAAACATTCCCAGATAATCAAAAGCTGAGGGACTTCATCACCAGTAGATCAGTCCTATAAGAAATGCTAAAGGGAATTGAGAAGGCTGAAAGGAAGGGACACTAAACAATTGACTGAAACCACATGAAGAAATAAAGATTTCCAGTAAAGATCACATGGTAAATATAAATACCAATACTACTGTATTTTTGATTTGTAACTCCACTATTTACTTCCTACAGGATCTAAAATACATAAACTGTAATGATAAATTAGTGGTTTTGGACTCAATGTAAAATATGTAATTTTTGACAAGAACTACATAAAAGTGTGGAATGGAGGAGTATAGGAACATAGTTTATGTGTCCTATTTTTTTTTTTTTTTTTTTTAAATCATCATTTTATTGAGATATATTCACATACCACGCAGTCATACAAAACAAATTGTACTTTCGATTGTTTACAGTACCATTACATAGTTGTACATTCATCACCTAAATCAATCCCTGACACCTTCATTAGCACACACACAAAAATAACAAGAATAATAATTAGAGTGAAAAAGAGCAATTGAAGTAAAAAAGAACACTGGGTACCTTTGTCTGTTTGTTTCCTTCCCCTACTTTTCTACACATCCATCCATAAACTAGACAAAGTGGTGTTTGGTCCTTATGGCTTTCCCAATCCCATTGTCACCCCTCATAAGCTACATTTTTATACAACTGTCTTCGAGATTCATGGGTTCTGGGTTGTAGTTTGATAGTTTCAGGTATCCACCACCAGCTACCCCAATTCTTTAGAACCTAAAAAGGGTTGTCTAAAGTGTGCATAAGAGTGCCCACCAGAGTGACCTCTCGGCTCCTTTTGGAATCTCTCTGCCACTGAAGCTTATTTCATTTCCTTTCACATCCCCCTTTTGGTCAAGAAGATGTTCTCCGTCCCACGGTGCCAGGTCTACATTCCTCCCTGGGAGTCATATTCCACGTTGCCAGGGAGATTCACTTCCCTGGGTGTCTGATCCCACGTAGGGGGGAGGGCAGTGATTTCACCTTTCAAGTTGGCTTAGCCAGAGAGAGAGGGCCACATCTGAGCAACAAAGAGGCATTCAGGAGGAGACTCTTAGGCACAAATACAGGGAGGCCTAGCCTCTCCTTTGCAGCAACCGTCTTCCCAAGGGTAAAACTTATGGTAGAGGGCTCAACCCATCAAACCACCAGTCCCCTATGTCTGTGGTCATGTTAGCAACCATGGAGGTGGGGTAGGCGAATACCCCTGCGTTCTCCACAGGCTCCTCAAGGGGGCACTACATCTTTTTTTTTTTTTTTTCCCCTTGTTTGTCTTTTTTCTTTTTTTTTTTTTTTTTTTTTTTTTTTTTAACTTTCCCTTGTTTTTTCAAATCACCTTTATTAAAAAAAAAGTTAAAAAGAAAACAAACATACAATAAAAGAGCATTTCAAAGAGACCATAGCAAGGGAGTAAGAAAAAGACAACTAACCTAAGATAACTGCTTAACTTCCAACATGTTCCTACTTTACCCCAAGAAAGTTACATAATATAGCAACATTTCAGTGAACTTGTTCCTACTACAACCATCAGAAATTAACAGACCATAGTCATTTCTGGGCATCCCCAGAACGTTAAATAGCTTATCTGTTCTTCCTGGATTATTGTTCCCCCTTCCTTAATTGCTCTCTACTGCTAGTTCCCCTACATTCTACATTATAAACCATTTGTTTTACATTTTTCAAAGTTCACATTAGTGGTAGCATATAATATTTCTCTTTTTGTGCCTGGCTTATTTCGCTCAGCATTATGTCTTCAAGGTTCATCCATGTTGTCATATGTTTCACCAGATCGTTCCTTCTTACTGCCGCGTAGTATTCCATCGTGTGTATATACCACATTTTATTTATCCACTCATCTGTTGAAGGACATTTGGGTTGTTTCCATCTCTTGGCAATTGTGAATAATGCTGCTATGAACATTGGCGTGCAGATATCTGTTCGTGTCACTGCTTTCCGATCTTCCGGGTATATACCGAGGAGTGCAATCGCTGGATCGAATGGTAGCTCTATATCTAGTTTTCTAAGGAACTGCCAGACTGACTTCCAGAGTGGCTGAACCATTATACAGTCCCACCAACAATGAATAAGAGTTCCAATTTCTCCACATCCCCTCCAGCATTTGTAGTTTCCTGTTTGTTTAATGGCAGCCATTCTAACCGGTGTTAGATGGTATCTCATTGTGGTCTTAATTTGCATCTCTCTAATAGCTAGTGAAGCTGAACATTTTTTCATGTGTTTCTTGGTCATTTGTATTTCCTCTTCAGAGAACTGTCTTTTCATATCTTTTGCCCATTTTATAATTGGGCTGTCTGTACTATTGTCATTGAGTTGTAGGATTTCTTTGTATATGCAAGATATCAGTCTTTTGTCAGATACATGGTTTCCAAAAATTTTTTCCCATTGAGTTGGCTGCCTCTTTACCTTTTTGAGAAATTCCTTTGAGGTGCAGAAACTTCTAAGCTTGAGGAGTTCCCATTTATCTATTTTCTCTTTTGTTGTTTGTGCTTTGGGTGTAAAGTCTAGGAAGTGGCCTCCTAATACAAGGTCTTGAAGATGTTTTCCTACATTATCTTCTAGGAGTTTTATGGTACTTTCTTTTATATTGAGATCTTTGGTCCATTTTGAGTTAATTTTTGTGTAGGGGGTGAGGTAGGGGTCCTCTTTCATTCTTTTGGATATGGATATCCAACTCTCCCAGCCCCATTTGTTGAAAAGACCATTATGGCTCAGTTCGGTGACTTTGGGGGCCTTATCAAAGATCAGTCGGCCATAGATCTGAGGGTCTATCTCTGAATTCTCAATTCGATTCCATTGATCTATATGTCTATCTTTGTGCCAGTACCATGCTGTCTTGGCAACTGTGGCTTTATAATAAGCTTCAAAGTCAGGGAGTGTAAGTCCTCCCACTTCGTTTTTCTTTTTTAGAGTGTCTTTAGCAATTCGAGGCATCTTCCCTTTCCAAATAAATTTGATAACTAGCTTTTCCAAGTCTGCAAAGTAGGTTGTTGGAATTTTGATTGGGATTGCATTGAATCTGTAGATGAGTTTGGGTAGAATTGACATCTTAATGACATTTAGCCTTCCTATCCATGAACATGGAATATTTTTCCATCTTTTAAGGTCCCCTTCTATTTCTTTTAGTAGAGTTATGTAGTTTTCTTTGTATAGGTCTTTTACATCTTTGGTTAAGTTGATTCCTAGGTACTTGATTTTTTTAGTTGCTATTGAAAATGGTATCTTTTTCTTGAGTGTCTCTTCAGTTTGTTCATTTCTAGCATATAGAAACATTACTGACTTATGTGCATTAATCTTGTATCCCGCTACTTTGCTAAATTTGTTTATTAGCTCTAGTAGGTGTATCGTTGATTTCTCAGGGTTTTCTAGATATAAGATCATATCATCTGCAAACAATGACAGTTTTACTTCTTCTTTTCCAATTTGGATGCCTTTTATTTCTTTGTCTTGCCGGATTGCCCTGGCTAGCACTTCCAGCACAATGTTGAATAACAGTGGTGACAGCGGGCATCCTTGTCTTGTTCCTGATCTTAGAGGGAAGGCTTTCAGTCTCTCACCATTGAGTACTATGCTGGCTGTGGGTTTTTCATATATGCTCTTTATCATGTTGAGGAAGTTTCCTTCAATTCCTACTTTTTGAAGTGTTTTTATCAAAAAGGGATGTTGGATTTTGTCAAATGCTTTTTCAGCATCTATTGAGATGATCAATTGATTTTTCCCTTTCGAGTTTTTAATGTGTTGTAATACATTGATTGTTTTTCTGATGTTGAACCATCCTTGCATGCCTGGAATGAACCCCACTTGGTCATGGTGTATGATTTTTTTAATGTGTCTTTGGATTCGATTTGCAAGTATTTTGTTGAGGATTTTTGCATCTATATTCATTAGGGAGATTGGCCGGTAGTTTTCCTTTTTTGTAGCATCTTTGCCTGGTTTTGGTATTAGATTGATGTTAGCTTCATACAATGAGTTAGGTAGTGTTCCATTTTTTTCAATGTTTTGAAAGAGTTTGAGTAAGATTGGTGTCAGTTCTTTCTGGAAAGTTTGGTAGAATTCCCCTGTGAAGCCATCTGGCCCTGGGCATTTATTTGTGGGAAGATTTTTGATGACTGATTGGATCTCTTTGCTTGTGATGGGTTGGTTGAGGTCTTCTATTTCTTCTCTGGTCAGTCTAGGTTGTTCATATGTTTCCAGGAAATTGTCCATTTCTTCTACATTATCCAGTTTGTTGCCATACAGTTGTTCATAATATCCTCTTATAATTTTTTTAATTTCTTCAGGATCTGCAGTTATGTCACCTTTTTCATTCATTATTTTGTTTATATGGGTCTTCTCTCTTTTTGATTTTGTCAGTCTAGCTAGGGCTTGTCAATCTTGTTGATCTTCTCAAAGAACCAACTTTTGGTGATATTTATCCTTTCTATTGTTTTTTTGTTCTCTATGTCATTTATTTCTGCTTTAATCCTTGTTATTTCTTTTCTTGTACTTGGTTTAGGATTGGTTTGCTGTTCATTTTCTAGCTTCTTCAGTTGATCCATTAGTTCTTTGATTTTGGCTCTTTCTTCCTTTTTAATATATGCGTTTAGTGCTATAAATTTCCCCCTTAGGACTGCTTTTGCTGCATCCCATAGGTTTTGGTATGTTGTGTTCTCATTTTCATTCGTCTCTATATATTTAGCAATTTCTCTTGCTATTTCTTCTTTAACCCACTGATTGTTTAGGAGTGTGTTGTTTAACCTCCAGGTATTTGTGAATTTTCTAAGTCTCTGATGGTTATTGACTTCTAATTGTATTCCATTGTGGTCAGAGAATGTGCTTTGAATAATTTCAATCTTTTTAAATTTATTGAGGCTTGTTTTATGTCCCAGCATATGATCTATTCTGGAGAAAGTTCCGTGAGCACTAGAAAAGTATGTGTATCCTGGTGATTTGGGATGTAATGTCCTGTAGATGTCTGTTAAATCTAATTCATTTATCAGATTGTTTAGGTTTTCAATTTCCTTATTGGTCTTCTGTCTGGTTGATCTGTCTATAGGAGAGAGTGATGTGTTGAAGTCTCCCACAATTATTGTGGAAACATCAATTGCTTCCTTTAGTTTTGCCAATGTTTCTCTCATGTATTTTGTGGCACCTTGATTGGGTGCATAGACATTTACGATTGTTATTTCTTCTTGCTGAATTGCCCCTTTTATTAGTATGTAGTGGCCTTCTTTGTCTCTCAAAACATCCCTGCATTTGAAGTCTATTTTATCTGAGATTAATATTGCTACACCTGCTTTCTTTTGGCTGTAGCTTGCATGAAATATTTTTTTCCATCCTTTCACTTTCAATTTCTTTGTGTCCCTGTGTCTAAGATGAGTCTCTTGTATGCAACATATTGATGGTTCATTTTTTTTGATCCATTCTGCGAATCTATATCTTTTAATTGGGGAGTTTAATCCATTTACATTCAACGTTAAAACCGTGAAGGCATTTCTTGAATCGGCCATCTTATCCTTTGGATTATGTTTGCCATATTTTTCCCTCTCTCTATTAATATCCTTTATTGTACCCATACCGAATCTCTTTAGTACTGAACCTTTCTCCAAGTCTCTCTGTCCTGTCTTTGTTTCTCTGTCTGTAGGGCTCCCTTTAGTATCTCCAGTAGGGCAGGTCTCTTGTTAGCAAATTCTCTCAGCATTTCTTTGTCTGTGAAAAATTTAAGCTCTCCCTCAAATTTGAAGGAGAGCTTTGCTGGATAAAGTATTCTTGGCTGGAAATTCCTCTCTCTCAGAATTTTAAATATATCGTGCCATTGCCTTCTCGCCTCCATGGTGGCTGCTGAGTAGTCACTACTTAGTCTTATGCTGTTTCCTTTGTATGTGGTGAATTGCTTTTCTCTTGCTGCTTTCAGAACTTGCTCCTTCTCTTCTATGTTTGACAGTGTGATCAGTATATGTCTCGGAGTGGGTTTTTTTGGATTTATTCTATTTGGAGTTCGCTGAGCATTTATGATTTGTGTATTTATGTTGTTTAGAAGATTTGGGAAGTTTTCCCCAACAATTTCTTTGAATACTCTTCCTAGACCTTTACCCTTTTCTTCCCCTTCTGGGACACCAATGAGTCTTATATTCGGACGCTTCATATTATCTATCATATCCCTGAGGTCCATTTCGAGTTTTTCAATTTTTTTCCCCATTCTTTCTTTTATGCTTTCATTTTCCATTCTGTCATCTTCCAGGTCACTAATTCGTTGTTCAACTTCCTCTAGTCTTGTACTATGAGTGTCCAGAATCTTTTTAATTTGGTCAACAGTTTCTTTAATTTCCATAAGATCATCCATTTTTTTATTTAGTCTTGCAATGTCTTCTTTATGCTCTTCTAGGGTCTTCTTGATTTCCTTCATATCCCGTACTAGGGTCTCATTGTTCATCTTTAGTTCTTTGAGTAGCTGCTCTAGGTGTGTCTCTTCTGGTCTTTTGATTTGGGTGCTTGGGCTTGGGTTATCCATATCGTCTGGTTTTTTCATATGCTTTATAATTTTCTGTTGTTTTTGGCCTCGTGGCATTTGCTGTCCTTGATAGGGTTCTTTTAGGGTTTGTAGACCAGTTGAAGTCCTTATCTCTAATTTATCAGATCTACAGCTTCGTGGAGTACACTTTCTCTAACTAACCAGCAGGTGGCGTCCACGAGCCACCTGTTCTCCACAAGCCAGATTTCCCCTGCTTAGCCTTTTTGGTGAGTGGGGGAGTGAGTCTTGTGGGGCCCAATTGGTGTCCCAAGCTTGCGTATGTAGTTGGTGTTGCCTGCCCTGTATGTGGGGCGTGTTTCTGGGCAGTCGGGGAGGGGGGGTGGCCCTAACAATCAAATCTCCCTGATGATCCTAGAGTTTTAAAGCTACTGCAATAGTCTAATCCTTCAGTTCAGTCCTGCCACAGTTTGTCTCTGCCACTGACCCACAAGTCTTTGGTATTGGCGTATGGCTCCTGAGACTTGCAAGTGGGCCCCTCTTCCAGGCTGTGCACCCCGGGTCCTCTGTTGAGGGATGACTGTGCTATGTCACAGGTGAGTGCCGTCCCCCCAGGGCAGTTCTGGGCTGCTGGGCTGTGTTGGGAGGCTCCCAGTCTGCTCAAATGATGGCTGAATGGGGCTCTGTTAATTCACACTGCTCCCCCTTCCCAGCTCTGGGACATTCAGCTGAGGTTGCAGGGAAGGCTAATGTCCACGCCCAGTTTTGTGGTGTGTGCCTGTTATTTGAAGCACTTCCGTCACACTGGGTTGTCTGGGGCAGCTCTGGGCTATGGGGCTGGCGATGGGCAGGAGTGTTTCCTGTCCACCAGGATGGTGGCTGTGAGCGGACACCCCCCTTTTCTTGGGAAGTTGTGTTGTTTAGTGAATTTTCTCAGCCACTGGATTATTGCCTTTTGTCTCAGAGCTCTCTTATTTCTGCTCTTGACTTGAAGTGCCCAAATTTCAATTCTTTGAAGCTTTCTGTATTGAGCTTCTTAGAGTAATTGTTTTAGAAAAAGCAAAAAGGATTTAAAAAAAAAAAAAAAAAAAACGGCCCTCCTCAGAGATCTAATGGGTTATTGAAATGCTAATAGACAAAGCAACCAGGGCCATTAAGGAAAGGTGCCCTGGGCAGAGAGATCAGCCTTGCTTCGGGATTTGCATATGCGCCTCAAGGCCTGATCTCCGCCCTTCCCCTTTCTGTGTTCACCAGAACTCCAAAAATCCTCTGCTTTTACTTTGGAGCTTCTCGTGTTGTTTTCCTTCTATGCCTGTCTCCTCTCTGCTGGGCTGGCTGCTCTCAGAGTCTCTGGTGTCTGGCCTCAGTCTATCTATGGTTGGAGTTTGAATCAGTAGAATGAGTTTCCGATGAGAGCAGCCACTGCAATTCTCCCTTCTCCTTCCTGGAGCTGACAGCCCCTCCTCCCCCGGGACTGAGCCTGGCAGGGAGGGGCGCGGGTCCCCTGGCCGCAAAAACTTACAGATTTCGCTGATCTCAGCAGTTCCACGTTTTCATGAGTGTTGTATGAAGTATGCCCAAAGACAGATTGCTCTGTGGTGTCCAGTCCACGCAGTTCCTGGCTTTTTACCTACTTTCCTGGAGGAGTAACTAAAACATACAGCTCACCAGTCTGCCATCTTGCCCCGCCTCCTATGTGTCCTATTGAAGTTAAGTTGGTATCAAAGCAAAACAAGATTGTTATAGATTTAAGAGGTTAAATTTAAGCCCCATGGTAAACACAAAGAAAGTGTCAGAGAATATGACCATGGAGATGAAAAGTAGAGTATGGGTTAAGAGAAACAGGGAAAGGGGCAATGGGGAATTAAGAAATGAGGGTAGGGTTGCTGTTTGAGGTGAAGGGAAATTTCTAGTAATGGATGGTGGGAAGAAGATAGCATTACAACTTTCTAAATGTGGTTAATCCCACTAATGGAATGTTAGGGAGGGGGTGGAATGGGAAGATTTAGGCTGTATATATGTTTCCACAATTGAGGGAAAAAAAGACAGTCTAAATAGATGACAATTAAATGCCAAGGATGATCCTGGATGGGATCTGAAGCAGTGCATAATATCCCAAATTTAAAGAAATTATATTGGAGACTATACCAGTTTGTATATAATATGTCCCCCAGAAAAAGTCATGTTCTTTGATGGAATCTTGTGGGGGCAGACGTATTAGTGGGGATTAAGTTGGACCATTTGGATTAGATTGTTTCCATGGAAACTGTGGGTGATAACTCTGGATAATTTCCATTGAGGTGTGGCCCCACCCATTCAGTATGGGCCTTGATGAGTTTACTGGAGCACTATAAAAGCTCAGACAGAAGGACCGGGCTTGCTACAGCCAAGAGGGACACTTTGAAGAATGTCCAGGAGCTGAGAGAAAGGCTGCAGATGATTGACAGTTTGAAGATGCCTGTTGAAAGCAGATTTTGCTCTGGAGAAGCTAAGAGAGGAAAAATGCCACAAGAGCAACTGAGAGTGACATTTTGAGCAGGAGCTGTGGCCTAGAGAGGAACATCCTGGGAGAAAACAATTTTGAACCCAGAACTCTGGAGCAGATGCCAGCCACAAGCCTTCCCCACTAACAGAGGTTTTCTGGACGCCTTTGGCCATCCTCTAGTGAAGGTACCCAATTGTTGATGCATTACCTTGGACACTTTATGGCCTTAAGACTGTAACTTTGTAACCAAAGTTATAAAAAAAATACAGCCAATATCATCCTTTACCCTTTAATCTGAATTGCCTTAGTCCTAACCAGATCCACTTCATTCATATCTCTAATTGAAGTCTGATCTCTTTTTCAGCTTCTTTAACTATTGCTAGATGGAGTAATGCTGACTTTCAGAGCTGCAGAACTCTAACTCTGAGTCTGAGGTGTCACACAGACACCTAAAGTTCCAAGGACCAACGAGGTTGCACACAAAGAACACAGCATTTCAGAATTTATAAACAACAGTTAAAACTCCGGAATATGACTGCTGTAAGAGCTTACAATCTGGAAACCTTTATACTGAGACTTATTGAACATTCTGTTCTCCTTAATCATCAATTGCCCAGTCCCTGCCCACTTTCTCTTTCCTTTAACCCATGCTCTTCAATTTGGTTCTCAGAGTTTGCTCATTATAGTTAGTTTACATTAGTGAGACCATACAATATTTTTCATTTTGCTTCTGGCTTATTTCACTCAACATAATGTCCTCCTAGTTCATTCACCTTGCTGCTTGCCTCATGACTTCATTCTCCCACACAGCTGCACAGTATTCCAGCATATGTCTACACCACAGTTCACCCTTCTGCCCATCAGTTGATGTACCCTTGGGCCACCTCCATCCATTGGCAATCATGAATAATACTGTCATAAACACCTGTGTATGAATGTCTATTTGTGTTCCTACTTTCATTTCTTCTGAATATAAACCTCGTAACTGGATTGCAGGATCATATGGCAACCCTATACTTAGCCTCCTGAGGAACTGCAAGTGTTTGCCTCTTGTGTTTTGGGCAGTCTGGCTTGGGGCATAAATAATTATGATTATTTTTTCTTGATGAATTGTCCCTTTTATTAATACATAGTGTCCTTCTTTGTGTCTTTTAATTGTTTTGCATTTGAAGTCTAATTTGTCTGATATTAGTATAGCTATTTCCACTCTTTTCTGGTTGTATTTGCATGAAATATCATTTTTGAACTTTCACTTTCAAACTATTTTTGCCTTTGGGTTCTAAAGTGAGTCTCTTGTAGGCAGCATATTGATGGATCCCATTTTTTTTTTATCCATTCTGCCAGTCTATGTCTTTTGATTAGGGAGCTTAATCCATTAACATTTTGTTATAATTATTGCAAAGGCAGTACTTTCTTACACCATTTTGTCTTTTGGATTTTATATGTCACATCTTATTTTTTCTCTCTTTTTACCCTTTTAGTTACCCTTACTGTTAGTCTTCATTTCTACTCTCTTCTCCGAACTACCCTCTCCTGTCTTTTCCTATCTGCCTATATTGCTCCCTTTAGTGTATTCCTTGTAAAGCAGGTCTCTTGTTCATGAACTCTTTCAGTGTCTGTTTATCTGTAAATATTGAAAACTATCCCTTGTTTTTGAAGGACAGCTTTTTTGGTTATAGAATACTTAGTTGGCAATTTTTCTGTTTTAGTATTTTAATATATCGTACCATTGTTAGTATGATATATTTAAGATACTGAACATCTTGCAGTTATAAATTTTCTTAGAGTAATTTTCCAAAACCATGCTCCAGGAGCTGCCCAGCATATGCCAATTATGAATGCACAATATCCTCTCTTGTTTCTTTTTTTTTAATATTAGGTAAGTAAAGCTGGCTCTTTATATGCCCTTGGAATTTGGCAGGGAATGCTACTGTGCTGTCTTACTAAATTACATTTTTTTTTTGCTTTTTTAGATTAGGGAAGTGGCATGTTTACAGAAAAATCATGCAGAAAATAGAGTTTCCTTATACTGCCACCCCCTGCCCCAATTTTCCCTATTATTAACAAATTGCATTAGTGTGGTACCATTTGTTACTATTGATGAAATATTATAATTATACTATCAACTACAGTCCATAATTTACATTAGGGTTCACCATTTGTATTGTACATACCTATGTTTTTTTTTTTAATTATTTACTCTAATAACATATGTGACCTAAAATTTCCCTTTTAATGACATTCAAATATGTAATTCAGTGGTGTTAATTACATTCACAGTGTCATGGTACCATCCATTACCAAAATGTTTCCATCACCCCACCCTGAAACTCTGTACCAAGTAAACATCAATTCTACATTCTCTACCCCCACCACAGCCCCTGATAACCTATATTCTAGTTTCTGACTCTGATTTTGCTTATGCCAATTATTTCATATCAGTGAGATCATATAATATATGTCCTTTTGTGTCTGGCTTATTTCACTCAACAAGATGTCTTTGAGGTTCATCCATGTTGTCTCATGTATCATGACTTCATTCCTTTTTATGGCTGAATAATATTCCATTGTGTGTATATACCACATTTTGTTTTTCCATTCATTTGATGGACACTTGGGTTGCTTCCATTTTTTTGGCAGTTGTGACCAATGCTGTTATAAACGTCAGTGGGCAGGTATTTGTTGAGACCTTGTTTAATTCTTTAAGGTGTATATATATAGGTGGGATTGTTGGGTCATATGGTAATTCAACATGTGACTTTCTGAGGAACTGTCAAAATGTCTTCCTCAGTGGCTGCACCATTTTACATTCCCAAAACAGTATGAGTGTTCCTATTTGTCAACATCCTCTCAAACACTTATTTTCCATTTTTTTAATAGTAGCCATTCTAGTGGGTGTGAAATTACGTCTCATTTTGGTTTGATTTGCATTTCCCTAATGGTTAACGATGCTGAGCATATTTTCACATATTTTTTGGCTACTTGTAGATCTTCTTTGCAGGAATTTCTATTCAAATTTTTTAGCCAGTTTTAAATAGGGTTTTTTTTTTTTTTTGTCTGTGTTGAGCTGTAGGATGTCTACACATTCTTGATATTTAATCTTTATCAGATATAGGGTTTCTGAATATTTACTGCCATTCTGTGGGTTGTCCTTTCAATTTCATGATGAGTTATTTTGGTCCACAAAGGTTTTGAATTTTCATGAAGTCTCATTTGCCTATTCTTTCTTTTGTTGCATATGCTTTTGATGTGAAATCTAAGAAACCATTGCCTAACACAAGGTCCTGAAGATACTTCCCTGTTTTCTTCAGGGCATTTTTAGAGTTTTGTTCTTGTATTGGGGTCTTTAATCAAATTTTTGTTAATTTGTGTATATGGTATGAGGTAGGGGTCCACCTTCCTTCTTTTGCTATGGCTACCCAAATTTCCTGCAGCATTTGTTGATGTGATTAAATTTTCCCCACTGAGTGGACTTGATACCCTTGTCAAAAATCAGTTGGCTACAAATGTTTGGGTTTATTTATAAACTGTCAGTTAGATTCCATTCCACTGGTATGTGTTTGTCTTTGTGTCAGTACCATACCACTGTGATTCTTGTAGCTTCATATTAAGTTTTCAAATTGGGAAGTGTGAGTTCTCCAGTGTTGTTCCTCCTTTCCAAGATGCTTTTGGCTGTTCATATTCTCTTATCCTTTCATGTAAATTTGAAGATACATTTTTTATTTATGCAAAGAATGTTGTTAGAATTTTGATTGGGATTCTGTGTAATCTGTAAGTTGCTTTGGGTAGAATTGACATCTTAACAATTTTAAGTCTTCCTGTCCATGAACACAGGATATCTTGCCATTTATTTAGGTCTTTATTCCTCTCAGTGGTGTTTGGTAGTTTTCAGTGTACAAGTCCTTTACATACTTGGCTTAATTTATTCCTAGGTATTTTATTGTTTTATTTGCTATTGTAAATGGAATTTTTTTTTTTTTGGTTTCTTTCTCAGATTGCTCATTACTAGTGTATATAGACATTGATTTTTGCATGTTAATCTTATACCCCACCACTTTGCAGGATTCATTTGTTAGCTCCAGTAACTTTGTTGTAGATTTTTCAGGACTTTCTATATATAGGACTATGTTATCTGAAAATACTGAATGTTTTACTTCTTCCTTTCCAATTTGGATGGCTTTTATTTCTTTTTCTTGCCTAACTCCTCTGGTTAGGGCTTCCAGTACAGTGTTAAATAACAGTGTTGACAGTGGACATCCTTGTTTTATTCCTGATCTTAGAGGGAAAGCTTTCAGTGTTTCACCATTGAGTATGATATTAGCTATTTATATTTCATATAAGCCCTTTATCCTGTTTAGAAAGTTTCTTCATATTCGTAATTTTCTAAGTGTTCTTTTTTTTTTTTTTTTTTTTGCCAAGAATGGGTGCTGGATTTTGTCAGATAACTTTTCTGCATCAATGAGAAGATCATCTGTTTTTTTTTTCCCTTTGTTCAGTTAATGTGATGTATTACATTACTTGATTATCTTAGGTTGAACAACCTCTGATAAATCACATTTGATCATGTTCTACAATTCTTTTTTAATATTCATTTTATTGAGATATATTCACATACTATGCAGTCATACAAAACAAAGCATACATTCAATCATTTACAGTACCATTATATAGTTGTGCATTCATCAGCAAAATTAATTTTTGACATTTTCATTACAACACTCACAAAAGTAATGAGAATAAAAATTAAAGTGAAAAAGAACAATTAAAGTAAAAAAGAACACTGGGTGCCTTTTTTTTTCTTCCCCCATTTTTCTAGTCATCCATCCATAAACTAGACAAAGGAGAGTGTGGTCCATATGGCTTTCTCAATCACATTGTCACTCCACATAAGCTACATTTTTATACAATTGTCTTCAAGATTCATGGTTCTGGGTTGTAGTTTAATAGTTTCAGGTATTTACTGCTAGCTATTCCAATTCATTAGGACCTAAAAAGGGTTGTCTATATTGTGCATAAGAGTGCCCACCAGAGCGACCTCTCAGCTCCTTTTGGAATCTCTCTGCCACTGAAGCTTATTTTATTTCATTTCACATCTCCCTTTTGGTCAAGATGTTCTCCATCCCATGATGCTGGGTCTAGATTCCTCCCCAGGAGTCATATTCCTTGTTGCCAGGGAGATTCACTCCCCTGGGTGTCAGATCCTATGTATGGGGGAGGGCAGTGATTTCACCTTTCAAGTTGGCTTAGCTAGAGAGAGAGGGCCACATCTGAGCAACAAAGAAGCATTCAGGAGGAGGCTCTTAGGCACAATTATGGGGAAGCCTAGCCTCTCCTTTGCAGCAACAGTCTTCCCAAGGGGGAGTCCCATGGCAGAGGGCTCAGCCCATCAAATCACCAGTCCCCCATATCCATGAACACATCAGCAACCATCGAGGTGGGGAAGCCCAACACCCCTGCACTCTCCACCAGCTCTTCAAGGGGGCCCTGCATATTTTTTTTCCATTTTTTATCAACTCTTTTTTTTAAATCAACTATATAAAAAAATTAAAAAAGCATACAATAAAAGAAAACATTTCAAACCATAACAAGGGAGTAAGAAAAAGACAACTAACCTAAGATAACTACTTTACTTCCAACATGTACCTACTCTACCCAAGAAAATTACCTAATATAGCAAAATTTCTGTGAACTTGTTCCTACCGTACCCATCAGAAATTAACAGACTATAGTCATTCCTGGGCATTCCCAGAATGTTAAATTTACCCACAATAGCTTATCTGTCCTTATTGGATTATCATTCCCCCTTCCTTAATTGCTCTGTATTCCTAGTTCCCCTACATTCTACATTATAATCCATTTGTTTTACATTTTTCAAAGTTCACATTAGTGGTAGCATATAATATTTCTCTTTTGGTGCCTGGCTTATTTAGCTCAGCAGTATATCTTCAAGGTTCATCCATGGTGTCATATGTTTCACAACATTGTTCCTTCTTACAGCTGTGTAGTATTCCATCATGTGTATATACCACATTTTATTTATCCATTCATCTGTTGAAAGACATTTGGGTTGTTTCTATCTCTTGGCAATTTCTATAATTCTTTTCATGTACTGTTGAATTTGGTTTGCTAGTATTTTGTTGAAGATTTTTACATCTCTATTCATAAGGGATATCAGTGTTTAATTTCCATTTTGTGAGGTATCTTTTTCTAGTTTTGGTAGTATCATGATGTTGGCTTTATAGCAAAAGGTGGGGAGTATTCCTTCCTCCTCAATTTTTGGGAAGTGTTGTAGCAGGATTGGTGTTAATTCTTTTTGGAATGTATGTTAAAATTTACCTGAGAAGATTTCTGATCCTGGGATTTTCTTTGATGGGGGTGTTTTTGATTACTGACTGTTATGGTTAAGTTCAATGTCAGTTTGGCCAGGTGATGGTGTACAGGTGTCTGGTCAAGCAAGCACTGGCCTAATCATTACTGCAAGGACATTTGTGGCTGGTTAATAAACCAGAAGGCTGTATTATTAAGTCATCAGTCAATTGACTGCACCTGTGACTGATTACATCAATGAAGGGCATGTCTTCTGCAATGAGAGAATTCAATCAGCTGGATTTAATCCAATTGAAGAGTTAAGGGAGAAAGAGAGGGGACCTTCACTTCTTTGGCTAGCCTGCAAAGTGTTTCCTGAGGAGTTCATTGAATACCTTCATCACAGTGGCCAGTTCACCACCTGCCTTACAGAATTTGGAGTCATGCATTCTGCCCAATGGAATTTGGACTCATGCATCCCCACAGTTGTGTGAAACACTTTTATAAAATCTTCTATTTACAGATATCTCTTGTTGGTTCTCTTTCTCTAGAGAAACCTAATAGAGCTGGGTACTGGGAGTGGTTCTTTATAAATAGAATCTTAAGATGGGTTTTACAATTGGTTTTCTACTCTGATTAGATTCAAAGGCACTAATGACTCCATTTCCAATAATCAAGACGGCACTGACAGTCCGTGGTGTGAGTTGGCAATGGAGACATGCAAAATATGACCATTTGATTCTCTTAATCATACTCTGGCATGAACCATGGCTTTGGGTGACAATGATTTTGACACCTTAACAGACTTACATGGAGTTAAGAGGTATAATAATTTTGGCTGGTTTCTCTTATATATGCTGGATAAAGTTGTAAGAGAAAGGGATGAGCTGAAGTCTTCAAACTTGAAACTTAAGTGCCATATGACAGATGTAAAGGTTTCTATATGTGCCCTGAAAGAAAATCTTATTCCCTGTGGCAGCAGACTTGAGATTTCTGAAATTCAGACCCAAGTCTCATTGTGCAAATAGCAGATTTACAATATAAATTAAAATCTCAACCTTGCGGGGTGTCTGCTGTTAAAGTAAAGACATTGATTGGAAAAGAATATCAAAATTTGGGGTGGGGACATATGGAATGATTATAATAGCAGGGAGGACACTGGAACCCTGGATTTTGTGGAATCTTTGCTAAATATACCTGTAGTGGTCTGCTCTGGGGAAACAACCCCCCACCTCCAGTCTGCCCTGAGAAGACAGCTACCCAGCCTCTGGCCTGCTTTGAGGAAACAGTTTTCCAACCTCCAGTCTGCCTTGAGGAACATGCCATTCAACCTCCACCTAAAGAGGTTAACACTTCAGTGTCTGCTAAACCTATAACCACCTCCCCTGAGGAAGCATGCCTAATTCCTCTGGAGAGATTAATCCTGTTTAACTAGATGAAACTGCAACAAAGTATCCCAGAGTATCTCAGAATATCCCAAGGTAAATGGCTTGAGGGATACTTCTAATTCTTTTCTTGACCTACCCCCATCACAAGTCTTTGCTTTAAGACCTATAATGAGACTAATGTCCCAACAGGCCCCAAAGGTTGAGGTACAAAGTGTGACAAATGAGGAAGCATGTTATACTCCAAAAGAACTGCATGATTTTTCACATTGTTATAGGCAGAAATCAGGGGAATATGTGGGAATGGATATTAAGGGTGTGGGATAATGGTGGAAGGAATATAAAGTTGCATTGGACAGAATTTATTGATCTGGGCCCACTAAGCAGAGATTCTGCATTCAGTGTTGCAGCTCAAGATGTTAGAAAGGGTGTTAACAGTTTGTGTGGTTGACTGAAACATGGATCAAAGGGTGGCCAATATTACCTGAGTTTGAAATGCTGGAACTGCCCTGGTATAATGTAGAGGAGGGGATCCAAAGGCATAGAGAGATTGGAAAGTTAGAGTTGATTTACCATGAAAGACCTGCACATCCCCTGGAATGTCCAGAGGACACAACTTTTACAAGGAATGTGAGGAATAAATTTTTGAGACTACCTCCATCATCCCTGAAGAGCTCTGTAGTTGCCCTTCTCTGTAGGTCATATATTACTTTGGGAACTGCTGTCACTGATCTGGAGTACTTAAACACAATGGGAATAATCAGATCCTGAGTTCAGAGAGACCACATGGCAGCAGTTAATCACCATAGACAAGGTGGGCATGGCTACCATAATGGAAAACAGGCTTAAAGCAGCAGTCAAAATAATCTGACTGCAGAGACTTATGGCATTGGCTAGTAGATCATGGAGTACCTAGAATTAAATTAGGTAATAGGTAGGCAATTTACTAAATTCTTGTTTGATCTGTATAAGCAGAAGAATTCTAGGTCAAGTGAACAAGTCTTACTTCAATTACAGAAACAGTGAGTCTTGGCCACTTAATCAATTCCCAGACTTGAGACAGTTTATAGATCCAGAGCTTCTTGAATGAGGGGAAGGGTAGGTACCCTTGGAAAGGGATCCTGTTACACTGCCAAAAATTAATTAAATTAATTGTTAATCTTCCTCTGAGCCTTCCCCAGGGTATCCTGAGGCCTTTTTAACCAGAGGAACTGTACATTGGGGAAAATTAAATGATCAGATATTTAGGTGATTATTAGACACTGGTTCAGAAGTGACATTAATTCCAGGAGACACAAAACATCACTCTGGTCCATCAAAGTTGGGGCTTATGGAGGTCAGGTGATCAATGGAATTTTAGCTCAGGTCCATCTCACATTGGGTCCCTGGACCCATTCTGTGGTTGTTTCCCCAGTTCCAGAATGTATAATTGGAACAGACACACTCAGCAATTGGCAGAATCCTCAGATTGGTTCCCTGACTTGTGGAGTGAAGGCTATTATTGTAGGAAAGGCATAGTGGAAGCCACTAGAACTTCCCCTGCTTAGCAAAATATTAAATCAGAAGCAATATCAGATTCCTGGAGGAATTGCAGAGATTAATGCCATTCTTAAGGACTTGAAGGATGCAGGGATCATGATTCCCACCACATCCATATTCAATTCTATTTGGCCTGTGCAGAAAACAGAAGGGGCTTGGAGGATGACAGTGGATTATAGTAAGCTTAACCAGGTGGTGACTTCAATTGCAGCTGGTGTTCTAGATGTGGTAACATTGCTTGAGCAAATCAACACATCCCCTGGTACCTGCTGTGCAGCTATTGATCTGGAAAATGCTTTTTTTCTCAATAGCTGTTAGTTAGGACCACCAGAAACAGTTTGCATCCAGCTGGGAAGGCCAGCAGTATACCGTCACTGTGCTACCTCAGGAGCATATCAACTCTCCAACCCTATGTCATAATATTGTCCACAGGGATCTTGATAGTTTCTACCTCCCAGATGGCATCACACTGATCCATTATATTGATGATAGCATGTTGATTGGATCTAGTGAGCAAGAAGTAGCAACTACTCTTGATTTTTGGGGAGGCATTTGTATGTCAGAGGGTTGGAGATAAATCCAACAAAAATACAGGGGTCTTCCACCTCAGCAAATTTTCTAGGTGTCCAGTGGCATGGGGCATGTCAAGATATCACTTCTAAGGCAAAGAATAACGTGTTGCATCTAACCCCTCCTATGACCAAAAAAAGAGGCACAATGCCTAGTTGGAATGTTTGGATTTTGGAGACAACATATTTCTCATGTGTGTGTGCTACTCCAACCCATTTACTGAGTGACCAGAAAAGCTTCTAGTTTTGAGTGGGGACTGGAACAAGATGAGGCTGTGCGACAGGTGCAGGCTGCTTTGCAAGTTGCTCTGCCACTTGGACGATATGATCCCATTGATCCAATGGTGCTGGAAGTTTCAGTGGCAAGTAGAGATGCTCTTTGGAGCCTTTGCTAGGCTTCTATAAGAGAATCACAAAGCAGGCCCTTAGGATTTTGGAGTAAAGTCTTAACATCCTCTAGATAACTACTCCCCATTTGAGAAACAGCTTTTAGCCTGCTATTGGGCCTTAGTAAAGACAGAATGCTCAACCATGGGCCAGCAAAAATACCATGAGACCTGAGCTGCCTATCATGAGCTGGGTGTTGTCTGACCCATGAAGCCATATTCTAGGGCATACACAGCAGCACTCCATCATAAAATGGTAATGGTATATACAAGATAGGGCTCAAGCAGGTCCTGAAGGCACAAGTAATTTACATGCAGAAGTGGCCCAAATGCCTATGGCCACCACTCCTTACACATTACCTTCTGTTTCCTAGCCCACAGCTATGACATTTTAGGGAGTTCCTTACAACCAGTTAAGGAAGAGAAAGCTCAGACCTCATTTACAGATGGTTCTGCATGACATGCAGGGACTGCCTGAAAGTGGAGAGCTGCAGCACTGCAGCCCCTTTCTGGAGTGACCCTGAAGGACAGTGTTAAGGGGAAATCCTCTGAGTGGGTAGAACTTCAAACTGTGCTTGTTCATTTTGCTTGGAAGGAGAACTAGACAGAGGTGTGTTTATATGCTGATACATGGGCTGTTGTTAATGGTTTGGCTGGATGGTCAGGAACTTGGAAGGAACATGATTGGAAAATTTGTGACAAAAGTCTGTGGAAGAGGTATGTGGATAGACCTTTCTAAGTGGGCAAAAAACTTGAAGATATTTGTATCATATGTGAGTGCTCACCAGTGGGTGACTTCAGCAGAGGAAGATTTGGATGACCCATTTGGTGGATACCAGTCAGCCTTTTTCCCCAGCCACTCTTGTCATTGCCCAATGGGCTCATTTGCAAAGTATTCATGGTGGTAGGGAAGGAAGTTATTCATGGGCTCAGCAACATGGACTTCCACTCACCAAGGCTTACCTGGCCACAGCCACTCCTGAGTGCCCAATCTGCCAGCAGCAGTGGCCCTCACTCTGTCTCCGATATGGCAGTATTCCCTGAGGTGAGCAGCCTGCTACCTTGTGGCAAGTTGATTACATTGGACCACTTCCATCATGGAAGGGGCAGTGGTTTGTTCTCACTGGAATAGACACATACTGCAAATGTGGGTTTACCCCCTGCACGCAATGCTTCTTCCAAAACTACCTTCCATGGACTTACACAATGCCTTTTTCATCATCATGGTATTCCACACAACATTGCTTCTGAAAAAAGAACCCACTTCACAACACATGAAGTGAGGGATTGGTCATATGCTCATGGAATTCTCTGGTCTTATATGTTCCCCATCATCCAGAGGTACCTGGGTTGATAGAATGGTGGAATGGCCCGTTGAAGACTCAATTATGGCACCAACTAGGTGGCAATACCTTGCAGGGCTGGGGCAGTGTCCCCCAGGAGGCTGTGTATGCTCTGAATTAGTGTCCAGTGTATGGGGCTGTTTCTCCCATAGCCAGTATTCATGGGTCCAGGCATCAAGTGGTGGAAACAGGAGTGACATCACTATCACTCCTAGTGATCCACTAGGAAAATTTTTGCTTCCTGTCCCTGCAACCTTAAGCTCTGCTGGTCTTCCAGTCTTAGTTCCAAAAGGAAGAGTGTTTCCACCAGGAGACACAATGATAATTCCATTGAACTGGAATTTGGATTGCCACCTTACCACTTTGGGCTTCTTATGCCTCTGAATCAATAGACAAGGAAGTGGATTACTGTACTGGCTGGGGTGATTGATCCTGTCAATGGGAAATAGCACTGCAACTACACAATGGTGGTAAAGAAGAGGTTTCTGGAATACAGGAGATCCCATAGGGCATCTCTTAGTACTACCATGCCCTGTGATTAAAGTTAATGGAAAATGGCAACAACCTATTCCAGGCAGGACTGCCAATGGCCAAGAAACTTGATGAATGAAAGTTTAGGTCACCCCACCAGGGAAAGAACCATAGCCATCTGAAGTGCTTACTGAGAGTAAAGGAAACATGGAATGGGTAGTGGAAGAAGTTAATCATAAATATGATATATGACCACATGACCAGTTACAGAAACAAGGACTATGATGGCATGAATATTTCCTCCTTGTTTTGTTATGGGTGTGTTTGTATTTGTCTGTAAAGCAAGTATCTTTGTTTTCTTTTGTATCTTAATCCCTTATCTTATGACATAAACTGTATTAATTTCACAGTATTTAAGCTAAAGGAAATCAAGTTTAAGAGTCAATGTCACCCAAGGACTTGCACCATATTCTATAGAGATTTAGTGTGTTTCCAGTTGTATGCAGAACAGCTGATTATTGTTAGGCAAAATATACATCTGTTATTGTGCTCTACTTAGAGATGAATTATGGTTTAAAGTGATGTGTATAACAGCCAAGTTCACAAGGGGCGGACTGTGATGTTTAGATTCAGTGTCAACTTCCCAGGTGATGGTATCCAGGTGTCTGGTCAAGGAAGCACTGGCCTAATTGTTACTGCAAGTTCATTTGTCACTGGTTAATAAACCAGAAGGCTGGTTTAGTCAATCATCAGTCAATTGACTGCAACTGTGACTGATTACATCGATTAAGGGCATGTCTTCTGCAATGAGAGAATTCAGTCAGCTGGATTTAATCCAGGCAGTTGAAGACTTTTAAGGAAGAGAGCTAGAGGACCTTCACTTCTTCAGCTAGCCAGTGAAGCATTTCCTGAGGAATTCATTGAACACCTTCACTGCATTTGCCAGTTTGCTGCCTGCTCTACAGAATTTGTACTCATGCATCCTGCCCAACAGAATTTGGACTCGTGCATCCCTACAGTTGTGTGAGATACTTTTATAAAATCTTTTATTTACAGGTATCTGTTGGTTCTGTTTCCTTAGAGAACCCTAAATAACACACTGACTCAATTTCTCTATTATTTATTGGTCTGTTGAGATCTTATCTTTCTTCTTGAGTCAGTGTAAGTAGTTTGCATATTCCTTGTAATTTTTACATTTTGTCTAGGCTATCTAATTTTTTGGTATATAGTTTCTGTTAGTATCTTTTTTAATTCTTTTAATTCCTGTGGGGTTGGTAGTCATTTCACCCATATCTTTTCTGATTTTGGTGATTTGCATCCTCTTTCTTTATATGTGCATTGGTATAGGTAAAAATTTGTCAATATTTTTTGGTATTTTCAAGAAACTAACTTTTAGTCAGCTATAAAATGAGTAGATGGGCAAAATGGTGGCATGGTGAGTTGTGGAATTTAGTTACTTCTCTAGGGCAGCTGGTAAAATGGCCAGGAATTGCCTGGAAAAACTGTTTTGGGAACTTCGGTGACCAGTACACATATCATACACCAGTCTGGAACGTGTGGAACAGCCGAGATTGTAGCAAAGAACTGTAAGTTTCCCTGGCCAGGGGTCTTGTGCCCCTCCCCCACTGTCACTGCAGGCCATCTTAGAGCTGATTCCATGAGGATAAAAGAAGCAGTCCCTGCTAGGAGCAAGGAGGTTGGCTCAACCTTGCAGAATTAATTACCAAATTCAGAATACTGAAATAAATCTCTGAGCACAGATAAATCAAGAGGAAGCATGAAAGGAACCAGGAGGATTAGCTCTTGCAGAGAGGAGGCAAAGCTAACAACAGCAACAAAAAACAGAGACTTTTAGACTTGGAGGAGACCAGAGTACTGGAAAACAGCTGGGCTCCAAGAAAAAGGGGCATATAGAAATAGGTACCAACTCTGTCTCTTGATTGGCAAACCCGGGGAGTTGGGGTCCAGCTCTGAAAGGGTTTTTTTTTTCCTCTTCCTTCTCTTTGTTTCTTTTCTTTTCTTTTTTATTTTTTAACCTTTCAATAGCCCATTAGAACTGCAGGAACTGGCAGGTTTCAGCACTACCCCGAGTATGGGCAGAATTAAGAGAGTAATTACTCAGGTGGAGATAATTCCCTTCTGGGAGTCTCTGCTCAGAGCAAGGGAAGGTAGCTCAGCCAAGCTCCAACTGTGGCTTTAATCCCAACTGAGAGGAGGTGGGGCTGACATGAAAAGTTAAAATGAAATAAAATAAAAAAGAATAAAGATGGAAGATTTGGGGAGTCAGAGCTTAGAGTACTGGAAGGGGCTGTACCCCATGAAGGGGGGGGGGTTGCACAGAGTCAGGTACCAACTCCCACTCTTGACTGGCAAAACTTGGGGACTGGGGAAAAGCTCTGAGGAAGTATTTTTTTTCTTTTCTTGTTTCTTCATTTTTAGCTTTTCTTCTTTTTAAAAACTATTCTAAGTAGCTCATTAGAGAAAGCCTCATATATTTTCAGTTGGCAGCTGGAACCAGGCAATGGAAGAGGTAAGATAGGTCTGAGAGACAAAACAATGTGTCAAGTGGGAGAGAGAATCTTCTAAAGGGCATATCTTCCCCAGGAAAAAGTGGGGTGAGTTCCAACTCAAGTGGCTGCCCTCCTTCAGAGAACTCCAGGGACTGGAAAACAGAAACAGCTTGAGACTTCCACACCCCTGTAGTGACAGGGGCTGCTGAGAATTAGAGGAACTGCATCTCTTTATGCCACTGGGGAGCTGCAGTCTGGAAAGCAACAACTGCTGGACAGGATAGGAAACACACAGAGTCTAGAGGCTTCACAGGAGGGTCTGACAATCTGCTGGGTCTCATTCTCAGGGAATCTTGATATGGATTACACCCTCCTCCTGAGATCTGGTTCTATTTGGACTGGGAAAATCTGATTGGGTTCAATCATATCTGCAGAGACCCCTCATAAAGTTTCATATATCTAGGGTAAGAACCAGAAATACAAGACCTGAAAAATTGTGATTAAAACAGAAGCTATGCTAGACATCCAGAATGCCAGACAAATGATAGAGAAGAAAGCAATCCAACCAGAAAGCTCTATGTAAAAGACTGAAAACAATCTCCAGAATAAACTAACCAAGAAAATTAGATGTGTAGACAGCAAAAAATCAAGAGGCATTCTAGGAAGCAAACAGAAGGGAAGAAGTAACAAAGATTAAATCAGAAATAAATGAAATTGAGAACATGAAAACATCAGAGAAAATATTCTAAACCAGAAATTGGTTCTCTGAGAAAATCAATAAAATCGATGGACCCTTAGCTAGGGTAGCAGAAAAAAAAAAAGATGCAAACAAATAAAATCAGAAATGGGAAAGAGGACATAACTACTGAACCATAGAAATAAAGGAGATAATGAGAGGATACTATGAGTAACTATATGCTAATAAACTGGACAACTTAATTGAAATGGACTTCCTAGAAAAGCAAGAACAAGCAGCATTGACTTGAGAAGGAATAGACAACCTCAACAAACCAATCACAAGTAAAGAGATACAATCAATCATCAAAAAGTTCCCAAAAAGGAAATGTCCAGGACCAGATGGCTTCGCATGTGAATTCAAACATTCAAGAAAGAATTAGTACCAATCCTGCACACACTCTTCAAAGAAATTGAAGAGGAGGGAGAGCTACCTAACTCATTCTGTGAAGCTACCATCACCCTAATACCAAAGCTCGGCAAAGATACTAAAAGAAAAGAAAATTATAGGCCAGTCTCTTTAATGAATATAGAAGCAAAAATCTTTAGCAAAATACTCGCAAATCAAATCTAGCAGAACATAAAAACAATTATGCACCATGACCTAGTAGGATTTATTCCAGGTATGCAAGGATGGTTCAGCAGAAGAAAATCACTTAATGTAATACACCACACTGTAAATCAAAGTGGGAAAACCACATGCTCATCTCAATGCAGAAAAAAGCATTTGACAAAATTCAACATCCTTTATTGGTGGAAACACTCTAAAAGATAGGAATATAGGTGACCTTCCTCAGTATGTGTGCTGGTTTGGATATATTATCTCCCCTGAGAAAAAGCTATGATCTTTAATCCAATCTTGTGGGATATTGGGATTAGGTTGTTTCCATAGAGAATGTGACACATCCAACTGTGGGTGATAACTTTGATTAGATTATTTCCATGGAGGTGCAGCCTCACCCATTCAACCTGGGTCTTGATTAGTTTACTGGAGCCCTATAAGAGCTCAGGCAGGAGCTCAGTGCTGAAGCTGAGACAGACATTATTGAGATGGACATTGATGGCAGACTTCTGCTAGCCCAGAGTTTGCCCTGGGATATGCTAAGACAGGAGCCCCAGGCACTTAGCACCATGCTGGGAGAAAGAACCAAGAATGCACAGGAGCCAAGGGAAGAGCTGTAACACAAACTGGGACTAACAGCCATTTGCCTTCCTAGTTAACATCAGCCTTTCTGCAGTGAAGGTATTCCCTTGTTTGTGACTTAGTTTGGGCACTTATATGGCTATAGGACTGTAACTTTGTAACCAAATAGACCCCCTTTATAAAAGCCAGTCCATTTCTGGTATTTTGCATAATGGCAGCATTACAAACCAGAGCAGTGTGATAAAGGCAATATATGAAGAACCCACAGCTAACATCATATTCAGTGGGAAAAGGCTGAAAGTTTTCCCTCTAAAATCAGGAACAAGACAAGGATGGCAAATGTCACTGTTGTTATTCAACATTGAGCTGGAAGTTCTAAGTAGAGCAGTTAGGCATGAAAAAGAAAAAAATCTAAATTGGAGAGGAAGAAGTAAAACTTCCACTGTTTGCAGATGACGTGATCCTATATGTAGAAAATCCTGAAAAATCTATGGCAAGTTACCAGAGCCAATAAGTGAATACAGTAAAATGGCAGGGTACAAGATCAACATGCAAAATTCAGTAGTGTTCCTATACACTAGTAATGAGTAACATGAGGAAATCAAGAACAAATTCAATTTACAATTACAAACAAAATAATCAAATATTTAGGAACAAGCTTCATCAAGGACAAGAAAGACCTATATAGAGAAAACTGAAAGAAATTGCTAAAAGCAATCACAGAGGACATAAATAAATGGAAGGATATACTGTGTTCATGGATTGGAAGATTAAATATAGTTAAAATGTCAATTATACCTCAGTTGGTTTATAGATTCAATGGAATACAAATTAAAACACCAACAGTTTATTTTGCAGAAATATAAAAACCAACAACCAAATTTATTTGGAAGGGCTGGGTGCCACAAATAGCTGAAAATAACTTGAGAAGGAGGAATGGAGTGGGAAGTCTCACACTCCCTAACTTTAAATCATATTACAAAGCTACAGTGGTGAAAAAGCATGGTATGGCATAAAGATAGATAGACTGAGCAGTGGATTCAAATTGAGTGTTCAGAAATATACCCTCTTATCTATGGACAATTGATCTTTGATAAGGCAGTCAAGCAAATTCAATGGGGACAGAGCAGCCTCTTCAATAAATGGTATTTGGAGAACTGGATAGCCATATCCAAAAGAATGAAAGAGGACCCCATCTCACACCTATACAAAAATTAACTTGAAATGGATCAAAGACCTAAACATTAGAGCTAAGATTCAAAAACTTTTAGAAAAAAATGTAGGGAAATATGTTAAATATCTCATGATATGTGGTGGTATTGTAGAGATTATACCCAAAGTGTAAGCAATGAAAGAATGAAGAGATAAGTGAGATCTCAAAACTGAACACTTTTGTGCGTCAAAGGACTTTGTCATAAAAGTAAAAAGGCAGCCTATGCAATGGGTGACAATATTTGGAACCACATATCAGATAAGGGTTTATTATTCAAAATATAAAATGATATCTTACAACTCCATAACAACAAGACAAACAACTTAAATAAACAATGTACAAAAGACATGGACTGACACTTTTGCAAAGGGGAAATGCAAATTGCTCAAAAACATATGAAAAGATGCTCATCTTCACTGGCTATTAGGGAAATGCAAATCATAGCCAAATGAGATACCATTTCACATCGACTATAATGGCCATTATAAAAAAAAATCTGAAAATTAGAAGTGCTGGAGAGGATTTGAGAAAGAGGCACACTTATTAACTTTTGGAAATGTAGAATTGTGCAAACACTCTTGAAGGCAGTTTGGTGTTTCCTCAGGAAGCTAAATGTAGAATTGGAATATAATCCAGCGGGCCCATTACTAGGTATTGGGAAGAACTGAATGCTAGGACATGAATGGACATTTTTAAACCAATGTTTTATAGCAGCACTATTCACAACTGCCAAGAGATGGAAAGAGCCAAAATGTCATCAACTGGCAAGTGGATAAAGAAACCATGGTATATACTTATGATGGAATATTGCACAGCTGTAAAACAGAATAGAGTCACGGAGCATATAACAATGTGCATGAGCCTTGAGGATGTCATGTTGAGTGAAATTAGCCAGAAACATGATGGCAAATACTGTATGTTCTCACTAATATGAACTAACATTAATAAATGAACTTTGAGAGTTAAAGCTGAGAACGCAGGCTATCAGGATATAGAAAGAGTATAGAGATTGGGCATTTGATGCAGAAGCAATATAGACTGTTCAACAGGAGTTATTGTATAGATACATAAATGGATAGCACAATACTGTGTGATGCCAGCACAAAATTGTAAGTACACTGAACAAAGATGACTGAGTTTGTTTGAAAGGGGAAGTCTAAGAGCATGTATGACACCAGAAGGAAAGGTAGAAGATAAAGACTGGGACTGTATAACTTAGTGAAACCTAGAGTGTTCAATTATGTTGATTAAATGTAGAAGTATAAGTATGTTTTTACATGAGGGAGAACAAATGAATGTCAACTTTGCAAGATGTTGAAAATGGGATGATATTGGGGGAAAATACAGTCAAGGCAATCTGGAGTCTGTATTTAACTGTAAAATTGTAATATGCTTCCATTAATTGTAACAAAGGCAATATACCAAAGCTAAATGCCTATAAAAGAGGGATATACTGGAGGGCTATGGGATTCTTGGTGGTGGTGTTTGACTTATTTTATTTTATTTTATTTTATTTTATCTTATTTTTTATTTTATTTGGCTTCATTTCTTTTTCTTTTTCTTCTCCAATTTTCTTTTTTCTTCTCTTCTTTGTGGAATAAATGGAAATTTCCTTATAGAGATTGTGGTGGTTAATGCATACCTATGGATTATATTGGGAACTATTGATTGCTTACTTATGATGAAATGTATGGTGTGTGAATAAAACTTTAAAAAATAGAGAGATAGAAGTGCTGGTGAAAATGTGCAGAGAGGGAGGTACATAATCACTGTTCATGGGGAAGAAGAAAGTTCTAGCCCATCTGGAGGGCAGTGTAGTGATTCCACAGGAAGCTAAGTATGCGGTTACTATATGGTCCTGCAATCCCATTATTGGGTACATACTTGGAAGAACTGAGAGCAGTGGCACAAATGGATATTTGCAAACTGATGTTTATGGTGGCAGTATTCACTATTCACAATGGATTTAGGTTGCCTAAGGGTTCTTCACCTGATGAATGGAATGGCAAAGTGTGGTGTATACTTAGATTGGAATATTGAATGGCTATGAGAAGGAATGAAGTAAGGCATGCAACTAGGTGAATGGACCTTGAGGACAGTATGTTGAGTGACATAAATGAGAAATGAAAGACAAGCATTATAATACCTCACTAATAGGGACTAAGTATAATGTCCAAATTCTGGGAATTGAATCTGAGAGCATGTTATCAGTGGATGGCTTATGGTAAAGTTTCCTTGACTGTAAGCTGTTACAGCAGTTACATCTATTCTTGAGTTGTAAAGGTTATTTCTAAATTCTGAGTTGCTGACCTCTTTGGGTATAACCTGGTTGGTCCCTGCAATTTTGGGTATCAGTATGACATCTGAGACTCAGAGACAGAGTTTGGCAGCTATGAATGTCAGCATTACTCCATACATCAAGTGTTAAAGAAGTTGAAAAAGAGATGAGACTTCAGTTAGCTATATGAATGAAATTGGACTGTTTGTGAAAAAAGAGTTCAAACTTCACTTAGAGATATAAAGGAAGCTTATTTGTTTAGGACTAAGGCAAAACAGACTAAAGAGTAAAGGACAATATATACGGTGTTTTCAAAACTTCAACTTCTTTGTGAGACCAAAGGAAGAGATGTTTATTTGGTGTCTATCTTTTTTTTTTCCTTTGGTTCCTTGTGCTATAGGTGTAAAGTTCAAGTAGCTACCTCCTATTACAAGGTCTTGAGGATGTTTCCGTATATTGTATTCTAGGAGTTATGGTACTGGCTCTTATATTTAGATCTTTGACCCAGTTTGAGTTAATTTTTTGTAGGTTATGAATTACAGGTCCTCTTTCATTCTTTGGGATATGGATATCCAGTTCTTCCAGTTCCATTTGTTGAAAAGACTATGTCCCAGTTCAGTGGATTTGGGGGCCTTGTCAAAACTCAATTGAACATAAATCTGGGGACTTATTTCCAAACTCTCAATTTGATTCCTTTGATCAATGTCTATCTTTGTGCCAGTACCATACTGTTTCGACCACTGTGGCTTTAGAGTAGGCTTTAGCGTCAGGAAGTATAAGTCCTCCCACTTTGTTCTTCTTTTTTAGAATGATTTTTGGCAATTCAAGGCCCCTTACCCTTCCAAATTAATTTGATAACTAGCATTCCAAGTCTGCAAAGTAGGTTGTTGGAATTTTGATTGATATTGCATTAAATTTGTAGATAAATTTTGGTGAAATTGACATCTTAACAACATATAGCCTTCCTATCCATGAATATGGAATATGTTTCCACTTATTTATCTCCTCTTTGATTTCTTTTAGCAAAGTATTGTAGTTTTCTGTGTAGAGGTCCTTTACATTCTTGGTTATGTTTATTTCTAGCTACTTGATTCTTTGCATTGGTATTGTGAATGAAATATTTTCTTGAGCTTGTTTACAGTTAGGTCATATCTATTGTACAGAAACATTTCTGATTTTTGCACATTTATTTTGCATCCCACCACTTTGTTGAATTTATTAGCTTAAGTATTTTTGTCATAGATTTCTCAGGGTTTTTCAAATATAGGACCATATCATCTGCGATAATGAAAGTTTTAGTTCTTCCATTCTCATTTGGTTGCCTTTTATTTATCTGTCTTGCAGGATTGCTCTGGCTAGAACTTCTAGCACAATGTTGAATAATAGTGGTTAAAGTGGGCATCCTTGCCTCATTCCTGATCTTTGGGGAAAGGCTTTCAGTCTCTCACCATTGAGTACTAGGTGGGTTGTGGTTTTTCATTTATGCCCTTAATCATAATGAGGAAATTTGCTTCCATTCCTAACTTTTGAGGTGTTTTTATCAGGAAAGGATGCTGAATTTTGTCAAATGCTTTTTCACTGTCTACCAAGATGATCATATGATTTTTCCCCTTTGATTTGTTAATGTGTTGTATTACATTGATTGATTTTCTTATGTTTAGCCACCCTTGCATGCCTGGAATGAACACCACCTGGTTGTGATGTATATTTCTTTGAACATGACTTTGGATTTTATTTGCAAGTATTTTGTTGAGAATTTTTGCATCTATATTCATTAGGGAGTTTGGCCTGTAGTTTTCCCTTCTTGTTACCTTTATCTGGTTTTGGTATTAGAGTGAAGTTAGCTTCCTAAAATGAGTCAGGTAGTGTTCCTTTTCCTTTAATTTTTTTGAAAGAGTTTGAGCAGGAGTTGTTTTAGTTTTTTTTTTGGAATTTGGGTAAAATTCCCCTGTGAAGCCATCTGGCCCTGGGCTTTTATTTGTAGGAAAATTTTGGTGACTGATTGGATCTCTTTACTTGTGATTGGTTTGTTGAGGTCTTCTATTTCTTTTTTTTTAAAATGCAATTTTATTGAGATATAGTCACATACCATATGAAGTGTACAATCAGTTGTTCACAGTATCATCATATAGTTGTACATCATCACAATTTTTTGAACATTTTCTTTACTCCAAAAAATAAAAATAAAATAAGAATAAAAATAAAAATAAAGAAAAAGGAACACCAAAAACATCACATATTCCTCCCCCCATTGTTCATTTACTTTTTGTTCTCCTTTTTTCTATCATATGTCCATACACTGGATAAAAGGAGTGTGAGCCACAAGGTTTTCACAATCACACAGTCACAACATATAAGCTATATAGTTTTGCTATCATCTTCAAGAATCAAGGATACTGGATTACAGTTCAACAGATTCAGGTATTTCCTTCCAGCTATTCTAATTCACTACAAAAGGGGATATGTATATCCCTTTAACACACTAAAAAGAGATATGCATATAATGCATAAGAATAACCTTAAGAATGAACTCTTGACCCCATTTGAGATCTCTCAGCCAGTGAAACTTTATTTTTTTTTTTTCATTTCTCTTTCCTCTTTTGGTCAGGAAACTTTCTCAATCCCATGATTCTGGGTCCAGGCTTATGCCCAAGGTCATGTCCCTCATTGCCAGGGAGATTTACACCACTGAGAGTCATGTCCCACATATTGGGGAGGACAGTGAGTTTACCTGCTGAGTAGAGAGAGACAGGCCACATCTGAGCCACAAAAGAGGTTCTCTGTTGATGTCTCTTAGGCACAATTCTATTTCCTTTTTCCTTTTTTTGTGTCTAGGTTTTTCATGTGTTTCCATTTCTTCTAAGTTGTCTATTTTGTCATTGTACAGTTTTTCATATCTCCTCTTATGATTTTTAAAATTTTCTTGGGATCCATAATAATGACTCTCCTCTTTTATTTCTGAATTTTTTATTTGGATCTCTGTTTTTGACACTGTCAGTGTAGCTAAGATGTTGTCAATCTTGTTGATCTTCTCAAAGAAACAACTTTTGGTTTTGTTTATTCTGTCTATTTTTGTTGTTGTTTTTGTTTTCCAGATCCCTTGTTTCTGCTTTCACCTTTATGTTTTCTGTTTTCTACTTGATTTAGGATTCATTTGCTCTTCTTTTGCTAGCTTCTTTAGTTGTTCAGTTAGGTCTTTGGTTTTAGCTCTTCCTTCTTTTTTAATGTATGCATTAGTTATATGGTATGCTACAGAAAATATGTATTTTCCACCAAATAAACATCTCTTCCTTTGGTACCTCTTCTGGTTTGCTAGTATTGCTGTTATGCAAAACACCAGAAATGGATTGGCTTATATACAGGGTTTATTTGGTTACAAAATTACAGTCTGAAGGTCATGAAAATGTCCAAATTAAGGCATATACCTTTACCAAAGAAAGGCCAATGGCATCTGGAAAAGCTCTGTTAGCCTGTAAGACACATTTGCTGATCCCAGGTTGTGTTCCACTCCTCTCTCAGCCCCTGTACTTTCTTCAAAATGTTGCTCTTGGGGCATTTTGTCCTCTCTTAGCTTCTCTGGAGCAGACACCGGGCTAGCATCTCTAAAGTGTCAGGAGATGTCTGCTTTCAATGGCTGTCTCCAAAATGTCTCTCTCAGCTGCTCTCCAAAATGTCACTCTCTGCAGCTCTGAGGTATTTCTGTCTGTGAGCTTTTTTATAGGACTCCAGTGATTAAATCAAGACCCAACTTGAATGGGTGTGGTCCATATCTCCATGGAAATAATCTGATCAAACATTTCACCCACAGTTGAGTCACATCTCCATGGAAACAATCAAGGGATTTCAACCTAATCACCACTAATACATCTGCCCCCACAAGATTGCATTAAAGTACATGGCATTTGCGGGGACATAATACATTCAAACTGGCAAATTCCATTCCCTGGACTCTAAAAGGACATGGTCTTTCCATACACAAAATACATTCATCCCATCACAATATCACAAAAACTTAAATAATTTCAGTAACTATAGATAAATACTAGGTCCTATCAAAATGAGTTACAGGCATGGTCTTGTCCTAAAGCAAAATTTCCCTCTGGGTGTGGACCTGGGAAACTTAAAAGTTATCTGCTTCCAATATACAAAGGAGGGGCAGTCATAGGATAAATGGCCCCATTGCCGTAAGGAGAAACAGTAGGGAAAACAGGCTTTAAGGGACCAAAACTGTTCCTAAAACCCACAGGTCAAACTCTATTAGGTTTCAAAGTCTGAGAATCATTTATAGAATGATATTTTATCCTTGGGGCTTGAGAGAGTAGGAGTCCAACCCTTTCTAAGGGCCTTTGTGGCAGCCCTTTTCTCTCCAAATGCTGGGGTGAGTGCTGCAACATATCCATGCACTGAGGAGACCACCTTCTTCTTGGTGCCACTCTGGGCATAGGCTCTCCCCTCTCTAGACTGTCAGTCAGTGGAGGCCAGGCTCTCCCCAAACCCCTCTTTGAGACCTGGGGTAACAGCACTCTTCCTGAACATTGAAGCAGAAGGCCCACACTCTGCCTATGGGGCAAATTCACCCTTTCCATGTGTGTGGGCTGCTCTGCTCTCCCTGCCTGAGACCTCTTGACTCAACCTCAATCTACATGGCTCTGTCTTTGAAGAAATTTTTCCTTCAATTTGTTCTTCTCCATCACCTCCAGTCCAGACCAGCAGTGGTTCTGTCTATACAGATCTCACAAAAATTTTGTAGACTTGGTGTTTGGGTTTGCTAATGCTGCCATTATGCAAAATACCAGAAATGGATTGGCTTTTATAAAGGGGGTATATTTGGTTACAAAGTTACAGTCTGAAGGCCATGAAAATGTCCATATGAAAGCATCAACAGAAGTATGAAGTATACCTTCACTGAAGGAAGGCCAGTGGCATTTGGAAAACCTCTGTTAGCTGGGAAGGCACGTTGTTGGCATCTGCTGATCCCAGGTTGTGTTCCAGCTCCACTCTCATTTCCTATGCATTCTTCAAAGTGTCTCTCTTGGCTGCAGCACCTCCTTCTCTCTGTTACCATTTTTTATAGGACACCAGTGATTCAATTAAGACCCACACTGAATGGGTGAAGTAACACCTCCATGGAAATTATCCAATCAAAGGTCTCACCCAAAGTTCGTTGAGTCACATCTCCATGGAAACCATCAATAAAAGGATTCTGCCCTAATCAATGCTAATACATCTGCCCCCACAAGATTGCATCAAAGAACTTGGCATTTTGGGGGACAGAATTCATCCAAACTGGCACACTTGTCATGCAGTTTACAGAGGTCAAAACCATCAGACAATAAGACTTTCCACAGATCCTTTCTGAATAAGTCCATCTCCAATCCTGGCTTATACTGAAATGGTGGTTGAGTTCCCTGTTTGGTTAAATCCTCACCTGGGGCTGTAGCCTCTGGGTTCCCTTTTTCTGGAAGCCCAGAATTTTCCAAACTATCAGTTTTTGGTTTCTTTGTACCAAAAGTTCAGTTCTCAGCTTATCTCTGTCATCTCACAATTTACTATAAGCTGCAAGAAGCCAGGATACAGCCTCCACATGTAGTGTAGAGATCCCATCAGCTAAGTATCCTAGCTCATCACTTTCAAATTCTGCCTTCCATCCAACACCAGGACACAATTTTGCCAAATTCTTTGCCACTTTAAAATGAGGATCACCTTTCCTCCATTTGGCAATGGCCCATTCATCATTTCTGTTTAATTCCTCATCAGAAGTATCTTTAGAGTCTGTATTTCTACCAATAGTCTCTTCAAAGAAGTCTCGGCCTTTTCTACCAAGCTCCTCATAATTCTTCCAGAATCTTCCCCTCATCCATTTAAAAAGCCATTCCAACATATTTGGTATTTGCAAACTCAGCAGCAGCACCCCATTCTCTGGTACCCATATCTGCTCTGGTTTGCTAATGCAGCCACTATGCAAAATACCGGAAATGGATTGGCTTATATAAAGAGGATTTATTAGGTTACAAATTTACAGTCTGAAGGCCATGAAAATGTCCAAATTAAGGCATCATCATGAGTATACCTTCACCAAAGGAAGGCCAATGACATTGGAAAACTTCTGTTAGCTGGGAAGGCATGTGGCTGGAATTTACTGATCCTGGGTTGTGTTCCACTCCTCTCAGCTCCTGTGGTTTCCTCAAAATGTTGCTCTTGGGGCGTTTTGTCCTCTCTTAGCTTCTCTGGAGCAAACACTGGGTTAACATCTCCAAAGTGTCAGCAAAAGGTCTTTCAGTGGCCATCTCCAAAATGTCTCTCTCAGCTGCTCTGAGCTCCTACAGCTTGTGAGCTCTTTTATATGACTCCAGTGATTAAATCAAGACCCACACTGAATGGGTGTGGTCCATAACTCCATGGAAATAATCTGATCATTTCACCCACAGTTAATTGAGTCACATCTCCATGGAAACTATTAAAGGATTTCAACCTAATCAACACTAACAGGTCTGCCCCCACAGTATTGCATTAAACAACATGGGGTTTGGGGGGACATAATTCTTCCAAACTGGCACAGTCCCACACAGAAGTTGAAGTTTTAAAACAGTTATTATTATCCTCTACCCTTTAATTTATTTCATACCATTTCTTTCATACCTCCAATTGAAATCCAATCTCCTTTTCAGCATCTTTAACAGTTGATACTTGAGGCCATGCAAACACTCAGTGCTGCCGAACTGTGGCTCCGAGTCCCAGGGGCCATACAGACCCCCAAAGCTACAGGGGCTGACCAGGTCACACACAAACAGCACAGCATCTCAGAATTTATAAATAACTTTTAGAAGTCATGTATATATGTGACTGCTGTAAAACTTTACAATCTAGTAGCATTTACATAAGCCTTTCCCTGGTAAGCTGTGCTCCCAGATTCAATTCTCAGAGTTTGCATACTATTGTTAGTCCATATTTGTAAGGCATTATAATGTTTGAATTTTTATTTCTGGCTTGTTTCACTCAACATTCTGTCTTCAAGGTCCATTCACTTAGTTGCATACCTCACAACTTCATTCCTTCTTGCCACTGCTCAATATTCCGTTGAATGTATACACCACAGTTCACCAGTGTTTCAGTTTATCTACCCCAAGGACACCTCCATCCATTGCCACAAATACCCATGCACACATATCCACTTGTGTCCTCACACTCAGTTCCTCCAAGTATACAACAAATATCAGGGTTGCAGTACCATATGGTGGCCCCATAGTTAGCTTCCTGTGAAAGCACCACACTGCCTTCCAGATGGGCTGGACCATTCTACTTCTCCACCAACAATGAATAGGTACATGCCTCTCTCCACATTTTCTCCAGCACTTGTATTCCTCTGTTTATTTTTCAATCAGTTTGATTCGCATACCATACTATCTATCCTAAGTAAGCAATGAATGATTCCTCGTATAATCACATAGTTATGAATTTACCACCGCAACCTATTTGAGGACATTTCCATTTCTTCTGCAATGAAAAAGGAAGAGGAAAAAAAAGTGAAGAATAAAATAGGTAGAGGAAAAAGATAAATTACAATGAAAGGTTCATACAACACCAAGAATCCCATATCCCTCCCTTATATCCCCTCTTATAGACATTTAGCTTTCATGTATTGCCTTTGTTACAACTTATAGAAGCATATTATAATGTTAGTGTTATGTATTGACTGTAGTTTGCATTGATTGTATTTTTCCCAGTGCCATTCAGTTTTTAACACCTTGCAATGTGGACATTCATTTGTTCTCCCTCATATAAAAATTCTTATATTAGTACAGTTAACATCATTGACCACTCTAGACTTCACTAATTTATAGAGTCCCAGTCTTTACCCTCTATCTTTCTTTCCTGTATCATACATGCCCCCAGCCTTCCTCTTTTTCCCATCCTCACACTTATTTTTGTTCAGAGTACTTTCAGGATTGTTCTATCATCACCCAGTATTGCGCTCTCTATTTCTCAATCTATACAATCATGTTGAGCATTTTGTATTCCTTCAGCACCATATGTCTGATCTCTACCCTCTTTCTATCTCCTCATTAACTGCTTTCTCAACTTTAACTTTGAAGTCTCACTCATTAATGTTAGTTCATATTTGTGAGACTATACAGCATTTGTCTTTTTGTTTCTGGCTAATTTCACTGTATAATGTCTACTGTATGACATTTTGTCTTTTGGATTTTAAATGTCATACCTTACTTTTTTTTCTGTCTCTCTTTTTATTTTTACTTATTGTCTTCATTTCTACACTCTTCTTCAAGCCTCTCTCTGTTGTCTTTTCCTATCTGCCTATAGTGCTTCTTTTAATATTTCTTGTAGAGCAGGTATCTTGTTCACAAACTGTTTGTCTGAAAAATTTTAAATTCCCCCTCATTTTTTAATCATCATTTTATTGAGATATATTCACATACCATGCAGTCATACAAAACAAATCGTACTTTCGATTGTTTACAGTACCATTACATAGTTGTACATTCATCACCTAAATCAATCCCTGAAACCTTCATTAGCACACACACAAAAATAACAAGAATAATAATTAGAGTGAAAAAGAGCAATTGAAGTAAAAAAGAACACTGGGTACCTTTGTCTGTTTGTTTCCTTCCCCTACTTTTCTACACATCCATCCATAAACTAGACAAAGTGGAGTGTGGTCCTTACGGCTTTCCCAATCCCATTGTCACCCCTCATAAGCTACATTTTTATACAACTGTCTTCGAGATTCATGGGTTCTGGGTTGTAGTTTGACAGTTTCAGGTATCCACCACCAGCTACCCCAATTCTTTAGAACCTAAAAAGGCTTGTCTAAAGTGTGCGTAAGAGTGCCCACCAGAGTGATCTCTCGGCTCGTTTTGGAATCTCTCTGCCACTGAAGCTTATTTCATTTCCTTTCACATCCCCCTTTTGGTCAAGAAGATGTTCTCCGTCCCACGATGCCGGGTCTACATTCCTCCCCGGGAGTCATATTCCACGTTGCCAGGGAGATTCACTCCCCTGGGTGTCTGATCCCACGTTGAGGGGAGGGCAGTGATTTTACCTTTCAAGTTGGCTTAGCCAGAGAGAGAGGGCCACATCTGAGCAACAAAGAGGCATTCAGGAGGAGACTCTTAGGCACAAATATAGGGAGGCCTAGCCTCTCCTTTGCAGCAACCGTCTTCCCAAGGGTAAAACTTATGGTAGAGGGCTCAACCCATCAAACCACCAGTCCCCTATGTCTGTGGTGATGTTAGCAACCATGGAGGTGGGGTAGGCGAATACCCCTGCATTCTCCACAGGCTCCTCAAGGGGGCACTACATCTTTTTTTTTTTTCCTTGTTTTTCTTTTTTTTTTTTTTTTTAACTTCCCCTTCTTTTTTAAATCAACTGTATGAAAAAAAAAGTTAAAAAGAAAACAAACATACAATAAAAGAACATTTCAAAGAGACCATAACAAGGGAGTAAGAAAAAGACAACTAACCTAAGATAACTGCTTAACTTCCAACATGTTCCTACTTTACCCCAAGAAAGTTACCTAATATAGCAACATTTCTGTGAACTTGTTCCTACTATATCCATCAGAAATTAACAGACCATAGTCATTTCTGGGCATCCCCAGAACGTTAAATAGCTTATCTGTTCTTCTTGGATTATTGTTCCCCCTTCCTTAATTGCTCTCTACTGCTAGTTCCCCTACATTCTACATTATAAACCATTTGTTTTACATTTTTCAAAGTTCACATTAGTGGTAGCATATAATATTTCTCTTTTTGTGCCTGGCTTATTTCGCTCAGCATTATGTCCTCAAGGTTCATCCATGTTGTCATATGTTTCACGAGATCGTTCCTTCTTACTGCCGCGTAGTATTCCATCGTGTGTATATACCACATTTTATTTATCCACTCATCTGTTGAAGGACATTTGGGTTGTTTCCATCTCTTGGCAATTGTGAATAATGCTGCTATGAACATTGGCGTGCAGATATCTGTTCGTGTCACTGCTTTCCGATCTTCCGGGTATATACCGAGAAGTGCAATCGCTGGATCGAATGGTAGCTCTGTATCTAGTTTTCTAAGGAACTGCCAGACTGACTTCCAGAGTGGCTGAACCATTATACAGTCCCACCAACAATGAATAAGAGTTCCAATTTCTCCACATCCCCTCCAGCATTTGTAGTTTCCTGTTTGTTTAATGGCAGCCATTCTAACCGGTGTTAGATGGTATCTCATTGTGGTCTTAATTTGCATCTCTCTAATAGCTAGTGAAGCTGAACATTTTTTTCATGTGTTTCTTGGCCATTTGAATTTCCTCTTCAGAGAACTGTCTTTTCATATCTTTTGCCCATTTTATAATTGGGCTGTCTGTACTATTGTCATTGAGTTGTAGGATTTCTTTGTATATGCAAGATATCAGTCTTTTGTCAGATACATGGTTTCCAAAAATTTTTTCCCATTGAGTTGGCTGCCTCTTTACCTTTTTGAGAAATTCCTTTGAGGTGCAGAAACTTCTAAGCTTGAGGAGTTCCCATTTATCTATTTTCTCTTTTGTTGCTTGTGCTTGGGGTGTAAAGTCTAGGAAGTGGCCGCTTAATACAAGGTCTTGAAGATGTTTTCCTACATTATCTTCTAGGAGTTTTATGGTACTTTCTTTTATATTGAGATCTTTGGTCCATTTTGAGTTAATTTTTGTGTAGGGGGTGAGGTAGGGGTCCTCTTTCATTGTTTTGGATATGGATATCCAACTCTCCCAGCCCCATTTGTTGAAAAGACCATTATGGCTCAGTTCAGTGACTTTGGGGGCCTTATCAATGATCAGTCGGCCATAGATCTGAGGGTCTATCTCTGAATTCTCAATTCAATTCCATTGATCTACATGTCTATCTTTGTGCCAGTACCATGCTGTTTTGGCAACTGTGGCTTTATAATAAGCTTCAAAGTCAGGGAGTGTAAGTCCTCCCACTTCGTTTTTCTTTTTTAGAGTGTCTTTAGCAATTCGAGGCATCTTCCCTTTCCAAATAAATTTGATAACTAGCTTTTCCAAGTCTGCAAAGTAGGTTGTTGGAATTTTGATTGGGATTGCATTGAATCTGTAGATGAGTTTGGGTAGAATTGACATCTTAATGACATTTAGCCTTCCTATCCATGAACATGGAATATTTTTCCATCTTTTAAGGTCCCCTTCTATTTCTTTTAGTAGAGTTATGTAGTTTTCTTTGTATAGGTCTTTTACATCTTTGGTTAAGTTGATTCCTAGGTACTTGATTTTTTTAGTTGCTATTGAAAATGGTATCTTTTTCTTGAGTGTCTCTTCAGTTTGTTCATTTCTAGCATATAGAAACATTACTGACTTATGTGCATTAATCTTGTATCCCGCTACTTTGCTAAATTTGTTTATTAGCTCTAGTAGGTGTATCGTTGATTTCTCAGGGTTTTCTAGATATAAGATCATATCATCTGCAAACAATGACAGTTTTACTTCTTCTTTTCCAATTTGGATGCCTTTTATTTCTTTGTCTTGCCGGATTGCCCTGGCTAGCACTTCCAGCACAATGTTGAATAACAGTGGTGACAGCGGGCATCCTTGTCTTGTTCCTGATCTTAGAGGGAAGGCTTTCAGTCTCTCACCATTGAGTACTATGCTGGCTGTGGGTTTTTCATATATGCTCTTTATCATGTTGAGGAAGTTTCCTTCAATTCCTACCTTTTGAAGTGTTTTTATCAAAAAGGGATGTTGGATTTTGTCAAATGCTTTTTCAGCATCTATTGAGATGATCAATTGATTTTTCCCTTTTGGTTTTTTAATGTGTTGTAATACATTGATTGTTTTTCTTATGTTGAACCATCCTTGCATGCGTGGAATGAACCCCACTTGGTCATGGTGTATGATTTTTTTAATGTGTCTTTGGATTCGATTTGCAAGTATTTTGTTGAGGATTTTTGCATCTATATTCATTAGGGAGATTGGCCGGTAGTTTTCCTTTTTTGTAGCATCTTTGCCTGGTTTTGGTATTAGATTGATGTTAGCTTCATAAAATGAGTTAGGTAGTGTTCCATTTTCTTCAATTTTTTGAAAGAGTTTGAGTAAGATTGGTGTCAGTTCTTTCTGGAAAGTTTGGTAGAATTCCCCTGTGAAGCCATCTGGCCCTGGTCATTTATTTGTGGGAAGATTTTTGATGACTGATTGGATCTCTTTGCTTGTGATGGGTTGGTTGAGGTCTTCTATTTCTTCTCTGGTCAGTCTAGGTTGTTCATATGTTTCCAGGAAATTGTCCATTTCTTCTACATTATCCAGTTTGTTGCCATACAGTTGTTCATAATATCCTCTTATAATTTTTTTAATTTCTTCAGGATCTGCAGTTATGTCACCTTTTTCATTCATTATTTTGTTTATATGGGTCTTCTCTCTTTTTGATTTTGTCAGTCTAGCTAGGGGCTTGTCAATCTTGTTGATCTTCTCAAAGAACCAACTTTTGGTGATATTTATCCTCTCTATTGTTTTTTTGTTCTCTATGTCATTTATTTCTGCTTTAATCCTTGTTATTTCTTTTCTTGTACTTGGTTTAGGATTGGTTTGCTGTTCATTTTCTAGCTTCTTCAGTTGATCCATTAGTTCTTTGATTTTTGCTCTTTCTTCCTTTTTAATATATGCGTTTAGTGCTATAAATTTCCCCCTTAGCACTGCTTTTGCTGCATCCCATAGGTTTTGGTATGTTGTGTTCTCATTTTCATTCGTCTCTATATATTTAGCAATTTCTCTTGCTATTTCTTCTTTAACCCACTGATTGTTTAGGAGTGTGTTGTTTAACCTCCAGGTATTTGTGAATTTTCTAAGTCTCTGATGGTTATTGACTTCTAATTGTATTCCATTGTGGTCAGAGAATGTGCTTTGAATAATTTCAATCTTTTTAAATTTATTGAGGCTTGTTTTATGTCCCAGCATATGATCTATTCTGGAGAAAGTTCCATGAGCACTAGAAAAGTATGTGTATCCTGGTGATTTGGGATGTAATGTCCTGTAGATGTCTGTTAAATCTAATTCATTTATCAGATTGTTTAGGTTTTCAATTTCCTTATTGGTCTTCTGTCTGGTTGATCTATCTATAGGAGAGAGTGATGTGTTGAAGTCTCCCACAATTATTGTGGAAACATCAATTGCTTCCTTTAGTTTTGCCAGTGTTTCTCTCATGTATTTTGTGGCACCTTGATTGGGTGCATAGACATTTACGATTGTTATTTCTTCTTGCTGAATTGCCCCTTTTATTAGTATGTAGTGGCCTTCTTTGTCTCTCAAAACATCCCTCCATTTGAAGTCTATTTTATCTGAGATTAATATTGCTACACCTGCTTTCTTTTGGCTGTAGCTTGCATGAAATATTTTTTTCCATCCTTTCACTTTCAGTTTCTTTGTGTCCCTGTGTCTAAGATGAGTCTCTTGTATGCAACATATTGATGGTTCATTTCTTTTGATCCATTCTGTGAATCTATATCTTTTAATTGGGTAGTTTAATCCATTTACATTCAATGTTAAAACCGTGAAGGCATTTCTTGAATCAGCCATCTTATCCTTTGGTTTATGTTTGCCATATTTTTCCCCTCTCTCTATTAATATCCTTTATTGTACCCATACCGAATCTCTTTAGTACTGAACCTTTCTCCAAGTCTCTCTGTCCTGTCTTTGTTTCTCTGTCTGTATGGCTCCCTTTAGTATCTCCAGTAGGGCAGGTCTCTTGTTAGCAAATTCTCTCAGCATTTGTTTGTCTGTGAAAAATTTAAGCTCTCCCTCAAATTTGAGGGAGAGCTTTGCTGGATAAAGTATTCTTGGGTGGAAATTTTTCTCACTCAGAATTTTAAATATATCGTTCCACTGCCTTCTTGCCTCCATGGTGGCTGCTGAGTAGTCACTACTTAGTCTTATGTTGTTTCCTTTGTATGTGGTGAATTGCTTTTCTCTTGCTGCTTTCAGAACTTGCTCCTTCTCTTCTGTGTTTGACAGTGTGATCAGTATATGTCTCGGAGTGGGTTTATTTGGATTTATTCTATTTGGGGTTCGCTGAGCATTTATGATTTGTGTATTTATGTTGTTTTGAAGATTTGGGAAGTTTTCCCCAACAATTTCTTTGAATACTCTTCCTAGACCTTTACCCTTTTCTTCCCCTTCTGGGACACCAATGAGTCTTATATTTCGACGTTTCATAATATCTATCATATCCCTGAGGTCCATTTCGATTTTTTCAATTTTTTTCCCCATTCTTTCTTTTATGATTTCATTTTCCATTCTGTCATCTTCCAGGTCACTGATTCGTTGTTCAACTTCCTCTAGTCTTGTACTATGAGTGTCCAGAATCTTTTTAATTTGGTCAACAGTTTCTTTAATTTCCATAAGATCATCCATTTTTTTATTTAGTCTTGCAATGTCTTCTTTATGCTCTTCTAGAGTCTTCTTGATTTCCTTCATATCCTGTACTATGGTCTCATTGTTCATCTTTAGTTCTTTGAGTAGCTGCTCTAGGTGCTGTGTCTCTTCTGGTATTTTGATTTGGGTGCTTGGGCTTGGGTTATCCATATCGTCTGGTTTTTTCATATGCTTTATAATTTTCTGTTGTTTTTGGCCTCGTGGCATTTGCTGAACTTGATAGGGTTCTTTTAGGGTTTGTAGACCTATTGAAGTCCTTATCTCTAATTTATCAGATCTACAGCTTCGTGGAGTACTTTCTCTAACTAACCAGCAGGTGACGTCCACGAGCCACCTGTTCTCCACAAGCCAGTTCTCCCCTGCTTAGCCTTTTTGGTGAGTGGGGGAGTGAGTCTTGTGGGGCTCAATTGGTGTACCAAGCTTGCGTGTGTAGTTGGTGTTGCCTGCCCTGTATGTGGGGCGTGTTTCTGGGCAGTCGGGGAGGGGGGGTGGCCCTAACAATCAAATCTCCCTGATGATCCTAGAGTTTTAAAGCTGCTGCAATAGTCTAATCCTTCAGTTCAGTCCTGCCACAATTTGTCTCTGCCACTGACCCACAAGTCCTTGGTATTGGCGTATGGCTCCTGAGACTTGCAAGTGGGCCCCTCTTCCAGGCTGTGCACCCCGGGTCCTCTGTTGAGGGATGACTGTGCTATGTCACAGGTGAGTGCCGTCCCCCCAGGGCAGTTCTGGGCTTCTGGGCTGTGTAGGGAGGCTCCCAGTCTGCTCAAATGATGGCTGAATGGGGCTTTGTTAATTCACACTGCTCCACCTTCCCAGCTCTGGGACAATCAGCTGAGGTTGCAGGGAAGGCTAATGTCCACGCCCAGTTTTGTGGTGTGTGCCTGTTATTCGAAGCACTTCCGTCACACTGGGTTGTCTGGGGCAGCTCTGGGCTATGGGGCTGGCGATGGGCAGGAGTGTTTCCTGTCCACCAGGATGGTGGCTGTGAGCAGACACCCCCCTTTTCTTGGGAAGTTGTGGTGTTTAGTGAATTTTCTCAGCCACTGGATTATTGCCTTTTGTCTCAGAGCTCTCTTAGTTCTTCTCTTGACTTGACGTGCCCAAATTGTAATTCTTTGAAGCTTTCTGTATTGCGCTTCTTAGAGTAATTGTTTCAGAAAAAGAAAAAAGGATTAAAAAAAAAAAAAGGGCCTTCCTCAGAGATCTAATGGGTTATTGAAATGCTAATAGACAAAGCAACCAGGGCCATTAAGGAAAGGTCCACAGGGCAGAGAGATCAGCTTTTCTTCAGGATTTGCATATGCGCCTCAAGGCCTGAGCTCCGCCCTTCCCCTTTCTGTGTTCACCAGAACTCCAAAAATCCTCTGCTTTTATTTTGGAGTTTTTCGCGTTATTTTTTTTTTCTATGCCTGTCTCCTCTCTGCTGGGCTGGCAGCTCTCAGATTCTCTGGTGTCTGGTCTCAGTCTATCTATGGTTGGAGTATGAATCAGTAGAATGCGTTTCTGAGAAGGGCTACCACTGCAATTCTCCCTTCTCCTTCCTGGAGCTGGCAGCCCCTCCTCCCACGGGACTGAGCCTGTCAGGGAGGGGCGCGGGTCCCCTGGCCGCAAAAACTTACAGATTTCGCTGATCTCAGCAGTTCGACATTTTCATGAGTGCTGTATGAAGTATGCCTGAAGTCAGATTGCTCTGTGGTGTCCAGTCCACACAGTTCCTGGCTTTTTACCTACATTCCTGGAGGAGTAACTAAAACTTACAGCTCACCAGTCTGCCATCTTGCCCCGCCTCCTCCCCCTCATTTTTGAAGGGATGTTTTGCCAGATATAAAATTCTTGGTTGGCAGTATTTCTCCTTCAGTATGTTAAATTTGCCATACTACTTTCTTCTCACCTCCATGGTTTCTACCGAGAAATCCACATATAGTCTTACTGAGCTTCCCTTATATATAATGGATCTTCTTTCTCTTGCTGCTTTCAGAATTCTGTTTTTCTTTGACATTTGATAATCTGATTTTTAAGTGTCTTGGAGTAAGTCCATTCAGATCTATTATGTTTGGGGTATGCTGCACTTCTTGGATCTGATATTTTATATCTTTCATAAGAGATGGGGCATTTTCAGTGATTATTTCCTCTATTATTGTTTCTGCCCCTTTTCCCTTCTCTTCTCTTTCTGGGACACCCATGACACATATAGTCATGTATCTTGTGTTTTAATTCAATTCCCTGAGAGGCTGCTCATATTTTTCCATTCTTTTCCCTATCTATTCTTTTCATGTAGGATTTCAGATGTTGTGTTCAGTTCATGAATCCTTTCTTCTGCCTCTTCAAATCTCCTGTTGTATATCTCCATTATGTTTGTCATCTCTTCTATTGTGCCTTTCATTTCCATAATTTCTGCCATTTGTTTATTCAAGATTACAAATTCTTTTTTGTCATCCAGTGTGTTTTTAATATCCTTTATTTCTTTTGCCACATTTTCCTTCAGCTCATTGATTTGATTTGGATGATCTGTTTGAAAATCTTTAATTTGTTTTTTGACCTCCTGTGTCTTACTTGATATTTAAGTTTGTTCCTAAGACTGGGCCATATCTTCATTTTTCCTAATGTGGCTCATAATGTTTTTGTTGTCTAGGTATTTTGTTTCCTTGTTTACCCCAATCAGATTTTCCCAGACCAGAACCACCCAGGCCTCAGGTGGTGTGTTTAGTCAGTATCAGGTTTCCCTGAGCAGGAGACCCATAATGATTTCAGACTTTTCTTTGAGGCATCTAGACTCTGTGCTTTTCCCATCCTGCCCAGCAGGTGGCCCTTGTCATCCCACAGTTACCTACTGGTGTAAAGCAATGCAGTGTCTTTAATTCTCATCAGACCATGTCCCAACCATGGGCCAAGGTTGTCAGAAGCCAAGCTTAAGCTGTTTCCTTCTTTTTATTCCCCGGGCCCTGATGTTTGAATTCTCTGAGGGAAGGCAGCCACTTCTGCTGGGTTCCATGCCTTTTCTTTGGGACAATATGCCCTTTGGGGAATTATCTACTTCACTTCTTCCTTTGTCTCTCTGACTCTCTTAATCCCACTCTTGGCTGGATCAGCACTGACAAATGAAAATGCCTGACACTTTCTCTAAGGAGCTACTTAGAATGAGAGAGAAAAAGAGAAAAAAGAAAGAAATCCCTTTTCAGAGCCAGTCCCCAGCTCCCCAGTTTCACTGTTCAACCAGAATTGGTAAATGGTTCCATGTGCCCCTTTTCTTGGGACACAGCTGTTTTGCAGAATTCTGAGCTCAACTGTCTCCCAAAACCTCTGTATTTATTATATTTTTCATTATTCCCACGAACTCTCTGCCTGGAGGGACCTCAGGTTTCCTTTCCTGCTTACTCCAGGTTTATCTGTGCTCATAGCTTGAATTCAGTTGTCTGAATTTGTTTGCTTTCTCCTTCAGTAGCAGATAATGAGCCATTCCTTTTGGAAGGAAACCTGCATGAGGACTGCAAGCCTCTCATTTTACCCGGCACTAAACCTAAAATTAAAGATAATGGAGATCAGATTTTATCTAGCCCCAATAGTGTGCCACTACCCCAAGTGAAAAAAGAAAAAGATTTCATTGAACTCTGCAAACCTGGGGTAATTAAGCAGGAGAAAATGGGCCCACTTTACTGTCAGGGAACTTGTTCTGGAGCAAATGTAATTGGTAAGAAAATGTCTACAATTTCTGTTCATGGTGTGAGTATCACTGGGGAAAAGATACTATTATGACATGAATATATCATCACTTTCTCAACAATAGGATTGGAAGCCTATTTTTAATGTCATTCTACCCATTCCTGTTAGTTAAGAAAATTGGAATATGTTCCATGGATCTGGAGCTGACAATTTGTCTTCATTGGGGACTTTGAACTTCCCTGCTGATTTTTTTTTTTTTACAATTTTTAGATTAAGATTTATTCACATACCTTACAATTATCCAAAGAATACAATCAATTGATCACATTACCATCATGTAGTTGTTCATTCATCACCCAGATCTATATTTTCTTATACATTTTCCTTGTACCAGAAAAAGTGAAAGTAAGAATAAAAAATAACAGTAAAAAAGAAAGGACCCCCAAATTACCCTACCCACCCTATTTTTCCTTTATTTTTTTGCCTCTATTTTTCTACTCATCCATCCATACACTGGATAAAGGGGAGTGTGATCCACAAGACTTTCACAATCACCACCTCTTGTAAGCTACATTGTTATACAATTGTCTTTAAGATTCAAGGCTACTGGGTTGTAGTCTGAGAGTTTCAGTTATTTAGTACTAGCTATTCCAGTTCATTACAACCTAAAAAGAGTTTTATATATATATTGTGCATAATAGTGCCCATCAGAGTGACCACTCGACTCCATTTGGAATCTCTCTGCCACTGAAACTTTATTTCATTTTATTTCAAATCCCCCTTTTGGTCAAGAAGCTGTTCTCCATCCCACAATGCTGGGTCCAGATTCCTCCCCGGGAGTCATATTCCACATTGCCAGGGAGATTCATTCCCCTGGGTGTCATATCCCATGTAGGGTGGGGAGGGCAGTGATTTCACCTGCCAAGTTGGCTTAGCTAGAGAGAGAGGGCCACATCTGAGCAACAAAGAGGCATTCAGGGGGAGAGAATTAGGCACAATTATATGCAGGCCTAGCCTCTCCTTTGGCATAATAGGCTTCTTAAGGGCAAGTCCCAAGATAGAGGGTTTGGTGTGTCAAACTGCCAGTCCTCAATGTTTGGGAGAACAGCAGCAACCATCCAGGTGAGGAAGCCTAACACCTCCGCATTTCCCTGCAGCTCCTCAGGAGGACTCTGCATAGTTTTTTTTCATTTTTTAAAAAATTAACTATATCAAAAAAGTAAAAAAAAAATAAAAATAAATAAAAACATTTCAGACAAACCAAAACAAAGGAATAAGAGAAAACAACCTAGAATAACTACATTGCTTCCAACGTGTTCCTACTCTACCCCAAGAGAATATACAGACTTTAACCCAGCAAAGGAATAAAAAAATCATATAACCTAAGATAACTACATTTCTGTGTACTTGTTCCTACCATATCCACCAGAAATTAACAAACCATAGTCATTCCTGAGCATTCCCAGAATGTTAAATTTATCCATGTTAACTTATCTGTTCTTATTAGGTTTTTGTTCCCCCTTCACTAATTGATCTCTATTGCTAGGTCCCCTACATGCTACATCATAAACCATTTATTTTACATTTTTCAATGTTCACATTAGTGGTAACATATAATATTTTTTTTTGGTGCCTGGCTTATTTCACTCAGCATTGTGTTCAAGGTTCATTCATGTTGTCATATGTTTCACATCGTTCTTACTTCTGTGTGTTATTCCATTGTGTATATATACCACATTTTATTTATCCACTCCTCTGTTGAAGAACATTTGGGTTGTTTCCATCTCTTGGCAATTGTGAATATTGCTGCTATGAACATTGGCATACAGATATCTGTTAATGTCAATACTTTCAGATTTTCCAGTTATAAACTGAAAAGTACAATTGCTGGATCAAAGGGTAACTCTATATCTGGTTTTCGAAGGAACTGCCGGACTGTCTTCTAGAGTGGCTGAACCCTTATACAGTCCCACCAACATGAATAAGAGTTCCGGTTTCTCCACATCCTCTCCAGCATTTGTAGTTTCCTGTTTGTTTAATGGCAGCCATTCTAATTGGTGTGTGATTGTATCTCATTGTAGTCTTAATTTGCATCTCTCTAGTAGCTAGTGAAGGTGAACATTTTTTCATGTGTTTATTGGCCATTTGTATTTCCTCTTCAGAGAACTTTTTCAAATTGTTTCCCCATTTTATAATTGGGCTTTCTTTACTATTGTCATTGAGCTGTAGGTTTTCTTTATATACACAAGATATCAGTCTTTTGTTGTATACATGGTTTTCAAAAATTTTTTCCCATTGAGTTGGCTGCCTCTTCACCTTTTTGACAAATTCCATTGAGGTACAGAAACTTCTAAGTTTGAGGAGTTCCCATTTATCTATTTTTTTCTTTTGTTGCTTGTGCTTTGGGTGTAATGTCTATGAAGTGACCACCTAGTACAATGTTTTAAAGATGTTTCCTTACATTATCTTCTAGGAATTTTATGATACTGTCTGTTATGTTGAGGCTTTTAAACTGTTTTGAGCTAATTTTTGTGTAGGGTGTGAGGTAGGCATCCTCTTTCATTCTTTTGGATTTGGGAATCCAAGTCTCCCAGCCCCATTTGCTTAAAAGACTTTTATGTCCCAGTTCAGTAGCTTTGGGGGCCTTCTGAAAGATCAGTTAACCATAGACCTGGGGTCTATCTCCAAATTTTCAATTCAAATCCATTGATGAATATGTCTATCTTTGTGCCAGTACCATACTGTTTTGACTACTGTGGCTTTATAATAAGCTTCAAAGTCAGGGAGCATAAGTCCTCCTGCTTCATTTTTCTTTTCTAGAGTGTTTTTAGCAATTTGAGGCATCTTCCCTTTCCAAATAAATTCGATAACTAGCTTTTCCAAGTCTGCAAAGTAGGTTGTTGGAATTTTGATTGGGATTGCACTGAATCTATAGATGGGTTTGGGTAGAATTGATATCTTAATTATATTTAGCCTTCCTATCCACGAACCTGGAATATTTTTCCACCTTTTAAGATCCCTTTCTATTTCTTTTACTAGAGTTATGTAGCTTACTTTGCATAGGTCTTTTACATCTTTGGTTATGTACTTTGGTTAGGTACTTGGATTTTTAGTTGCTATTGAAAACAGTATCTTTTTCTTGAGTGTCTCTTCAATTTGTTCATTTCTAGCATATAGAAACATTACTGACTTATGTGCATTAGTGTTGTATCCCACTACTTTGCTAAATTTGTTTATTAGCTCTAGTAGCTGTATCATCAATTTCTCAGGGTTTTCCAGATATAAGATCATATCATCTGAAAATAATGACAGTTTTACTTCTTCCTTTCCAGTTTGGATGCCTTTTATTTCTTTGCCTTGCTGAATTGCCCTTCTTAGCACTTCTAGCACAATGTTGAATAACAGTGGTGACAGTGGGCATCCTTGTTTCATTCCTGCTCTTAGAGGGAAGGCTTTCAGTCTCTTGCCATTGAGTACTATGCTGGCTGTGGGTTTTTCATATATACTCTTTATCATATTGAGGAAGTTTCCTTCAATTCCTACCTTTTGAAGTGTTTTTATCCAAAAGTGATCTTGGATTTTGTCAAATGCTTTTTCAGCATCTATTGAGATGATCACTTGATTTTTCTCTTTTGATTTTTTAATGTGTTGTATTTCATTGAGAGATTTTATGTTGAACCATCCTTGCATGAATGTAATGAACCCCATTTGGTCATGGTGTATGATTTTTTAATATGTCTTTGGATTCAATTTGCAAGTATTTTTTTAAGAATTCTTGCATCTATATTCATTAGGGAGATTGGCCTGTTATTTTCCTTTTTCATAGCATCTTTGCCTGGTTTTGGTATTAGACTGATGTTAACTTCATGTAATGTGTTAAGTAGTGTTCCATTTTCTTTAATGTTTTGAAAGAGTTTAAGTAAGATTGGCATGAGTTCTTTTTGGAAAATTTGGTAGAATTTCTTTGTGAAGCCATCTGGCCCTGGGCATTTATTTGTGGGAAGGTTTTTAATGACTGATTGGATGTCTTTGCTTGTGATTTTTTGGTTGAGGTCTTCTATTTCTTCTCTGGTTAGTCATGGTTTTTCATGTGTTCATTCACTGTTCAGTTTCCTCTAGTCTTGTACTTTGAGTGTCCAGAATCTTTTTAATTTGGTCAACAGTTTCTTTTATTTCCATAAGATTGTCTATTTTTTTATTTACTCTTAATTTTCCTCTTTATGCTCTTCTAGGGTCTTCTTCATGTCCTTTATATCCTGTGCCATGCCCTCATTGTTTGTCTTTAGTTCTTTGATTAATTTTTCCAATACTGTGTCTCCTCTGATCTTTTGATTTGGGTGTTTGGGTTTGGGTTATCCACATTGTCTGATTTCTTCATATTCTTTAAAATTTTCTGTTGTTTTTGGCCCATTGACATTTGCTTAACTTGATAGGGTTCTTTTAGGTTCTGTTGACTTATTCAAACATTTATCTGTAATTTGTCACAACTACAGCCTGGTGGTGTACACTTTCTCTAACCAGCATGTGGCATCCACAAGCCACCTATTCCCCTCAAGCCAGTTCTCCCCAACTTTTTCTTTGTGGTGAGTGGGGGTCTGAATCATGTCAGGGTCCAATTGTTGCACCAAGTTTCTCTTTGTAGTTGGTGTTGCCCTCCCTGGATATGGGGTTTGTGCCTGAGTGTTAGGAAGGGAGTGCAGCTTTAATATTTAGATAACCCTTTTTAGATTCTAATGAATTGGAATAGCAAGCAGTAAATACCTGAAACTATCGAACTACAACCCAGAACCCTTGAATCTTGAAGATGATTGTATGACAATGTAGCTTAGGGGTGACAATATGATTGGGAAAGCCATGTGGATCACACTCCCCTTTGTCCAGTGTGTGGGTGGATGAGTAGAAAAATGGGGGCAAAAAAAAAAACTAAAGGAAGAATGGTGTTGGAATTTGGGTGTTGTTTTTACTCATTATTTTATTATTTCTTTCACTTTTTATGTTATAAGAAAATGTTAAAAAAATTGATTGGGGTGATGAATGAACAACTGTATGGTGCTACTGTGATCAATGGATTGTATACTTTGGATGAATACATGGTAAGTGAATAAATCTTAGTAAAAAACAAACAAAAAAAAGCTAAAATGATATCTATATAGCACATAAGAATACCCTCCAGAGTGACCTCTCAACTCCATTTGAAGTCTCTCAGCCACTGGAACCTTATTTTGTTTCATATCTCTTCCCCCTTTTCATCAAGAAGATCCTCTCAATCCCACAGTTGTGCATCTAGGCTCATCTCCAGGAGTAATTTCCCACATTTCCAGGGGGATCAGACCCCTGGGAATCATGTCCCATGTAGGGGGAAGGGCAGTGACTTCACCTGCTGAATGGGCTTAGTGAGATGGGGGCACATCTGAGCAATAAATAGGCTTTCTGAGGGGACTCCTAGGTCCAATTATAGGTGGGCTTAGCCTCTCCCTTGCAACAGCTAGCCTTACAGGGAAAAACCCTTGATTGAGGCCTTGGCCTACCAAATTGGCATTCCTCAATGTTTGTGGAGAAATCAGCAATACCCCAGGTTGGGAAGTCCAACACTTTCACATTTCTCCCCAGCTCTTCAGGGGACCCTCAAATACACTTATACTATCTGCCCATATTACTCTGGGATGTGTCAGTATTTCACCCCATCCTGTACAAACTTAGCAAATCCTGCTTCCCATTCAAGGTTCACTGTACCTATGGTGTTCAAATTGATCATACAAGTTTAATTAACTAATGTGCTACAGAAAATATAGATCCTGCACCAGATAAACCTCTCCTCCATTTGTCTCACACTTAAGTTGTAGTTTTAAAACCCAGTCAGTGGAAGGATACATAAGAACTGGAGACAGTAGTTGCCTATGGGAAAAGGAATTTAATAGTTGTAAGATATCCTTTTGTATCTTTTGAATTTCGTACTTATTCCAATAGTTAACAATAAATAAAAATGTATACTATAAGATAAAGGACACAGACCATCAAAAAAAAAAAAAAAAAAAAAAACAAGTCAGTACCCTTGGGCCTGATTTGCCTTAGTCCTAAAGGGTCTTCTTCATTCATATCTCCAGTTAAAGTCTGAATTCTTTTTCTGTTCTTCCTGCAGTTGATGTATGGGGTAGTACTGACATTCATAGCTGCCAAGTTCTAGCTCTGAGTCTCATGTGTCATACAGAGAACCAATATTCCAGAGACTGAGCAGGTTATACACAAGGAGCTTAGCATCTCAGGATTTAGAGATAATCATTGCAACTTAGGAATAGATGTGACTAGTGTAAGACCTTACAATCTAGCTTACAATTTAACATTTCCCTGATAAGGTGTATTCTAAGATTCAATTCTCTGTTACACATTATAGTTAGTCCATAATTAGTGAGGCATTATAATGTTTGTCCTCCCTTTCTTGGCATGCTTCACTTAAAATGTACTCAAGATCCATCCACCTAGTTGTGTGTCTCACAGCTTCATTTCTTCTTGTAGCCACTCAATATTCTATTGTATGCGTACAGTACAGTTCACCATTCTGTTCATCAATGTACCCTTAAGCCATCTATGTGTATTGCAGATAGTGAATACTGATGCTGTTTATACTGGTGCATAAATGTCCATTCATGTCCCTGCTCTCTGATACTCCACGTTTATGCCCCACACTGAGGTTTCAGGATCTCGAAGCCCCCACATATCTAGCTTCTTGTGGTACCACCATACTGTCCTCCAGATAGGCTACACTATTCTACTTCCCCACCAACAGTAAATACATACATCTCTCTCTCTATCTACTAGTTCTCTCCAGCACTTGTGTTCCTCTTCATTTTTTCTCTGCAATTTTATAGGGATATATTCAAATACCATACACTCATCCATAGTGTACAATCAATTGTTTAGAGTATCATCATATGGCTGTGCATTCATCACCACAATTAGCACTTACACATGTTCATTACTCAAAAGAAAAGAGAATTGAAACAAAAGAATAATAATAAGGATAAAAGGAAAAGTCAAAATAAAGTAAAATACAGCAATAAGGTCAGAAATAAAAAGGATAGAAGGAAAAGTAAAAATAAAATACATCCATAAAGAAAGAGGAAGAAGCAAAAAATTAAAAAGACAATGAAAGGAAAATGGTAACTAAAGAACCATAAAAGAAAAGGCTAAAATAAAATAAATTACCATAAAAAATTCAGAAAACAACACTGATGCCAAGAATCCCATTCCCCTCCTTTATGTCCCACTCTTATAGGCATTTAGCTTTGGTGTATTGCCTTTGTTACAATTACAGAAAGCATGTTGCAATGTTACTGTTAACTATAGACTCTAGTTTGCATTGTGTTTTTCCCAAAATACCACCCCCTTTTTCCACAACTTGAAAAGTTGATATTCATTTTTTCTCATGGAAAAACATATTTGTACATTTTGTCACAATCATTGACTGCTCTAGATTTCATTTACCACACAGTGCCTGTCTTTATCTTCTTTCTTTTTTTTTTTTTTTTTTAACTTTTCAAGTACATGTGAAAATTTTTATAGCCAATGACATCTCAAGATACAAAGATACAGCTAACAAATACCAAAAGGCCAAAGTTCGAGAAATCATATTTTCAGATCATAATACAGAAACATTTAGAAAAAAAAGAGAATTAACTGATAGTAAACTAGATAAGAAGGTCTAAAATATTTTCTTAAAAATCCGAGTTTCAGAAAGTAGACTATATTTAAACAAAAGTCTCAGTTTACTTGGTACTTAGTAAATACCAAAAATTTCAGATACTTTTAAGTAACATTATTCTTAGAAATCCTCATATCTGCCTCAAAATTTTATTGCTGAATATCAAGCCAATTCACTGTGTTATAACCCCAGGAGAGATAAAATCAGATAGTAAAAGATTTATTGATATTAACCATTCTTATTAAATTGAGCTATCAAATTTATCCCTTGAATAGTGTTTTATTTCAAATCAAAAGACGTTTTTACCTGTGTGTGCATCATTTGAAATATTTTCATCGCCAGGTAATGCTGATGATTTGTATATGGTTGGCCCATCTTGATCTCTCCATTCCCAAGAGATAATAGCCAGATGAATAATGTTCTATAAATCATACAATCTTTTTTGGTTTTCCTTTATTACAACTTAAAATATGAAACATACTTGGGCATAATTTCAGTAACATTTTAGAAATGACCCATCCCTAACGTGCCTGAGTTTTTAGATGAGTATAAATTTAAGTGTCTTCACACTGTGTCAAATTTGGGTGGGATTAGGGGGCATAAAGGAACTAAAGGCCACTCAGAAATCAAAACAAAACTAAACTAGGAACTGGAGACCCTAGAGAAAAGTCAGTGTTCACAAGTTTTCCCCCTTCTAAGGACTCTGTGCATTAGGATGTTTCCATAGCTCGGCCTCTCACTCCCCTATGCATCTCTTCTTTTAGGTATTATTATAAAAGCCAAGTGTGCAAAGGCGGACAGGAGAAAATTCAAGATATGAGAGTGTGGCTGGAACTGTATATCATCCTTCAATCTGTGTTTTCACCTTCTTCTATAGCAAAATCATCCATTTTTAGCTGGCGAATTGCCATTCAGAATTTCCTAGCTTCCTGGGAAGTCAGGTGTGGTCACAGACCACGTTCTTTCCAATGAGATCTGAGTGGAAGTTGTGTGTGTGATTTGTGGCCTTTGCTTGCTCTTCCCCTTCCTGCGGCTGCAATGCGGTGTCACAGGGAGTCACTCCAGGCCAGGAGGACTGTAGTGATACTCTGAATGGTGGAGCAGCAAGGAGCCTGGGCCTCCGTGTTGTGGAGCAGAGCTACCACCCCAATTTGGGACTTCCAACCAAGAGCAATAACATTCTATCTTGTTTAAGCCACTCTCATTTTGGCACCTCTCCCACACCACCAACACATATCCTTGCTAACAAAGAGGGTCTGAAAGCAAATGCTTCAGAGAAGTATTGGTAAAAAACATAAGGTTCCTTGGTTTTCTTCAATCTTCTGTTAATGCTTTTATGCAGTCCTATCTCCAGGGAGCTAAATGCAGGCATCTAAAAAGCCTAGGAACCAATCTTACCATTTGCCCAAGGTAAATAATTTCTAAAGAAACAGATGGAAATTCCAATTCTTACAGTCGTGAAGAGCAAGAACGAACAAAGCAATGGGAGATGCTAGACAAATAACGTGGCCCATTTCCGAGATGGTACAGTGAGCTTAGCAGCTGACTTTCCCATCTGATCTCTATATGTCTATGGTGCTATTTGGCAAACAGGCAATTAAGGAATGGGGGAGAGAGGGAACCCACAAAACAAAACCATAAGTCATGATCCTCTGTAAATCTTTGGGTTTCTTCTTTCTGGTTTGTAAATTGAGAATAGTTGGCCTGGTGGTTGTTAAACTTTTTTTTTTTTTTTTTAAGATGTGAATCCTTTCTAAAAGCCCACTGTGTAAAAAGTGATCTGGTTGAAATACAAATAATCATAACAAAACAGTAGTAACCAAATGCAGCAAGAATTTCCTGAATGCTGGGCACTGCACAAAATGCCCACTTGAATCATCTCACTTAAGCCTCAAAAGACATATAAAATGATATGACTGTTGACGCTGTTACACCTACACTCAAGGCCCCAAATTCTGACAGTGTTAGGTTGATAAGATTGTTTGTAAAGCATCCACAAAAATTCTCCAGAATGAAATGAAATAAAGTTTCACTGGCTGAGAGATTTCAAATGGAGTCAAGAGGTCACTCTGGTGGACATTCTTATGCACTATATAGATATCCCTTTTTAGGTTTTAATGTATTGGAATAGCTAGAAGTAAATACCTGAAACTATCAAACTCCAACCCAGTAGCCTTGACTCTTGAAGACAACTGTAAAGCCATGTAGCTTACAGGAGGTGACAGTGTGACTGTGAAAGCCTTATGGATCACACTCCCTTTATCCAGTGTATGGATGGATGTGTAGAAAAATGGGGACAAAAAACTAAATGAAAAATAGGGTGGGGGGGTGTTTCGGGTATTCTTCTTTACTTTTATTTTTTATTCTCATTTTCACTTTTTCTGGTACAAGGAGAATGCTCAAAAAATAGATTGGGGTGATGAATGCACAACTATATGATAGTACTGTGAACAACTGATTGTACACTTTAGATGACTGTATGGTATATGAATATATCTCAGTAGAACTGAATTTAGTTAAAAAAAAATTCTCCAGATGTCCAAGAGTTTGTTTCATGTAGAAGGATAGCTAAAAAATAGATGCTGAAAACCCTTTGTTTCTATAACTTAAATCCAGTCAGCAGTTTGAAAAGTAGGAAACTGTACCACATCAACCATCTTGTAGATTTACATTTGGATGAAAAGAAAAAAAAGGGAGGATTTCTCCAAAAGCTCTACAGGGTAGGATGATTTATGATAACAGATTTTGTACCAATTCTCAGTGGTCTTGTGACTGAAGATGACTGCATCTCAGTAATGATTTGGCATCGCCTAACCAAGGTTTACTGAAATGACAACACCTGTAAAGCTCAGCTATTTAATTCTTCCCCTGACTGCCAAGTAAAAAATGTTTTGGATTAATGATGACCCTCTGAGGCATCTAATGGTGATGAATGTCCTTGTTCTTCCACGCTTTCTTGAGAAGAAGAGATGGGAGGTGGGTTTTGCAGCCAATAGACAGAGGCATGGGCAGTGAAACCTCCACAATTTGTCTTTTTCTTGTGATAGAAAAGTTTGAGAAGTGATGTTCTAGATAACATGACAGACATTTCCCTTCATTTGGCTTTTTCTTTCTTTTGTTCCTGTCTTCTCTTTATATCCTTTCAAGAAATCATAGGAAGAAGTTGGTGCCTCATTTAGTCTAAAGTAGAACAAAGAGGCCCTAGGATCAAATAACTGACTTCATTGCTAAAAATGTTAGCAGAGAGGGAAGCGACTGGCAGCTTCAAAACATTTTCAACTCGTGGATTGTTCAGACAATGTCCTGGGGCCACAAAGTGCCATGGATTCTACGGAGCTGAAAGTTGAAGAAAAAATAAAAGGACTAGGGCAGTTCCCATCCCTGTGACACACCCAGCATGGACTAGAACCAGCACCTCCTCCAGTGCAGAGTGACCTCCCTCTGTAAAGGGCACACACTGGAGGGGAGGGGGCCAGGTTTCACCAGGGTCTTAAAAACAGATTAACTGGTAGTAAATACAAACACTATCCACTGAAAGTATGTGACCACGCATACACACACACACACACACACACACACACACACAAATCTATGCTTCTTAAGTGCTTTTAATGGGGACCCAACACTGGCAGAAATGTTAAATTAAAAAACAGGATAGAGAATTTATTATATAATGTGATCTCAACTTTGTAAATACATACATGGGAAAATCTAGAAACTATATTACTGCAAAATAGTAACAAAGATTTTTTTCTTCACGGTAGGAGTAGGAGCACTGTTTATCTCTTTATGGTTTTCTAAATTTCCCAAATTTTCTACAGTGAGCATGCATTAGAGAAACATTTTTCCTATAATAAAAGGATAGGTGAGGAGTGAAGTTTGGTTATTACAGGGACAATCAGACTTCTATCTAATCTGTTTTTTAACATCAAATGCAGTGAAACAAAATTGCATTACAGATTCAGTTTATTTGCTCTAAGCTAATTCTTTTAGATTATGATTTTCTTAGAGTAGAAACCTCCTCAACTTAAGAGGACATACCTCGTCTAACGGGTACGTTAGCCAATCATATTGCACTATGTATATGTGGTATGACTTTAAAGTAATGACAGTGCACTTTAAAAGCAAGCAAAATAATTAACTGTATTCAACCAAAATTAGTATTTCCCATTTCTCAATGGTATTGCCATTTCTCAAAATATTTTTGGAACTTTCTGTAGCACTACTCAAGAAAATCATTGTTACTTCAATCACTCCCTATTTTTGACCAAAAATGGTTTTACCAGTTTGACACACCCCTCTTTTACCATACTTGACTTCAAGTGGTTCTTGGCTTGTCCTAAAAAAACAAACTGATTCTCAAAGGATAAAAAAACAAACTGATTCACAACCACTGAGAATATTTAAAAAACAAAAGAAAGTGCCACAGACTTTGAAAACAACTCTGAAACACAGGTTTTGAATAATGATAGCATTCACAAAATACCTGGCTGCCCACCCAAATTGACTACTCTGAGGAGGTCAGTGTTTCGGGGAGAGAGGTGCCTCCTTTGTGGATTAATGAAAAGCCTAAAGACTAAAGAATTAGACTGAGGTCATGTTCCAGTATGAACTAACATAAACCTATTAGAGGCTAAAGATTTTCAAGTCCAATAGAGAACTAACTGAAAAGCCATCAGTAGTTGCTTTGGTCCTTTGGGGTGACCAGCAGTGGCAGAATCCCCTTTGTCATGCTCATTTGTCAACACTGGCTGCACATCAGAACCACCTAGGAAGCTTTTAAAAAGTACCAATGGGGGCTACCTCCAGATGAATGGAATCTGAATCTCAGGGGTTAGAGCCTGGGTGCATGTGTATGTACCCTTTACTCTTTTCGTTTGTTCTTCCATATTCTCTTTCTTTTCTTTTCTCCCTCCCACCCTTCTTTCCTTCCTCCTTCCTCTCCCTCCTCTTTTTCTCTCTTCTTTCAGTTCTCCAGGTGATCCTGATGGACCCAAGCACAACGAAGGCTGAGAACCAGGAGAGCTTGTCCAGCTGAGGATCCTGGCTTCAGTTCATAGACCCACCTCAACTAGTGGATGAAATAAACTCCTAGATAACTCACTCCATCACACCACCATTTAAAACCCAAAAATCAGGGAATACTGCTTGATCCATACATATAACCTCAGAAAACACTGTAGGATATGAAGCATACAGTCTTTAGTTTGCTGACCACACAATAAGATGAAAACACACTTGTAAAGGCAGACAAATGCCTGAAACCATGTCAGAGCCTCAGTATTGGCACTGATTGTATTTTCTTCTGTGGGCTTCTCTGTCATTTCTAAATTGTCCACAATGAGTATGTACCACCTACTCTCGGGCTGGCCAGCAGTGTCTTGGGCTGTCACATCCACACCATGTGTAATCATGACCCTGAGGCATTCCACATGTCCTTTGGCAGCAGCAAGATGAAAAGCAGTCTTGCCCTCGCTGTTGTGCTTGGTAGCACTGGCCCCCTTCTTGCCCAGCAGCGAGGCCACCTTCTCAGCATCTCCATTCTCCACGGCCTGCAGCAGGCGGTCATCGTTCTTGTTCCACTCATTGGTCAAAACATGTCTGACTGCTTTTCCATTTTTCTCTGCCCACTCTACTGTCAAGCACCAACGCTTTTCAGACTTGTAGTTCCCCATCTGGCTAATATGTTTCACGGAAGCATTTTGGTCAAAGTTTATCCATGATTATCATCTGTCAGCTGCCAATCACTCTTCCTGAACTTGGCTTTCAAGCTCTTCATGTTTAGTCCATTCAGCCTTCCAAAGCTCTAGAGGAGATTTCTCAACACCCCATCGAGGCGGCGGCTCCCCGGGCCCCGCAGGCTACGCCGCCCCGTCCGCTGTTTCCTCAGGAAAACGCGGCCGCCAGGCTCGCTTCCTGCTCGGCTTCCTGCGCCTGCCTCCCTCCCTCCTCCCGGCTCTTTATCTTCTTTCATTCTGGTGTTCTGCATGCCCCAAACCTTTCTCTTTCAACTGTACTCAGTCATCTTTGTTCAGTGTACTTACATTATTCTGCTACCATGTCCCAAGATTGTGCTCCAAACCTCTCTCTCCTGTCTTTTCCTATCTGTCTATAGTGCTCCCTTTATTATTTCCTGTAGAGCAGGTATCTTGTTCACAAAGTCTTTTATTGTCTGTTTCTCTGAGAATATTTTAAACTCTCCCTCATATTTAAAGAACAGTTTGCAAGATATAAAATTCTTGGTTGGTGGTTTTCTCTTTCAGTATCTTAAATATATCATACCACTACCTTCTCACCTCCTTGGTTTCTACTGAGAAATCTGCACATAGTCTTATTGACTTATTGTATGTGATGGATTGCTTTTCTCTTGTTGCTTCCAGAATTCTCTCTGTCTTAGACATTTGATAATCTTATTATGAAATGTCATGGCATAAGTCTATTTGTATCTACTCTGGAGTTCGCTGCACTTCTTGAATCTGTAGTCTTATGTCTTTCATAAGGGATGGGGAATTTTCAGTGACTATTTTCTACATTATAGCCTCTTCCCCATTTCCTTTCTCTTACCCTTCTGGGACACCCGTGACATTTACATTCATGCACTTCATGTTGTCACTCAGTTCCCTGAGATATCGCTCATATCTCTCCATTCTTTTCCTCATCTGTTCTTCTTTCTGCAGGGTTTCAGATGTCTTATCTCCAGTTCATGAATCTTTTATTCTATCTCTTGAAATCTGCTGCTGTATGTCACCATGGTGTCCTCCATCTCTTGTGTTGCACTTTTCATTCCCATAAGTTCTGCAAATTGTTTTTTTCACACTTTTGATTTCTTCCTTATGTTTACCCAATGTCTTCTTTATATCCTTCATCTCTTTTGCTGTATCTTCCCTTAACTCATTTACTTGATTTTTGGATTAATTTTTAAATTGATTTATGAGATTTGTTTAATTAGTAATTTGCTGTTTCAATTCCTGTATCTCAGTTTAAATGTAAGTTTGTTCCTTTGACTGGGCCATATCTTGGTTTTTCCTGGTTTGATTTTTTTTCATTTTCTGTTGTCTAGGTATCTGGTTTCCTGAAATGCCCCAATCAGATTTTCCCAGATCATAGGGGCTCAGGTCTCAGGAGGAGGCCATGTATTCAGTACTTGGTTTCCCTGAGGGTGGGTTCTAGAAGATTGACAGACATTCCCGTGAGGTCTCTAGTCTCTGTGCTTTCCCTATCCAGCCAGGCAGGTGGTGCTTGTCAGCTCACAGCTCCCCATGAGCATAAAGAGTTGTGGTCCCTTTAATTCACAGTGGACCCTGACCTGGGGAGGGGCCAGGTGCATCAGAAGCCTCGCTTCTGGGATCTGAATTCTCTGAGGTAGTGTGGCCACTTGAGCTGCATGTCATCCAGAGGATGACAGTGGATCATAAGCTTATCCAGGTGGTGACTAAAATTGCAGCTGCTGTTCCAGATGTCATATCATTGAGTAAATCAACACATTACCTGATACCTGTTATGCAGCTATTGATCTGCCAAATGCTTTTTTCTCATTAGCTGTTAGGACCACCAGAAACAGTTTGCATTCAGCTGCCAATGTCAGGACTATACCTTCACTGTCCTACCTCAGGGGTATATCACCTCTCCAGCCCTATGTCATAATATTTTCTGCAGGGATCTTGATCATTTCTCCCTCCCACAAGACATCACACTGGTCCATTATATTGATGATAGCATGTTGATTGGACCTAGTGAGCAAGAAGTAGCAACTACTCTTGATTTGCTGATAAGGCATTTGCATGTCAGTGGATGGGAAATAAATCCAACAAAAATACAGGGACCTTCCTCCTCAGTAAAATTTCTAGGTTTCCAGTGATGTGGGGCATGCCAACATGCCCTTTTTAAGGTTGAAGAATAAGCTATTGCATCTGGCCCCTCCTACAACCAAAAAAGAGGCACAGTGCCAAGTTGGCCTCTTTGGATTTTGGAGATAACAGATTCCTCATTTGGGTATGTTACTTCAGTCCATTTACTGAGTGACCAAAAATGCTCCTAGTTTTGCCTGGGGACAAGAACAAGATGAGATTCTGCAACATTTCCAGGCTGCTGTGCAACCTACTCTGCCACTTGGACCATAATATCCAGCTGATCCAAGGATGCTGGAAATGTCAGTGGCAAATAGAGATGCTTTTTGGAGCTTTTGGGAGGCTTCTATAGGAGAATCACAATGTAGTCCCTTAGGATTTTAGAGTAAAGCCTTAACATCTCTGCAGATAACTTCTTTCCTCTTGACATTTTTTGTTCTGTTATTGGGCCTTAGTAGAGACAGATGACTTAATGAGGCCCAACAATTTACCATGAGGTCTGAATTACTTATCATGAGCTGGATGTTGTTCAACCTGCCAAGCCATAAGGTTGGGTGTGCACAGCAGCACTCCATCATAAAATGGAAATGGTATATATGAGTTGGGCTCAAGCGGGTCCTGAAGGCACAAGTAAGGTTTCACCCATGGTTGATTGAGTCACATATCCATGGAAAGAGTCAATCAAAGGATTCCAATCTAATCAACATTAATACATCTGCCCCCACAAGATAGCATTAAAGAACATGGCATTTGGGGGAATATAATACATTCAAACTGGCACACCCACTCTCATTTCTGACTTTATTTATTTGCATCTTCTCTCTTTTTCTTTGTCAGTTTTCCTTAAGGGATTGTCAATTTTAAAGATCTTTTCAGTGAACAAACTTTTGGTTTTATTCAGGTATGCTATTGTTTGGGTATTTTCCAATTCATTTATTTCTGCTCTAATGTTTCTTATTTCCTTCCTTCTGCTTGCTTTGGGATTAATTTGCTGTTCTTTTTCTAGTTCAGTTCAGGCTTTGATTTTCATTCCTTATTTTTTAATGTAGTTGCTTAGGGCTATAAATTTCCCTCTCAGCACTGCCTTTGCTGCATCATACAAGTTTACATATGTTGTGTTCTTGTTTTCCTTCTTTTCAAGATATTTGCTGATTTCTCTTGCAATTTCTTCTTTGACTACTGATTGTTTAAGAGCATATTGTTTAACCTCCATTTATTTGTGAAATTTGCATTTCTCTGTCTGTTACTGATTTCCAGCTTCATTCCATTATGAACAGAGAAAGTGCTTTGTATAATTTCAATCTTTTAAAATTTATTAAGACCTGTTTTGTGCCCTTGCATGTGTTCTATCCTGTAGAATGTTCCATGAGCATGTTAGAAGAATATATATCCTGCTGTTTGGGAGTGCAATGTTCTATATATGTCTGTTATATCTGGTTCATTTATCATATTTTTTAGGTTCTCTGTTTCCTTATTGATTCTCTTTTTAGGTGTTCTATGTATTTAAGAGAGTGGTGTGTTGAAGTCTCCCACTATTTATAGATGTGTATTTCTCCCTTCAGTTTTGCCAATATTTGCCTCATATACTTTGGGGCAACTTAATTACATGCATACATATTTGTGATTATTTCTTCTTGGTGAATTACTCCTTTTATTAATGCATAGTAGCCTTATTTGTCTCATAACATTTTTGCATTTGACTTCTATTTTAACTGACAGTATAGCTACTCTGGCTTTTTTATATTAACTGCTTTTGGGAGATATCTTTTCTTCCATCATTCTAATTTCATTCTATTTGTATCATTGGGTCTGAAATGAATCTCCTGTAAACAGCATATAGATTGATCATATTTCTTTATCCATTCTTCCAATATGTGTCTTTTGATTGGGGAGTTTAAGCCATTTACATTCAGTGTTACTACTGTAAAAGCAGTGCTTACCTCAACCATTTTATCCTTTGGCCTTGATTTTTTTTTTTTTTCTTTTTCTCTTTTTATCCTTTTAGTTACTCTGGTAGTTTGGAGCTGTTATGTACCCCATAGAAGGTCATGTTCTTTTAATCGATTCCTGTGGGTACAGACCTATTGTGGGTGGGATCTTTTGGTTACATTATTTTAATTGAGATGTATCCCACCCCATTCAAGATGAGTCTTGATCCTTTTACTAAAGTCCTTTGTGAGAGGATAAAAGACAGAAAAAGCCCAGAGAAATAAGAGAAGCTAAGAGATGAAATTAAGATAAGCTCATAGAGAAAAAGTCCCCAGAGTTGCTGAGAGAGTTAGCCACTGAATCCAGAAGCTGAAAGAAATGAAACCTGGGAAAGAAGGACTAGCAGATGTCAGCCATCTGCCTTCCCATGTGACAGAGGTGTCCCAGGTACCAGTGACCTCTATTCAGAGTAGATATCATCCTGTTGATGCCTTAATTTGGACTTTTTTGGCCTTAGAACTGTAAATTTGTAAGCTAATAAATTCTCATCTTAAAAGGCAACCTATTTCTGTTATATTGCATTCCCACAGCTTTAGCAAACTGAAACAGTTACCCTTACAGATAGTCTTCATTTCTACACTCTTCTCCAAGCATGTCTCTCCTGTCTTTTCAGCCATTTCAGCCAGCAGGACTCTGTTTAGTATTTCTTGTAGGACAGATCTCTTGTTATTGAACTCTCAGTTTCTGTTTATCTGTGAATATGTTAAATTCTCCCTTCTTTTTGAAGGGTGGCTTTACTTGAGAAAGAATTCTTGGCTGGCAGTATTACTCTTTCAGTATCATAAATATATCATACCACTGCTTTCTCTCTTTCATGACTTCTGATGAGATGTGAACAATCTTTTCTGGCTTCCCCTGTATGTGGTGAATTGGTTTTCTCTTGCTCTTTTCAGAATTCTCTCCTCTTTTGGCATTTGATAGTCTGATTAGTATGTGTATTTTCAGTTATTATTATGAACTTTAATATATATGCATAATAGTGTTAACTTTCAAAGTATGATTCAACAAGTAGTTAGCAAATTTCAAAGAATTTCATAGATCACAGTTCCACAACTTCAGCTATTTCCATTTTTGTTAAATATATCATACATACCTAAAGGTATTAACTCTCGATGTACAGCTCAACAAGCAGTTATATAGTTAATTTCAAAAATTCTTATGGGTTACATTTCCATGGTGTCAGTTCTTTCACCATTATGCAATATAAAGTATATACAGAAAGGTGAAGACTTTCAAAGCACAATTCAATGAGTAGCTATAGAACAAATTTCAAAGGATTGCTATAGGTTACAGTTCCATCATGTCATTTACCTCCTTCCAGCTATTCCAACACCCCAGCATCTAAATATACATATATACATATATGTACATGTATCTATATATTTGTTTGTTTATATAAAATTTCAGTATACATAGACCTTTGTTAAATCTTATCTTGTTTGTTGCTACCCCTTCCCCTCACTTAAACTCTTTCTCCATCTTCAGGGGTATCTAGGTAGTGAGCACCCTAACTTGTTCATATTGAAAGGGGGTGTTGACAATATGGGGAAGGGGACTGCATCTGATTGTTGATCTTAAACAGGCTGTTGCCTCTGGGTTTTAGGTCTTGTCTGGCATAGGGACACTGGTGGATTTACATTCCTGTGAGATGAAACTTAGTGAATCTTTTATAGAATGTCAGGTAGGGACCTAGGTATTTGGGAATTGCTTTTGGTAAGTGCATGACATACTGTGTCCATTTGGGATGTCCAGCTGGAGCTTGCATAAGAGAAACCTCCAGTATAGACCCTTGACTCTATTTGGGATCTCTCAGCCACTGTGACCTCAGCTTCTTACCTTTATCCCCCCTTTTGGTCAATTATGCATTTTTAATCCCTTGCTGCCAGGCCAGGCTCATTCCTGGGAGTCATGTCTCATGTTGCCAGCAAGATTCATTCCTATGGGAGTCGTGTCCCTTGTGGGGGGGGAGGTTAATGAATTTCTTTGCCAAGATGGGCTTAGAGAGAGAAAGGCCACATCTGAGCAACAAAAGAGGTTTCCTGAGGTGCCTCTTAGGCATAATTATAGGAGAGCTCAGCCTCCTATTTACAGCCCTAAATTTCACAAGAGCAAGCCTCAAGTCCAGGGCTTAATTTATTAAGTAGTGCATTCCTAATTTCACATAATATATGTTCTATCCCAAGATAAAGTTTCTTACATTATCTTCACTTAGTTGTACAGTCATTGTCACTCTCAACTTTAAAGAATTATCATAACATAATACATCACAATGCTCTTATCAGCTGCTATATATTCATCCCTAGAATTAGTGTAGTGTTGGTAAGATACTCCTATTGAATACAGTCTTTTATATGTAATGGATAGTGTTTCCATATGACTCTGTTGTTAACCATCTGCACCAGAGTTGTAACTTAGAAGCATATCATGCTAATACTTATTTAGGTTTATGGTGCTGCACTGTGGGTTATATGCCTTTAAACCATTTATGAACATGTTCTTCAATGCATCACTGGTATTTATAATCCCACTAACAAATCATAGTCACACCTGACCATTCCCATGCAATTAACATCACACTCATTATCATATCTGTACATATTATATTATCATTCCTCCTTCACTTGCTTCTGACCATCACTAGGACCTCTATATTCTACATTATAAGACACTTATGTTACTTTTTTATGGAACTTGCATTAGAGGAAACATACCATATCTCTCCTTTTGTGTCTGGTTTATTTCACACAGCATTATGTCTGCAAGGTTCATCTGTGTTCTCATATGTTTCACAACCTTTTTCCTTCTTACTACAGCATTGTATTCCATCATTTGTATATACCACATTGTGTTTATCCATTATTCTGTTTAAGGACACTTGGATTGTTTCCATCTCTTGGCAATTGTGAACAATGCCACTATGAACTCGGTGTGCAAATGTCTGTTTGTGTCACTGCTTTCAGTTCTTCTGGGTATATACCATGAAGTGAAATTGCTGGATCATAGGGTAGCTGGATATCTAGTTTTCTGAGGAACCACCTGTCTTCCAGAGTGGCTGTACCATTATACAGACCCACCAGCAATGAATCAGAGTTCCAATTTCCCCACATCCTCTCCAGCATTTGTAGTTTGCTGCTTGTTGGATGGCAGCGATTCTTATTGGTGTAAGATGATCTCTCATTGTGGTTTTGATTTGCATCCCTAATAGCTAGTGAAGATCAACATTTATTTCATGTGGTTTTTTAACCACTTGTATTTCCTCTTTGGAGAAATGTATTTTCTTATATTTTTCCCACTTTATAATTGAGCTTTTTGTACTGTTGTCATTGAGTTGTAGGATTTTTTATACATGCAAGATATCAGTCTCTTATCAGATACATGATTTCAAAATATTTTCCCCTTTTGCACTGGTTGTTTTTTTTAAGCTTTTTGACAAACTATTTTGAGACACAGAAGCTTTTGATTTTGAGGAGTCTCCATTTGTCTATTTTTTCTTTCATTGCTTGTGCTTTGGGTGTAAAGTCTAAGAAGCAATCTCTGAATACTAGGTCTTCAAGATGTTACCTTACGTTATCTTCTAGGAGTTTTATGGTACTGTCTCTTATTCTGAGGTCTTTGAGCCACTTTGGGTTAATTTTGTATAGGGTGTGAGGTAGGGTTCCTCTTTCATTGTTTTGAATCTGGATATCCAGTTCTCCCAGCCTCATTTGTTGGTTAGACTGTTCTGTCCCAATTCAGTGGATTTAGGAACCTTATAAAAAAATCAGTTGACCATTGATCAGTATGTCTATCTTTATGCAATACCTTGGTGTTTTGTCTACTGTGGATTTATAGTAAACTTCAAAATCAGGAAGTGTAAGACCTCCCATTTCCTTTTACATTTTTAGAAATTTTTAGCACACTGAGGCCCCTTTCCCTTCCAAATAAATTTGATAACTAGCTTTTCCAAGCCTGCAAAGTAGGTTCTTGGAATTTTGATTGGAATTGCATTCAATCTGTACAACAGTTTGCATAGGATTTACATCTTAATAATGTTTAGCCTTCCTATGCATGAACATGGAATATTTTCCATCTCTTTAGGTCCCCTTTTATTTCATTTAGCAAAGTTATGTAATTTTCTGTGTAGAGGTATTTTACATCCTTGGTTAAGTTTATTCCTGGGTACTTGATTTTTTAATTGCTATTGAGAATGGGATCTTTTTCTTGAGTGTCTCTTGAATTAGTGCTTTCTAGTGTATACCAACATTACTGACTTACATGCATTAGTCTTGTATCCTGAAACTTTGCTGAATTTATTAGCTCAAGTAGCTGTGTCATCAATTTCTCAGGATTTTTCAAATATGAGATCATATCATCTGCAAATATTGACAGTTTTCCTTCTTCCTTTCCAATTTGGATGCCTTTTATTTCTTTCTCTTTCTGAATTGCTTCAGCTAGAATTTCTAGCACAATGTTGAATAGTAGTGGTGGCAGCAGGAATCCTTATCTTGTTCCTTATCTTAGAGGGAATATTTTCAGTCTCTTACCACTGAGTAGGCTGCTGGCTGTGGACTTTTCATATATGCCCTTTATCATATTGAGGAACTTTCCTTCAATTCTTACCTTTTGAAATGTTTTAATCAAAAAAGGATGCTGAATTTTGTCAAACACTTTTTCAGCATGTATTTTGATGATCATTTGTTTTTTTTTCCCTTTTTATTTGTTAATGTGCTGTAATACACTGATTGATTTTCTTATTTTGAACACTGTTGCATGCCTGGTATGCACCCCACTTGGTCATGGTGTATAATTCTTTTAATGTGTCCTTGGATTTCAGTTGCAACTATTTTGTTGAGAATTTTTGTGTCTATATTCATTAGGGAGATTGGCCTGTAGTTTTCCTTTCCTGCAGCATCTTTATCTGGTTTTGGTATTAGAGTGATGTTCATTTCATAAAATGAGTTTCTTCAATTTTTGGAATGAATTTGAGTAAGAATGATGTCAATTCTTTTTGGAAATATTGGTAGAATTCCTCTATGAAGCCATCTGGCCCTGGGCTTTTATTTGTAGGAAACTTTTTGCTAACTGATTGGATCTCTTTACTTGTGATTGGCTTGTTGATGTCTTCTGTGTCTCCTCTGGTCATTTGAGGTTATTCATGTGTTTCCAGGAAATTATGCATTTCCTCTAAATTGTTTAGTTTGCTGGCATACAGTTCATAGTATCCTGTTACAATTTTTTTAAAATTTCTTTGGGATCTGCAGTAATTTCCTCCCTCTCATTTATTATTTCCTTTATTTGGGTCTTCTCTATTTTGGATTTTGTTATGGTAGCTAAGGGTGTGTCAAGCTTGTTGATCTTCTCAAAGAACCAACTTTTCATTTTATTTATTCTCTTGTTTTCTTTTGTTCTCCATTTTATTTATTTCTGCTGTACTACTTGTCATTTCTTTTATTCTACTTGCTTTAGGATTAATTTGCTGATCATTTTCTAGCTTCTTCAGTTGTTCCATTAGTTTTTTTTTTTAATTTTATCTTTCTTCCTTTTTAATGTATGCATTTAGAGCTATAAATTTCCCCCTTAAAACTGCCTTCACTGTATCTCAAAAATCTTGATATGTTGTGTTCTCATTTTCATTTGTGTCTAGATATTTAGAAATCTCTCTTGCAGTTTGTTCTTTGAACCACTCATTAGGAGTTAGTTTAACTTCCAGATATTTGAATGCTCTAGATCTTTAATAGTTGCATTCCATTGTGTTCAGAGAATGTGCATTGAGTAATTTCAATATTTTTAAATGTATGGCAGCTTGTTTTATTCACCAATATATGATCTGTCCTGGATGAATTTCCATGAGCACTAGAGAAGAATGTGTATCCTGGTACTTTGTGATGTAATTCTCTATATATGTCTGTTAAGTCTCATTTGTTTGTCATGCTGTTTTGGTTCTCAGTTTCTTTATTGGTCTGCTGTCTGGTTGATCTATCTATAGGAGAGAATGTTGTATTGAAGTCTCCCACAGTTATTGTGAAAATGTCTATTCCTTCAGTTGTGCCAATATTTGTCTCATGTACTTTGGAGCACTTGACTGAGTGCGTAATCCTTTATGATTGTTATTTCTTCTTGGTGAATTGACCCTTTTATTAGTATATAGTGTCCTTTGTCTCTTGTGACTTCCTTGAATTTAAAGTCTATTTTATCTGAAATTAGTATTACTACCCCTGCTTTCTTTTGGTTGTAGCTTGCATGGAATATTTTTCCATCCTTTCGCTTTCAATTTCTTTGTGTTACTGTGTCTAAGATGTGTCTCTTGTAAACAATATATTGATGGTTCATATTTTTTATCCATTAAACATTGGGGTGTTTAATCCATTCACATCAATGTTATTACCATGAAGACAGTTTTTGAATCAGCCATATTATCCTTTTTTTTTTTTTTTTGTCAATTGTATTTTTCCCCCTCTCTCTATTTCTTTTAAGGTAACCTCACTAAAACTCTTCAGTTCTCTGCCATTCTCCAGAACTCTGTCTCCTTTCCTTTTTTTTTCAGCTAGTAGAAATCCATTTAGTATTTCTTGTAGAGTAGCTCCCTTGTTACCAAATTCTCACAGCATTTGTTTATGAAAATTTTAAAATCTCCTTCAGTTTTGAAGGAGAGCTTTTCTGCGTAAAGAATTGTTGGCTGGCAATTTTTCTCTTTCATAATGTTATGTATTTCATAGCACTGCCTTCTTGCCTCCATCATGACTGCTGAGTAGTCAATATTTAGTGTTATGTTGTTTGCTTTGTATGTGGTGAATCACTTCTCCCTTGCTGCTTTCTGAATTTTCTTCTTCTCTTCAACATTTGACAATCTGATCAGAATATATCTTGGAGAGGATTTATTTGGATTTATTCTATTTGGGGTTCATTGCACATCCTTAATTTGCATGTTTCTGTTGTTTGGAAGTATTGGGAAGTTTTCCCCATCAATTTCTTTGAATACTCTTCCTAGCTCTTGACCCTTCTTTTCCCCTTCTAGAACACCAAGGATTCTTATATTTGTGTGCTTCATGTTTTCCATCATTTCCCTGAGATCCATTTCAAATTTTTTTCAAATTTTTTCACCATTCATTCTTTTTTGCTTTCACTTTCCATCATCAATCCTTGAGGTCACTAATTCATTCCTTTTCCTCTTCAAATCTGGTGTTGTGTGTCTCAAGAGTATTTTTAGTTCATCAACCATATCTTTTATTTCCATAAGATCCAGTAATTTTTTATTTACACTTGCAAATTCTTCTTTATGCTATTCTAGGATCTTCTTCATATCTTTTATATCCTGAGTTGTAATATTGATTTTGCATGTACTTCTTTGAATAATTGCTCCAAGTTCTGTGTCTCTTCTGGCTTAATTTGGACATTTGGGTTATCCATATTTCCTGGTTTCTTCATATGCTAAATTTTCTGTTTTTGCCCTTTTGGCATTTGCTTATCTTGATAGGTCTCTTTTAGGATATGCAGGATTATCTGAACATTTATCTGTAATTTGGCAGAACTACAGCTTTCTGTAGTGTGCTTTCCCTGATCCTCCAGCAGATGGGTCTCCTGAGCCACCTCTTTCCCTCAAGCCAATTCTCCTCAACTTTGTGCACTGATTGTTCAAACCATGTGGAAATCCATTCAGTGAACCAATTTTCCATGTGCACTGGACACTTCCAGCCCTGAAGGTGTATGGCATGCCCTTTCAGTTTGGGAGGTAGTCTGCTCCAAGACACAGTGATCCCAGCCATTCCCAGGGCTGCATGTCTCACCTTCCAGCTCAAGTGCCCCACAGTCCCTGTTTGCTGTACACCCACAAGTCCCTGGATTGGGGTAGGGCTCCTGCCACTTCCATGTGGCAGCCTTGCCATGGGCTTCTGTGGAGGATGAGTGGATGTTGTCAGAAGCCCACCAAATCCTGAATTCCCTCAGGCAAGCTCTCAGCCATGGGGGCTGAGAGGGGTTATCTCCCAGCCAATGACCAAGATAGCTGCACAGGGCATGGAAACCTGCCCCCTTCTGTGCTCATCTAACTGCTCCAACTGCCAGTCCCTGGCATGGGGGATCTTGACCATGGTTCTCTAAAGGGTTATCACCCAATCCAAGTTCTGAGAAGGGTGCATGGGGGATAGAAGGCTGCTCCCCTCCTGACTCATCCACCAGCTCTAACCACCCATTCCCCTGCAGCATTCCAGATTGAACACTCATCTGTCTTAAATGTGGTCTCTTGATTTCTCCAAGCATTTACTCACTATGTGTTTAGAATTTCCTGCCCAGCTGGTGGAACCCTGAAACTGCTGTCTTGGATCACTTTCTTTCCTTTGTCTAGTGTTTTTCATGGAGGAGATATTTTCTATGTCTCTCCTAATCTTGCATCTTCTTGGGCTCCCCCCGTATATGTCTTGAACTGTGTCTCCTTGATGTTATTCTGTTTGATGTTTATTTGACTTCTTAGATTTGCATATTTATGACTTTTATAATGGTTGGGGAATTTTTAGTTCTTATTTCCTCAAATATTCTTCCTGTCCCTTTTCCCTTGTCTTTTCGTTCTGGGACATCTATGATCCGTATGTTTGTGTGTATTGTGTTGTCAATCATTTTCCTGAAACACTGCTCAAATTTTACCTTTTTCCTCTAGTTGTTCTTGTGTCTTTTTGAATTTGATTGCTTTGTCTTCTTACTTGATCATCCTTTCTTCTTCATTTTCAATTCTGCTGTTATGTTTTTCTAGTGTATTTTTAATTTCATTGAAAATGTCTTTCATTTCCATCAGATCTGTTACTTTTCTATGTATTCTTTAAAATCCTTCATGATCACCTGATGTATTTTAATATCCTTTATCTACTTTTCCATCTCATTCAATTTGTTCATGCAGTTTGTTTGCTAATCTGTGATGGTTAGTTTCATGTGTCAAATTGGCCAGGTGATAGTGCCCAGGTGTCTGGTCAAGCAAGCACTGGCTTAGCTGTTACTCCAGGGACATTTGTGATGAGTAATAAGCCAGAAGGCTGGTGTATTATAAGTCAGTTGACTGCATCAATTGTGGCTGATTATATCAATGAAGATATGTCTTCTGCATTGAGAGAATTCTGGATTTAATCCAATCAGTTGAGTACTTTTATCAGCCAGCCTCTCCTGGGGAGTTCATCAGGGACCTTCTTTGGAGTTGCCAGCTTACTGCCTGCCCTACAGAATTTGGACTCATGTGTTCTGACCTGCAGAGTTTGGACATGTGCATCCTGACTTGCAGTTTGGACTTGTGCATCCTGCCCTATGGAAATTGGACTCATGCATCCCCACAGTTGGATGAGATACTTTTATAAAATGTCACATTTACTGATATCTTCTGTTGGTTCTCCTTCCCTAGACAACCCTAGCTAATAAAACATCTTTGATTAGTTTGTCCAAGTTCTGTGTATCCTCTGACTCTAGTTTGTTCCTTTGTCTGGACTATATCTTTCTGCTTTTTAGTATGCATTGTGATTTTTCGCTGATATCTGGGTCATGTGATTATCTTGATGGATTTATTCTGAAGATTAGTTTCTCTACCTTGTCTAGGATTTTTTTGTTGCTTGGGTTTGTATTAGGACACTTCTTTGAAAGTTGAATCATCTGTATTTCCCAGCCAAAGAGGGCCAGGTACAGGTGCTGGGGGCCTAGATGAGCTCCACTGGTTCTGGGATAGGGTCTGTCAAGATTCCAAAAAGCTCTTTTATTCTTGCACTTTCCTGGCTGCACAGCAGGTGGCTATCTTCAGCTTCTTATTTCCCTTCTTGAGCACATGAAGCAGTGGTGCCTGTCAGCCTATGATCAGGTCGAACTGAAACTGCGGAGAACCTGTTTTCTCACTTTGCCAGCCAATATCTGCCTCAGTTTTGGGATGCATTCCTCTCTGAACTTGGGGCAGAAGACTTCCACAACCATCCCAGTCTGCATCTGCCCACCTGCAAGGATTGGTCTGCCCACAGCTGCTTCCCTCCTGGCTGGGGAATGGGCAACAGGAGTCATAGATGGAGTTACATCTCTTGCCCATGTTTTCTGTCTCTTCATCTTTTACTTCTCTTGGTGTTGTACTGTTCTGCCCTCTTCCCTGGATCACCAGTTGATTCACACAGTATAAGCCTGGCTGTTGCTGCTTTTGGGAAAGAAAAAGCCATTACCTCCCTAATCCTCCAGTGTATTAGTCAAGATTCTCTAGGGAAACAGAACCAGTGGGTGATATTTGTAAGTATTAGATTTATAAAAGTTTCTCATGCAACTGTGGAGATGCATGAATCCAAATTCTGAAGGGCAGGATACACGAGTCCAAAATCTGTAGGGCAGGGTGTGAGCTGGTAACTCTGATGAAGGTCTTTGATGAACTGCCCAGGAGAGGCTGGCTAGCTGAAGAAGTGAAAGTTCTCTCCTCCCATAAAATCTTCAGCTGATTGGATTAAATCCAATTGACTGTATTCTCTTACTGTGGAAGACACTCCCATAGTTGATTGTAGATGTAAACAGCATCAGATGCAATCAATTGATAATTTAATAAAACAGCTTTCTGGTTTATTAACTAGCCCCAAAATGTCCTTGCCTTAATGGTTAGGCCAGTGTTTGCTTGACCAGACAACTGGCCCCATCACCTGACCAAGTTGAAACATGAACCCAACCATCAGAAGGTTCCTCCTTGGGTCCCTATTGTATTCAGCACTCCTCAGTGGCTTCTGTTCTGTCCTGGGTTTCTGTTGTCTTGGGTCCCTGTATCTGTCTTTGAGGGGCTCTCTCTCACTGCTTTATAAGTTTTTTGTAGTTCATGCCCCCAGTGGGAGGTGGGAGAGATCCTGACTGCTGCCTCTGGGCACTTCCCAAGCTGTGTAGAACCAAGTGAGGGGAAGGAAAGAGGACTGGTCAGTCCTTTATGGAAGTTTCCTCCCTGGTATTTTTCTCTTTCTTTAGTTCAGTATTTGTGGAAACCTTCTCCAGTCTCTACCTTCCTCTTGAGTTCTAAGCAATGGAGATTTGTCTTTTTCTTTTCACTGAACCTCTGGGAAGAGTTTTTCAGTGGCTGTCTTACATTGCCATGTTGATGACATCACCCTGTCTTTTGTATTTTTGATCTCTGTTATTGTGCCTTTCATCTCCATAATTTCTAGCATTATTTCTTTTTATATATGTACAGGTTCTACTTTATGCTCACACATTGCCTTCTTAATATCCTTTATGTATTTATCCATATTTTTCTGTACATCTTTGAATTGATTTAGGAGATTTCTTTTGATGTCTTTGATTAGTTCCAAATTCTGTGTCTTCTCTGAAGTTTTAATTTTTTCCTTAACTGAGCCATATTTGCCTATTTGTTAGTATGACTTTTAATTTTTTCCTGATGTCTGAGCATCTGATTATATTCATGTGTTATCTCTGAAGGCGTTTCTCCCTCTTGTCTACGGTGTTATTGTTAACTGGCTTTGTGTTAAGGCTGTTCTTTAACATTTGTTCCAACTTATTCTAGACATTTAGAGTAGCTCATGTTTAATTGTTCAAATTTTCTCTGCTCTTCTTCATCTCATTCTTGCTCTGGATATGTGGTACAGCTTTCAAGATTGTACTTTTTGTGCAGTTTAACCTCCAGGAAAAAGTTTCCTTTCCTCTGTTCCTTCTTTGGGAATCTTTATCTGTTCTGTTTGTTTGTTGCATGGAATGTTCTCCCCAGCTCATCAGTGCCCCTTTTCCTTCCCTATTAGGGTATCCACCCCAGGGAGCCAGAGGGGTTCAATCCAGAATACATTGCTCACTGCAGAAAAGTCTATGTTGAATTTAGGTTGTCCAGCCAACAGAAATGATTTAGTAACCTTCCTCTTGCCCACCATTTTGCCATGGTCTCCCTGTCTTTTTTGTCCCCTGGGAACCTTTTTTATATAGCAATACTTAGTGGTATGTGTTCCATCCTTGGTCTCTGTGGACTTGGGTCCCTATGCCTGGATATGCATGGAGTTCTGTCTTGTTCCTGTGAGTGACTCTGTAGTCTGTGTCTTCCCTGGGAGGGTCCTAGGCCACTGCTTCTGTGGAACTCCCAAGATGTGTGGGACTGAGTGAGTGGAAGAGTGTATGGACCAGTGGGTCTGGGATGGAAATTTCCTACTCACTTTTGTAGATTTTTTTCTCTTTTTCTTTGATTTAGCATTTGTGGAGTCCTTCTACAGTCCCTGTTGTCCTCTGCAGTTCTCAGCAGGTGGAATTGTTATTTTATTAGCTGATTGTGAGGGAAAATCTTTTCAGGGGATGTCTTATGTCATGATGTTGATGATGTCAATCCTTAACTATTAAACATGCACAAATTTTATATTGCAAATTGTGCTCTGAAGGAAAGAAAATAGGAAGTATGCTATAGGGCAATAATAAGGGTGCTATTTAGATTTGGTGGTAGGAAGGCAGGGTGGGTGGGAGATGCCATAATAATCCATTGCTAACTTCTTATCATGCATATGGGACTCTGTGGATCTTTCAGAGCTAGCATCATTCCCCCTTAATTCTTTTATAGAAAGAGTTACTTGATTTCTTACTGGAGGCAAATTTGAGTGGCTTAATAAAGCTCTTCCTCATTTAGTCACCTCAGAAATTGCATCTGCAGTTGTCTTTCAGATCAATTTTATGGTATTTTTCTGCTGTATGTAATTAACTGTACATATTTAAAGTTAAGTGAAAAATTTAGATCTGAGAACTCTGCTTCTGCAATGAAAAGACAAATACTCTTTATAGATTTTCAAAGACTATTACCTTTTATAAAAAGAAGCCAGTATTGATTCACCAGCTAATCCTACTGTGAAGTTCCTCTTCATGAGGCTTTTAGTTTGTGGAAATTGAGATCTGCTTGTTTACATCTTATTTAGGGCAACAATAAAATAACATGACTCTCTTTAAGAAAATACACATATTTGTGAATAGTTATAAGGTAGCTCAAAGATTAGTATTTGAAAGGTTTTAGATTCAAGATTCCTATAAATGGATAGGGAAATAAAAGATTATGTAACCTCATTTGGGAAAAAATATTATCTTTTATCATGAGACAAAAGAAAATAGTAAGGATGGGAAAAGTATTTTTTAAAAAGTCAAAGAATCAAGTGTCATACTAGGTTTCTCCCTCCCTTATTCCCTCATGTTCAAGACAGATTTCATGATGTTGATGGCATCAATTTATGAGCTAAAATAATTTTCATTTGCTTAAGTTAATATAGTGTTCAATATTGTACCAGTTCAATGTATTATGTCCCCCAGAAGGCCATTATCTTTGATGAAATCTTGTGTGGGCTGACATATTAGTGTTGATTAGATTTTGGAATCCTTTGGGTGTTTCCATGGAGATGTGATTCAGTCAACTGTGAACAAGACCTTTGGTTGGATAGTTTCCATGGAGGTGTTGCCCCACCCATTCTGGCTGGGTCTGAATTTAATTACTGGAGCACTATATAAGCTCAGACAGAAGGAGTGAGCTTTGCCACAGCCAAGAGGGACACTTTGAAGAATGCACAGGAGCTGAGAGAGGAACTGCAGTTTACAGAGATGTTTTGGAGATGGCCTTTGAAAGCAGACTTTTGCTCCAGAGAAGCTAAGAGAAGACAAATGCCCCAAGAGCAACTGAGAGTGACATTTTGGAGAGAAGCTGAAGCCTAGAGAGTAACATCCTGGGAGAAAGCCATTTTGAAACCAGAATTCCAGGGCAGCTACCAGCCATATGCCTTACCAGCTAACAAAGGTTTTCCAGACACCATTGACCATCCTCCAGTGAATGTACCTGATTGTTGATGATTTACCTTGGACACTTTATGGCCTTAAGACTGTAACTGTGTAACCAAGTAAATCCCCTTTTATAAAATCCAATCCATTTCTGGTGTTTTGCATTCCAGCATTAGCAAACTAGAACAGATTTTGGTACCAGGAGTGGAGTGCTGGTGCTGCTGGCTTTGCAAATAACAAACATATTGGAATGGCTTTTTAAATGGATAAGGGGAAGATTCTGGAAGAATTGTAAGGAGCTTGATAGAAAAGGCCTAAACTGCTTTGAAGAGACTGTGGAAATATGGACTCTAAAGATACTTCTGATAAGGCCTTGAACAGAAATGATGCATGTTTTGTTGCAAACTGGAAGGAAGGTGACCCTTGTTTTAAAGTGGCAGAGAATTTGGCAAAATTGAGTCCTGGTGTTGGATGGAAGGCAGAATTTGAAAGCAACAACCTGGAATATTTAGCTGTTGAGAACTCCAAGCAAAATATAGAAGTAGTCCGGCCTCTACTTGCAGCTTATAGTAAAATGTGACAGGACAGAGATAAACTTAGAACTGAACTCGTGGGTACAAAGAAACCAGAAACTGGTAATTGGAGAATTCTGGATTTCCAAAGAGAGAGACCCCAGGAGCTACAGCCCAATGTGAGGATTTAACCAAACATGGAACCCAGCCACCATTTCAGTACAAGCCAGGAGTGGAGATGGAGTTATCAAGAAAGGATTTGTGGAAAGTCTTATTGTCTGATGGCTTTGACCCCTTTGTGCTTCATTTGAAGCCAACAGAATTTTTGTGAGATCTTTGTAGACAGAGCCACTGCTGGTCTGGACTGGAGGAGACAGGCAAGGAACAAATTGAAGGAAAAACTTTTTCAAAGTTGGAGCCATGGAGGTTGAGGTCTGGAGTCAAGAGGTCTCAGGCTCAGAGAGCGGAGTGGCCCACATGCATGGAAAGGATGAGTTTACCCTGGAGGTAGAGGAGAGACTGGCTGCCACCCCACTGTTCTGAAGGGGTTGAGTGTGTACCTTGGAGATGGAAGAGAATCTGGGTGCTGCCCCGATGTTTGAGGAGGGTGGGGCTGAGAAGGTGGTCTACCCAGTGTGTGGATATGTTGGAGCACTCACCCCAGCATTTGGAGAGGAAAGGGCTGCCAAAAAGGCCCTTAGGAAGGGTTAGACTCCCACTCTCTCAAGCCCCAAGGATAAAGTGTCCAAATGACTCTCAGACTTTGAAATCTAATGGAGTTTTCCCTACCGGTTTTAGGAACTGTTTTGGTCCTATTAACCCTGTTTTCCTTTCAGTTTCTCCTTATGGCAATGGGTATGTTTACCTTATTACTGTCCCTCCTTTGTATATTGGAAGTACATAACTTGTTCTAAGTTTCACAGTTCCACATCTAGAGGAGCATTATGCCTTAGAACAAATCAAGCCTGTGACTGAATTTGATGGCTTGTACTTAACTATTGTTACTGAAATTAAGTTTCTGTGATATTGTGATGGGATGAATGTATTTTGTATATGGAAAAATAATGCCATTTTGGGGCCCAGGGGGTGTAATGTGCTGGTTTGATGCATTGTGTACCCCCAAACACCATTATCCTTGATGCAGTCTTGTGTGGGCTGACATATTAGTGTTGATTAGATTTTGGAATCCTTTGGGTGTTCCCATGGAGATGTGATTCAGTCAACTGTGGACAAGACCTTTGGTTGGATAATTTCCGTGGAGGTGTTGCCCCACCCATTCTGAATGGGTCTGAATTTAATTACTGGAGCACTATATAAGCTCAGACAGAAGGAGCAAGCTTTGCCACAGCCAAGAGGGACACTTTGAAGAATGCACAGGAGCTGAGAGAGGAACTGCAGTTTACAGAGATGGTCTTTGAAAGCAGACTTTTGCTCTGGAGGAGCTAAGAGAGGACAAATGCCCCAAGGGCAACTGAGAGTGACATTTTGGAGAGAACCTGAAGCCTAGAGAGTAAAATCCTGGGAGAAAGCCATTTTGAAACCAGAACTCTGGAGTGGATGCCAGCCACGTGCCTGCCCAGCTAACAGAGGTTTTCTGGACACCATTGGCCATCCTCCAGTGAAGGTACCTGATTGTTAATGCATTACCTTGAACACTTTATGGCCTTAAGACAGTAACTGTGTAAACAAGTGTGCCGGTTTGAATGTATTGTGTCCCCCAAATGCCATTATCTTTGTAGTCTTGTGTGGGGCAGACGTTTTGGTGCTGGTTGGATTTGCTTGGAGTGTGCCCCACCCAGCTGTGGGTGATGATTTTGATGAGATGTTCCCATGGAGGCGTGGCCCCGCCCATTCGGGGTGGGCCTTGATCAGTGGAGCCATATAAATGAGCTGACTCAGAGAGAGGGAAGAGAGTGCAGCTGTGAGTGATGTTTTGAGGAGGAGCAAGCTTGCTGGAGAGGAACGTCCTGGGAGAAAGCCGTTTTGAGGCCAGAGCTTTGGAGCGGACGCTGGCTGCCTTCCTAGCTAGCAGAAGTTTTCCGGAGGCCATTGGCCATCCTCTGGTGAAGGTACCCGATTGCTGGTGTGTTACCTTGGACACTTTGTGGCCTTAAGACTGTAACTGTGTAGCGAAATAAATCCCCGTTTTATAAAAGCCTACCCATCTCTGGTGTTTTGCGTTCTGCAGCATTAGCAAACTAGAACAACAAGTAAACCTCCTTTTATAAAATCCAATCCATTTCTGGTGTTTTACATTCTGGCAGCATTAGCAAACTAGAACAAAGATGTTCTGTGCAATTAAAGACAACTTGATGTAAACATGATAGCTGTTTAACACATATTTGCTTTGTACTTTACATATTGTGCTGGTTTGGATGTATTATGTCCCCCAAAATGCCATTATCTTTGATGTAGTCAAAGATACATGTGGGCAAGAAACATATTGGTGTTGATTGGGTTGCAGACTTTTGATTGGATGTTTCTGTGGAGATGTGTTTCTGTGGGCAAAATCTTTCATTGGATAATTTCCATGGAGAAGTGGCCCCACCCATTCAGCATGGGCCTTGATTAGTTTACTGGAGCATTTTATAAGCTCAGACAGAAGGAGCAAGCTTGCTACAGCCAAGGGGGACACTTTGAAGAATGCACAGGAGCTAAGAGAGGAGCTGAAGCTTACAGAAACATTTTGAAGATGGTCTTTGAAAGCAGACTTTTGCTATAGACTTCTGCAGCCTAGAGAGGAACATCCTGGGAGAAAGCCATTTTGAAACCAGAACTCCAGAGCAGACACCAGCCACGTGCCTGCCCAGCTAACAGGGTTTTTCTGGACACCAATGGCCATCCTCCAGTGAAGGTACCCAATTGTTGATGTGTTACCTTGGACACTTTATGGCCTTAAGACTGTAACTGTGTAACCAAATATACCTCCTTTTATAAAAGCCAATCCATTGCTGATGTTTTGCATTCCAGCAGCATTAGCTAACTGGAAGGAATATGTTATATAATTCTTATTTCAGTCCTCTATAGGAGGTATTATTTTCTCCCTTTTATAAATGAGGAAATAAACTCTGAAATTGAAATGAATTTTCCAATGTTACATGTCTATTGAGGGGAATATCCAGGATTAAATTTAGTTCCATTTGACTGCAAAGCCTATGTTCGTTTCACTGAGAAGCTGTAGGGTCAGAAAATGAGCAAACCAGCAATTTCTGGGCTTAGTGGTCAAGAGACCTGGTTCAAATCATGACTTGGTCATGACTTGGTAACTGATTATTTATGTGATTTGCTTTGTTTTGCTCAACTGTAAATGGGTCAAGTGTACAACTTACCTTGAATAGTTATTTTGAATGTACAGTGGGATACACATAAAAATTTAAGGTGTGGCTGGCAATATTTGACAATAAATTGCAGAAGGTTCTCCACAAGCTTTTTCTTTGGAATCATCAGGAAAATTTTTTGTCTCTATTTGTGAGGGCATAGTTAAAAAAATTCTTTGAAGCAATTTATGAAATTTTATGGTTTTGAAAGATTAATGTCATTTTATCTTCAGGCCAGTGAATTCCAAGTGACAGGACCTTCATATGCAAACAAAAATTCTTGAAAGAGGAGGATTTTTCACCATAGAGATCCAACAAAGGCTAGATTGATTGAGACAGCTCTTTGGAGAAATCAGGGAGTATCAGCAGCTTCTCTAGATATTACTAACTTGCTCTTGTTTTATTCAGTGGGTTTGAATTGGGATAGCTTTCACATGAACTGAAAAATTACATGTAAAGATGTATTGAATCTGCATATGCATTTTGTCACCTGTTCTGATTGGAAACTGTTATGTACTCCAGAAATTCCATGTTCTTTTCATCCAATCTTTTGGTGACAGTCCTATTGTGGGTGGAACTTTTGATCTGGTTGTTTCCATGGAGATCTGACCCACTCAGTTATGGGTGGGAACTTTTGATTAGATTATTTTCATGGAGATGTGACCCCACCCATTCAAGGTAGGACTTAGTTTACTGGCACCCTATATGAGAGGATAAAAAGGCAGAGCCATTTTGAAGAGAGTTCAGAGACAGAGAGAAAATGCCCAGACATTTTGGAGACAGCCATTGAAACCGGAACCAGGAGAAAAGCTAAGATGTGAAGTCCAGAGTTTGCTCTGGGAAAGCTAAGAGAGAACCCCCAGTAAAACCCTAGATGCTTAGAGAGAAACACCCTGGGAGAAACAGGCAAGGATGTACAGGAGCTGCAAAGAGAAGGTAAGACAGAAGCCCAGACACATTTTATGAGAAAGCAATGGAAACCAGAAGCTAACCCCTGGAGAGTCCCAGCAGACTCCTGCCATGTGCCTTGCCATGTGACAAGTGAACCCCAGATGCCATCATCCTTTCTTCAGAGAAGGTATCATCATATTGATGCCATAATTGGGACATTTTCATGGCCTTAGAACTGAAACTTGTGAACTAATAAATCCCCTTTATAAAAGCCAATTCATTTCTGGTATATTGCATTTTGGTAGCTTTAGAAAACTGGAGCATCACCCTTAACCTTTCCCATTTCCCTCCACTTAAGCAAATTTTTACCATCCTCCCTCTTTTGAAAAGAAAAAGAGAAATGTTTTCCTCATATTTCCATGTTTGTTTTGTTTTTGTTTTTTTGTTTTTTTTACTTTGAAATGTCAACTATGGCTATCAGCTCTTTGGATATTTGAAGAATATCCATCTGCTTTATAGCCAGAAGTGGAGTGATGTACAGCAATAAGGCTTAAAGCATTTTCTTTTTTGTTTTTTGTTTTTTTTGTTTTTTTAATATTCATTTTATTGAGATATATTCACATACCATGCAGTCATACAAAACAAATCATACATTTGATTGTTCATAGTACCATTACATAGTTGTGCATTCATCACCAAAATCAATCCCTGACACCTTCATTACCACTCACACAAATATAACAAGAATAATAATTAAAGTGCAAAAGAGCAATTAAAGTAAAAAAGAACACTGGGTGCCTTTGTCTCTTTGTTTGTTTCCTTCCCCCATTTTTCTACTCATCCATCCACAAACTAGACAAAGGGGAGTGAGGTCCTTATGGCTTTCCCAATCCCACTGTCACCCATCATAAGCTACATTTTTATACCATCGTCTTCAAGATTCATGGGTCCTGGGTTGTAGTTTGATAGTTTCAGGTATCTACCACCAGCTACCCCAATTCATTAAAACTTAAAAAGGGTTGTCTATATTGTGCATAAGAGTGCCCACCAGAGTGACCTCTCGGCTCCTTTTGGAATCTCTCTGCCACTGAAGCTTATTTCATTTCCTTTCATTTCCCCCTTTTGGTCAAGAAGATATTCTCCATCCCATGATGCTGGGTCTACATTCCTCCCCAGGAGTCATATTCCACATTGCCAGGGAGATTCACTCCCCTGGGGGTCTGATCTCACATAGGGGGTAGGGCAGTGATTTCACCTTTCAAGTTGGCTTAGGTAGAGAGAGAGGGCCACATCTGAGCAACAAAGAGGCATTCGGGAGGAGGCTCTTAGGCACAATTATAGGGAGGCCTAGGCTCTCTTTAAGTCCTGTGGTAGAGGTTAAAGCATTTTCTTACCACTCTAATTCCCCCTTCCCTTTTTTCCATGTGTTAACTCTTCATTCATTATTATTTTTATTTCTGCTTAATTAATTCTTAGTTGTATTGTCTTGAGATCATAGAATTTTTTCTAATACAGTTTTATTGAGATAGATTCATGTACCCTACAATCATCCACAGTGTACAGTTATTCACAGTACCATCATATAGTTGTGCATTCATCACCAGAATCAATTTTTCAATATTTGCCTTGCTCCAAAAAAAATAAAAAGAAAACAAAAAAGAAAATCTAAAACATTCTATCCCGCATCCCACCCTGTTTTTCATTTAGTTTTTGTCCCATTTTTTCTACTCATCTTTCCATACAATAGATAAAGGGAGTGTGAGCCATGAGGTTTTCATGATCACACAGTCGCACCATGTAAGCTATGTAGTTTTGCAATCATTTTTGAGAATCTAGGCTACTGGTTGCTGTTCAACAGGTTCAGGTACTTCCATCTAGCTATTCCAATACATAAAAAACTAAAAAAGGATTTCTATTTATTACCTAATAATGCTCTCCAGAGTGACCTCTTGAGTCCATTTGAAATCTCTCAGCCTCTGAAACTTTATTTTGTTTCATTTTGCTTCCCTCTTTTAGTCAAAAAGATTTTCTCAATCCCACAATGCCAGGTCCAGGCTCATCCCTAGAAGTCATGTCCCACATTGCCAGGGAGATTCACACCCCTGGGAGTCATATCCCACGTGGGGGGAAGGCAGTGAGTTCACCTGCCACAAGGGCTTAGAGAGAGGGCCACATCTGTGCAAAAAAGAGGTACTCTGTGGGAGACCCTTAGGCACAATTATAAATAGGCTTATACTCTCCTGTGCAGTAAGTAGCTTCATAAGGGGAAGCCCCAAGATTGAGGGCTCATACTACTAAATTGTTATTCTTCAATGTTTCTGAGAATATCAGTAATAACCCAGGTGGGGAATTCCAAGATTTCTGCATTTTTCCCCAGTTCCTCAGGCAGGCCCGGCAAATATGTTTTTATTCTCTGCCTAAATTACTTTGGATGTATTGGGCTTTCACACTAACCTGTACAAACCTACCAGATCTCACTTCCTATTCAAAGTTCCATGTAATTATGGCATTTGAACTGACTGTACAAGGTAAATTATTTAGTGTGCTGCAGAAAATATAGATCCTGCACCAAATAAACATCATTTCCCTTCATTTCACATGGAAGTTGAAGTTTTAAAACACAGTCAGCATGGTCCTTTACTGTTTTGCCTGTTTTGCCTTAGTCCTGACTTATCTGCTTCATTCATATCTCTAATTGAAGTCTGAACTCCTTTTTAGCTTGTTTTAACAATTGCTGAATGAGGTAGTACTGTCATTCATAGCTTCTGAGTGCTAGCTCTGAGTTTCAGGTGTCAAACAGATACCCAAGTTCCAGAGACTGGCCAGGTTATACATGAAGAGATCAGCATCTTAGAATTTAGAGATAACCATTACAACTCAGGAGTAGATGTGACTGCTGTAAGAGCTTAAAATCTAGGGATCACTACACTAAACATTCCCCTGAACTCCTGTGTTCTAAGATTCAATTCTCAGAGTTTACATGTCATAGGTAGCCATATTAGTGAAGAATTATAATGCTTTTCTTTTTTTGTTTCTGGTGTATTTCAATCAAACTGCTCTCCAAAATATCCATTCACCTAGTTCTGTGTCTCACAGCTTCATTCCTTCTTGCAGCTGCTCAATATTCTGTTGTATGCATACACCACAGTTCACCATTCTGTTCATCATTAGATGTACACTTAGGCCACCTCCATCCATTGCAAATTGTGAATATTGTCACCTTAAACACCAGTGTGCAAATGTCCACTTGTGCCCCTGTACTCAAATATCCCAAGTATATACCCCATAATGAGGTTGCAGGGCCTTATGGCTCCACATACTTAGCTTCTTTTGGAACCACCACACTGTCCTCCAGATAGACTACACCATTCTACTTCCCCACCAACAGTAAATAGGTACATACCTCTCCATGTTTTCTACAGCACTTGTATCACTGTTTATATTTTCCCTGCAATTTTATAGAGATATATTCACATACCATACAATCAGTGACAGTGTCCACTCAGTTCACAGTATCATCATATAGTCTTAAATTCATCACCATATTCAGTACTTCAAAATATTCATTACTTTAACATTTAAAAAAAGAATAATGAAAATAATAAAAGAATTAAAATACCATACAATAAAATATAATAAAAAGATCAGACAACAACACCACTACCAAGAATTCCATACCCCTCCCTTATATCCCCCTCTCATAGACATTTAATTTTGGTATATTGCCTTTGTTACATTTAATGGAAGCATATTACAATGTTACTGTTAACCATAGACTCCAGTTTGCTTTCATGTTATTTTTCCCCTATACCATCCTTTTTCAGCACCTTGCTAGGTTGACATTAATTTATTCTCCCACATGTAAAAATATTTTTATATTTGTACATTTAGTCAGAATCATTCACCACTCTAGGTTTCACTGTTATACACCCCCAGTCTTTATCCTCTATCTTTCCTTCTGGTGTCATACTTGCTACTAGCCCTCCTCTTTCAGCTTTACTCACAGACATCTTTGTTCAGTGTACTTACAATATTGTGCTACCATCAGAATGTATTATGGTATCCATTTCTGGAAATATATAATCAATCCTGTTGAGCATTCTATACTTCTTCAGCCTCAAATGCCCAATCTTGACCTCTTTCTATCCCCTGATTACCTGTGTTCTCAGCATTTGACTTGCAAAGTTTGCTCATTAATGTTAGTTCATGTTATTGAGCCCATACAGTATTTGTCCTTTTGTTTCTGGCTATCTTTGCTCAACATAACATCCTCAAGGTTTATCTACTTTATTATATGTTCTGTGACTTTGTTCTGTCTTATAGCTTCATAATATTCCATTGTTTGTATATAGCACAGTTTGTTTTTCCATTGTCCATTGATGGACATTTGGACTGTTTCCATCTCTTGGCAATTGTGAATAGTGCTGCTATATACTTCAGTTTACAAACGTCTGTTCGTGTCTTAGCTTTCAGTTCCTCTGAGTATATAGCTACTAATGGAATAGCTGGATCATACAGCAGTTATATACTTAGGTTCCTGAGGAAATGCTGTGCTACCTTCTAGAGTGGCCACACCATTCTAAATTCCCACCAGCAGTGAATAAGTGTGCCTCTTTCTCCACATCCCCTCCAACACTAGTAATTTTCTGTTTTATTGATAATAGCCATTCTAGTAGGTGTGAGATGATATTTCATTGTGGTTTTGATTTGCATTTCCCTGATAGCTAGTGAAGTTGAACATCTTTTCATATGTTTTTCAGACATTTGTATTTCCTCTTCAGAAAAGTGTCTATCCATGTCTTTTACCCATTTTTAATTGAATTGTTTGTCTTTCTGTTGTTAAGTTGTAGTATTTCTTTATATATTGTGTATATTAAACCCTTATCTGATATGTGGTTTCAAAATTTTGTCTCCCATTATGTAGGCCGCTGTTTTACTTTCCTGACAAAGTCATTTTATGTTCAAAAGTACTTAATTTTTAGGGGATCCCATTTATCTATTTCTTCTGTCATTGTTCATGTGTTGGGTGTAAAGTCTAGTAAACCACCTCCTATCACTAGATGTTTCTGATATTTCCCTCCTTTTCTATTTTTTTTCTAGTTTTAGTATTAAATGTATTTATTTTTAAATTCAGTTTTACTGAGATATATTCACATACCATGGAGTCACACAAAGTGTACATTCAGTTCTTTACACTACCATTATATAGTTGTGCATTCATCACCAAAATTAATTTTTGAACACTTTCTTTGCCACACACACACAAATAATAAGAATAAAAATTAAAGTGAAAAAGAACAACTAAAGTAAAAAAGAACACTGGGTACCTTTTTTTGCCCCCATTTTTTCTACTCATCCATCCATACACTGGACAAAGGGGAGTGTGGCCCATATTGCTTTCCCAATCACATTGTCACCCCTCTTAAGCTACATTTTTATACAATTGTCTTCATGATTCAAGGGTTCTTTGACCCACCCCAAAATGATGATCAGGTATTTACTGCTAGCTATTCCAATTCATTAGAACCTAAAAAGGGCTGTCTATATTGTGCATAAGAGTGCCCACCAGAGTGACCTCTCAGCTCCTTTTCAAATCTCTCTGCCACTGAAGCTTATTTCATGTCATTTCACATCCCTCTTTTGGTCAAGAAGATGTTCTCCATCCCATGATGCCAGGTTTAGATTCCTCCCCGGGAGTCATATTCCATGATGCCAGGGAGATTTACTCCCCTGGGTGTCAGATTCCATGAAGGGGGGAGGGCAGTGATTTCACCTACCAAGTTGTCTTAGCTGGAGGGAGAGGGCTACATCCGAGCAACAAAGAGGCTTTCAGGAGGAGACTCTTAGGCACCATTATAGGCAGGCCTAGCCTCTCCTATGCAGCAACAGTCTTACCAAGGGAAAGTCCCATCAGCAACCATCGAGGTGGGGAAGCCCAACACCCTTGCATTCTGCACCAGCTCCTCAGGGGGGCTCTGCATATCTTTTTTTCATTTTGTTTTTTGTTTTCTTTTAAATTAAAAATTTTAAATTAATAATTAACTCGATAAAAATTAAAAAAAAAAACATACAATAAAAAACATTTCAAACAAACCATAACAAGGGAGTAAGAAAAAGATGACCAACCTAAAATAACTACTTTACTTCCAACATGCACATACTCTACCCCAGGAAAATAACCTAATATAGCAACATTTCTGTGAACTTATTCCTACCATACCCACCAGAAATTAACAAACCATATCTATTCCTGTGCATTCCCAGAATGTTAAATTTACCCACAGTAGCTTTTCTGTTCTTATTGGGTTATCATTCCCCTTCCATTAATTGCCCTCTATCACTAGTTCCCCTTCATTCTACATTAAAAACCAATTATTTTGCATTTTTCAATGTTTACATAAGTGGTAGCATATAATATTTCTCTTTTTGTGCCTGGATTATTTTGCTCAGCATTATGTCTTCAAGGTTCATCCGTGTTGTCATATGTTTCACAACATCATTCCTTCTTTCTGCTGCATAGTATTCCATCATGTGCATATACCCCATTTTATTTTTCCACTCATCTATTGAAGGACACTTGGGTTGTTTCCATCTCTTGGCAATTGTAAATAATGCTGCTATGAACATTGGCGTGCAGATATCTGTTCGTGTCACTGCTTTCAGATCTTCCCTGTATATACCGAGAAGTGCAATGGCTGGATTGAAGGGTAACTCTATATCTAGTTTTCTAAGTAACTGCCAGAATGACTTCCAGAGTGGCTGAACCATTACACAATCCCACCAACAATGAATAAGAGCTCCAATTTCTCCACATCCTCTCCAGCATTTGTAGTTTCCTGTTTGTTTAATGGCATCCATTCTAAATCATGTGATATGGTATCTCATTGTGGTCTTAATTTGCATCTCTCTAAAAGCTAGTGAAGCTGAACATTTTTTCATGTTTTTATTGGACATTTGTATTTCCCCTTCAGAGAACTGTCTTTTCATATCTTTTGCCCATTTTAAAATTGGACTGTCTGTACTATTTTCATTGAGTTGTAGGATTTCTTTATATATGCAAGATACGTGGTTTCCAAAATTTTTTTCCCATTGAGTTGGCTGCCTCTTCACCTTTTTGACAAATTCCTTTAAGGTACAGAGACTTCTAAGCTTGAGGAGTTCCCATTTATCTATTTTTTCTTTTGTTGCTTGTGCTTTGGATGTAAGGTCTAGGAAGCAAATGCCTAATACAAGGTCTTGAAGATGTTTCCCTACATTATCTTCTAGGTGTTTTATGGTACTGTCTTTTATATTGAGGTCTTTGATCCAGTTTGAGTTAATTTTTGTGTAGGGTGTGAAGTAGGGGTCTTCTTTCATTCTTTTGGATATGGATATCCAAGTCTCCCAGTCCCATTTGTTGAAAAGACTGTTATGTCTCAGTTTAGTGGCTTTGGGGGCCTTATCAAAGATCAGTCAGCCATAGATCTGGGGGTCTATTTATGAATTCTCAGTTCAATTCCATTGATCAATATATCTATCTTTGTGCCAGTACCATGCTGTTTTGACTACTGTGGCTTTATAATATGCTTCAAATTCAGGGAGTGTTAAGTCCTCCCACTCATTTTCCTTTTTTAAGCATTTTTTAAGCAATTTGAGGCATCTTCCCTTTCCAAATAAATTTGATAACTAGCAATTCCAAGTCTGCAAAGTAGGTTGTTGCAATTTTGATTGGGATTGCATTGAATCTGCAGATGAGTTTGGGTAGAATTGACATCTTAATGACATTTAGCCTTCCTATCCATGAACATGGAATATTTTTCCATCTTTTAAGTTCCATTTCTGTTTCTTTTAGTAGAGTTATGTAGTTTTCTTTTTATATGTCTTACATCTTTGGTTAAGTTTATTCCTAGGTACTTGATTTTTTTAGTTGCTATTGGAAATGGTATCTTTTTTTTCTTGAGAGTCTCTTCACTTTGTTCATTTATAGCATACAGAAACATTACTGACTTCTGTGCATCGATCTTGTATCCCACTACTTTGCTAAATTTGTTTATTAGCTCTAGTAGCTGTATCATCGATTTCTCAACATTTCCCAGATATAAGATCATATCATCTGCAAATAATGACAGTTTTGCTTCTTCCTTTCCAATTTGGATGCCTTTTATTTCTTTGTCTTGCCAAATTTCCCTGGCTAGCACTTCTAGCAGAATGATGAATAACAGTGGTGACAGTGGGCATCCTTTTCTCATTCCTGATCTTAGAGGGAAGGCTTTCAATCTCTTGCTGTTGAGTACTATGCTGGCTGTTGGTTTTTTATATATGCTCTTTATCATATTGAGGAACTTTCAATTCCTACCTTTTGAAGTGTTTTTATCAAAAAAAGTGATGTTGGATTTTGTCGAATGCTTTTTCAGCATCTATTTACATGATCATTTGATTTTTCTCTTTTGATTTGTTAATATGTTGTAATCCCTCCATTTTCTTCTTAAAGTCTTAGCATCTAAGCTGTAATGTTTAGGTCTTTTATCCCTTTTGAGTTTTTTTGTATAAGGTGTGAGATGGGGTCCTCTTTCATTCTTTTGTGTATGGTGATCCTGTTTTGCCAACATTTAATGAAGAGACTGCTCTGTCCAGGTTGCCTTGGCTTGACTGCCTTATTAAAGATCAATTTTCCATAGATGAGAGGGTCTATTTCTGAACACTTAACTTGATTCCATTGTTTGGTGTATCTGTCTTTATGCTAGTACCATGCTGTTTTGACCATTGTAGCTTTGTAGTATGTTTTAAAGTCACATATTATGAGACCTCCTACTTCAGTCCTCATTCTCAAGATATTTTTGGCTATTTTGGGCACTGTGCCCTTCCAGATAAATTTGGGTATTGTTTTTCTTTTATTTCTGCAAAGTATGTTGTTGGAATTTTAATTGGTATTGCTTTGAATCAATAAATCAGTTCATGTGGAATTGACATCTTAACTATATTTAATCTTTGAATGAATGAACACAGTTTGTTCTTCCAATTTTTTAAAAGTCCTGTTTGATTTCTTTTAGCAAATTCAATTTGCAAATTAATTTTGTTGTAGTTTCCTGTGTATAGACCTTTTTTGGCCTTGGTTAAGTTTATTCCTAAATACTTGATTCTTTTGGTTGCTATTGTAAATGGAGTTTTTTTTTTCTTAATTTCTTTTTCTTGTTGCTCATAACTTGTGTACAGGAACACTACTCATTTTTGCATGTTGATGTTGTGGCCTGCCACTTTACTGTACTCATTGATTAGCTCTAGTAGCTTTGCTGTGGATATTTCTAGATATTCTACATATAGGATCATGTCATCTACAAACAGTGAAAGTTTTGCTTCATATTCTCCAGTTTGGATGTCTTTTATTTCTTTTTCTTGCCTAATTGTTCTAGGTAGAGCTTCCAGCACAATGTTGATCAACAATGGTGGTAGTAGGCATCACTGTCTTGTTCCTGGTCATAGAGGGAAAGCTTTCAGTCTTTCCCCATTGAGTATGATGTTAGCTGTGGGTTTTTCATATATTGCCTTTATCATATTGAGAAAGTCCCCTTCTATTCCTATCCCTTGAAATGTTTTCATCAAGAAAGAATGTTTAATTTTGTCCAGTGATCTTTCTGCATTAATCAAGATGATCATGTGGTTCTTCAAATTTGATTGATGTGGTGTATTCCATTAATTGATTTTCTTTTGTTGAATCAGCCTTGTATACCTGGAAAAAATCCCACTTGGTCATGGTGTATAATTCTTTTAATGTGTTGCTGGATTCTATTTGCAAGAATTTGTTGAGGATTTTTGCATGTATATTCATTAAAGAGATTGGTCTATAATTTTCTTTTTTTTTGTAGTATCTTTGTCTGACTTTGATATTACAGAGATGTTGTCTTCATAGAATGATTTTTGTAGCTTTCCCTCCTCTTCAATTTTTTTGAACATTTTGAACAGGATTGGTCTGAATTCTTCCTTGAATGCTTGTAGAATTCTCATGTGACACCATCTGGTTCTCAGCTTTTCTTTTTTTTTTTTTTTGAGTACTTTTTGATGACTGACTCAGTCTCTTTACTTGAGAATCATTTTTTGAGGTCATCTATTTCTTCTTGAGTAATTGTTCTTTCTTTGTTCTTTCCTAGGTAGTTGTCCATTTCTTCTAAGTTATCTAGTTTATCAGCATATACTTGTTCTTAGCATCCTCTCATTACTTTATTTCTGTGGGGTCAGTAGTTATGTCCCCTTTCTCATTTCTAATTGTGTTTGTTTGCATCTGTTCTCTGCTGTCATTTTTTTTCTTTTTAATGCCTAGAAAAGAGTCCATTGATTTTATTGATTTTCTCAAAGAACCAAGTTTTGGTTTTGTTGATTCTCTCTATTGTTTTTTGTTCTCAATTTCATTTAATTTTGCTCTACTCTTTGTATTTCTTTCCTTCTATTTCTTTGGGTTGGTTTTCCTTTGTTTCTCTAGTTCCTCCAGGTAAGCAGTTAATTCCTTGATTGTTGCTCTTTCTTCTTTTTAAATATTTGCCTTTAGGACAGTAAATTTCTTTCTCAGCACTGCCTTTGCTGCATCCCATGAATTTTAATATGTTGTGGTTCCATTTTCATTTTCCTTGAGGAATTTACTTCTTTTTTAATTTCTTCCTTGAACCACTGGTTGTTTTAGAGTGTGTTGCTCAGCATCCATATATTTGTGGATTTTCCAACATTTTGCATGTTATTGATTTTCAAATTCATTCCATTGTGATCCAAGAAGTTGTTTTTTATAATATCAATTTTTTAGATTTGTTGATACTTGCTTTGTGACCCACATGTGGTCTGTCCTAGAGAATGATCCATGAGTACATTAGAAGAATTGCATTCCATTGTTGTTGGATGTTCTATAAGTGTCTGTCAAGTCTAGTTCTTCTATTGTACAATTCAGTATCTCTGTTTCTTTATTAATTCTGACTAGATGTTCTATCCATTGAGGTGAGTGGTGTATTGAAGTTTCCAACTATTATTGTAGATTTATCTGCTTCTTCCTTCAGTGTTTTCAGTGTTTGCCCCATGCATTTTGGGACACTTTGGCTCACCTCACTGCATAAATATTTATGATTGTTATAATTTCTTGGTGAATTGTCCTTTTTATTAACATATGGTATCGTCCTTTGTTTTTATTAATGGTTTTACATTTGATGGATAATTTGCCTGATATTAATATAGCTGGTCCCACTTTTTTTCTGGTTGGTGTTTACGTGAAATAATTTTTGCCAGTGTTTCACTTTTAGCTTATTTTTGTCCTTGTGTCCAAAGTGAGTTTCTTGTAAACAACATATACATCATTCTTGTTTTTATCCATTCTGTCATCTTATGTCTTTTTACTGGGGAGTTTATTCCATTAAATTTAGTGTTATTAGTATAATGACAGTAATTTCTTCTACCATTTTTTCTTTTGGATTTTATATGTCATATCTTTTTTTTCTTTCTCTCTCTTCTTTTACCTTTCCTGATAATCTTTATTTTTACACTATTATCCAAGCATTTCTCTTCTGTCTTTTCCTATCTGCCTGTAGTTCTCCCTTTAGTATTTCTTGTAGAGTAGGTATCTTGTTCACAAACTCTTGCAGTGTCTGTTTGTCTGAAAATATTTTAATCTCTCCCTCATTTTTAAATTTAATTTTATTGAGATTGTTCACATATTCAGATCTATTCAGATCTATTCTATTTGGGGTATGCTGCACTTCTTGGATCTGTAATTTTATGTCTTTCATAGTAGATGGGAAATTTTCATTGATTATTTCCTCTGTTATTGTTTCTGCCCCTTTTCCCTTCTCTTACTCCTGGGACACCCATGACACATACATTCATGCACTTCATGTTGTCATTCAATTCCCTGAGACATTGCTCATATTTTTCCATTCTTTTTCCTATCTGTTCTTTTGTGTGTCGGATTTCAGGTGTCTTGTTCTCCAATTCCTGAGTGTTTTCTTCTTCCTCTTGAGATCTGCTGTTGTATGTCTCCATTGTGCTTTTCATCTCTTACATCATGCTTTTCATTTCCATAGATTCTGCCAGTTGTTTTATCAAACTTCTGATTTCTACCTTATATTCTCCCAGTGTTTTTTTATAGCCTTCATCTCTTTTTCCGTATCTTCCTTGAACTCATTGATTTCATTTTTTATTTGATTTAGCATACTTCTTTGAAAATATTTAATAGGTTGTTTCATTAATGTGAAACAATATCTCAACTGTATCTTGATCGTGGTGTGAATTTGTTCCTTTGACTTGGCCATATCCTCATTTTTCCTAGTGTAGATTGTAGTTTTCTGTTGTCTAGGCATCTGGTTCTTTGGTTACCCCAGTAAGATTTTTCACACCAGAATGGGTTCAGATCTCGGAATGGGGTTATATTCAGTTCAAGTCTCCCTGCAGTCGTGGCTTAGAGATTGACAGACTTTCCTGTGAGGTCTCTAGCCACTGTGCTTTTCCTATCCTGCCTATCTCTTGGTGCCTGTCAGCCTGCTGCTCCTGATTGGTGTAAGGAGGTTTGCCCCCTTTAATTTCTGGTTTGGCTGTTTTCCCCAGGCTCTGGCATCTGGTTCTGAAGGGAAGACTGGTCATAGAGCTGGGCCCCATCTCTTTCCTCTCAGGGAAGATGCACCCCCTAGGGAGTTATCATCTGCATTTGAATAGCTCCTCTCTCTCTCTCTGTTATCTCCTCCCCGTACTGCAAACTGAAAATGGCTGTCTCTCCACTGAGCCCCTCAGGTTGAGAGAGAGAAAAAAAAGGACAGAATACTCCCTTTCAGAGCCAGTCCATTGCCCCCCAGTTTCACCTATTGGCCAGAGAGCACCTGGTCTTCTGGGGTCCCTCTCCCAGGACATAGGAGTCCTCTGGCTCTTTAAAGTCAGTCATCACTAAGAATCTCTTTCTGCTTGTTGGGGGTTTGTAACTTGTATTCTGCAGTCCACATTTCTTAATTAAAACTGCAGTTGGAGCTAGCCTGAGCTATCTTCACTTGCTCAGAGAGTGCTGCTTTCTACTACAGTAAGGTTTTGCAGCTCAGCCTGCTGGGGGGGGGGAGGGGGCTCCTGGCACAGTTCTGCATATTTTGCTTACAGATTTTATGCTGCAATTTCAGGTATTCCTCCCAATCCAAGTTGGTGTACAATGTGTGGACAGTCACAGTTTTCCCCCAGTCATTATTTCAAATTATTTACTAGTTGTGCCTGTTTGTTTAGTAGTTGCTTCAGGGGAAATAACTAAATTCCACTCCTCTCTATGCTGTCATCTTGCCCCCTCCTGACCCCTTGATCCACTTTTAGTTAATTTTTGTATAGGGTGTGAGGGTGGGGTCCTCTTACATTCTTTTTGCTATGAATATCCAGTTTTACCAACCCCTTTTGTTGAAGAGGATATTCTTTCCCAGTTCAGTGGATTTGGGGGCCTTATCTTATCAAAAGGCCACCATGTCTTTTTATCTGTTTTGGATCTCTCAATTTCATTCCATTGATCAGTATGTCTGAATTTGTGCCACTATCATGCTTTTTTTGAATACTGTAGATTTATAGAAGGCTTTAAAGTCAGGAACTGTAAGTCCTCTCACTTTCTTCTTTTTAGGCTGTTTTTAGCAATTCAGGGCCCCATACCATTCCATGTAAATTTGATAACTAGTGTTTCCACAACTGCAAAGTAGGTTGTTGGAATTTTCATTTAGTTTGCATTGAATCTGCAGATGAGTTTTTGTAGAATTGATATCTTAAGCATGTTTAGCTTTCATACCCATGAACATGGAATATCTTTCCACCTATGTAGGTCCTCTTTGATTTCTTTTAGCAAAGTTTTGTGGTTTTCTGTGTGGAGGTCCTTTACATCCTTGATTAAGGTTATTCCTAGATACTTGATTCTTTTAATTGCTATTGTGAATGGAATTTTTTTTGTTGATTGCCTCTTCAGTTAGGTCATTATTAGTATATAAAAACATTACTGATTTTTGCAAATTAATCCTGGATCCCACCACTTTGCTGTATTTGTTTATTAACTCAAGTTGGATTGTCATCAAATTCTCAGGATTTTCCAAATACAGTATCATATCATCTGCAAATAATGAAATTTTACTTCTTCCTTTACAATTTGAGTGCTTTTATTTCTTTTTCTTGCATAATTTTTATCACTAGAATTTCCAGCACAATGTTGAATAACAATGGTGCCAGTGGCATCCTTGTCTCATCCCCAATTTTAGGGGGAATGCTTTCTGTTTCTTGCCATTGAGTACTATGCTGCCTGTGGATTTTTCATATGTTCCCTTTGTCATATTGAGGAAGTTTCCTTCTATTCCTCTCTTTTAAAATGTTTTTAGCAAAAAAAGGATGCTGAATATTTTCAATTGCTTTTTCAGCATCTATCAAGATCACCATATGATTTTTCCCTTTTGATTTGTTAATGTGTTGTATTTCATTGATTGATTTTAAGTTAAACCACCTTTGCATGCTTGGAATGAAACCCACTTGTTTGTAGTGTATAATTCTTTTAATGTGTCTTTGGAATTCAGTTGCAAGTATTCTGTTGAGAATTTTTGCATATATATTCATTAGGGAGATTCCCTGTAGTTTCCTTTATTGTAGTACCTTTATCTGGTTTTGGTATCCAAGTGATATTGGCTTCAAAAAGCAAGTTTGGTAGCTTTCATTTTACATCAATTTTTGGAAAGAGCTTGAATAGGAATGGTGTTAGTTCTTTTGGAAAATTGAAAAATTTCCCTGTGAAGCCATTTGGCCCTGGGTTTTCCTTTGTAGGAATCTTTTTGATGACTGATTGGATCCCTTCAATTGTTTTATTTATTTATTTATTTTACTGAGTTCTTCTGTGTCTTCTCAAGTCTGTCTAGGTTGTTAATGTGTTTCCAGGAAATTGTCCATTTCCTCTAAGTTGTCTAGTTTTTTGGCATACAGTTGTTCATAGTATCCTCTTATGTTTTTTTTTTTTTTTATTCTTCAGATTCCATGGTAATAGCCCACTTTGCATCTCTGTTTTTGTTTATTTGGATTTTCTCCTTTTGTGATGTTTTCAGTCTAATTAAGAATTTGACAATCTTGATCTTTTCAAAGGACCAACTGTTGGTTTTATTTATTCTCTGCAGATCACTTACTTCTGCTTTAATCTTTGTTATTTTTGTTCTTCTACTTGCTTTAGGATTAGTTTGCTGTTCTTTCTCTAGCTTTTTCATTTGTTTAGTTAGGTTTTTGATTTTAGTTCTTTCTTTCTTTTTAATATATGCATTTTGAACTGTAAATTTCCCTCATAGTACTGCCTTCACTGTATCACATATTGTTTGATATGTTGTATTCTCATTTTCATTCATCTGCAAATATTTACCAATTTCTCTTGCAATTTATTCTTTGACCAACTGTTTAAGAGTGTGTTGTTTAACCCCCATATATTTGTGAAAGTTCTGGTTCTTTGGTGGTTATTGATTTCCAGCTGCATTCCATTTTGGTCAGAGAAAGTGCTTTGAATAATTTCAGTCTTTTTAAATTTATTGAGACTTGTTTTGTGCCCCAGTACATTATCTACCCTGGAGAACATTCCATGAGCATACAGAAGAATGTGCCCTGGTATTTTTTGGTGTAACAATCTACATATGTCTGTTATGTGAAATTTATCACATTAATACTATGAACAACTGGGTTTCAACAAATTAGAAAACTTAGATGAAATGCACAAATTCCTAGAAAAAATCTGCACTGATTCTAGAAAAAAAAGAACAAAATATCTGAAAATCAAATCCAACAGCACAATAAAAGTATTATATACCAAGATTAAGTGTATTTATTCCAGGAATGCAAGTATTGTTCAACAGAAGAATATCAATTAATGTAATATACCACATTAACAGATTGAAGGGGAAAAACTACATAATCATGTCAATTTATGAAGAAAAGGCATTTGACAAAACTCAGCATCCATTCTTGATAAAAACAGTTCAAAAGCTAGGAATAGAATGAAACTTCCTCAACATGATAAAGGAAATATATGAAAATATCCTGGCTAACATCATACCCAGTGGTGAAAAGCTGAAAACTGTCCTGTTGAGATAGAGAACAAGAGACAGATGTCCACTGTGCTGGTTTGGACATATTATATCCCCCCAAAAGCCATGTTTAATGCAATCTTGTGGGGGCAGATTTATTAATTGTTTTGATTACAGTGTGACCTCTTGATTGAATGTTTCCATGGAGATTTGACCCTACCCATTCAGGGTAGATATTGAAATATAAATTAAGAAATATAACGTAAAGCCAAGGTAGTAGCCATGTCTGAATGGGACAGAATCAGATGCAGAGAGCTATGGATAGAAAGATGCAGAAAGTAGAGTGAGGAAAATGCCTTGGGATATGCTAAGCTAATAGCTAGATGCCTGCTGATGCTTTGGAGATGCTCATGAGTATCTAAGAGAGAAAAGCCCAGAGACATTTGGAGAAAGCCATTTTGAAATCAGAACCCAGGAAGAAGGGAAAGCAGATGCCAGCCACATGCCTTCGCAGCTGAAAGAGGTGTTCTGGTTGTCATTGGTCATTCTTCAGTGAAGGTACCTTCTTGTTGATGCATTAGTTTGGACACTCTTATGGCCATAAAACTGTAACTTTGTAGCCAAGTAAGCCCATTTTTATAAAAGTGAATCCATTTTTGGTATTTTGCATAATGGCAGCATTAGCAAACTGGAACATCCACTGTCACCACTGTTAAACATTGTTCTAGAAATTCTAGCTAGAGCATTTAGACAAGAAAAAGTAAAAAAAGAATCATAATTGGAAAGGAAGAAGTAAAACATTCACTATTTCCAGATGACATGATCCTTTATATAGAGGTACTGAAAAATCTACAACAAATCTACTATTGCTAATAAACAAGTTCAGCAAAGTGACAGGTTACGAGATCAACATGCAAAACTCAGTAGTGTTTTTGTACACTATTAATGAGCAATCTGAGGATAATTCCATTTATAATAGTAACTGGATAATAAAATATCTTGGAATAAATTTAACCAAGGATGTAAAGGTCTTGTACACAGAAAACTAAAAAGCATTGCTCAAAGAAATCAAAGAACACCTATGTGCTGGTTTGGATTGCCCCAAAACACCATGTTCTTTCATGCAGTCTTGTGGGGGCTGAAATATTAGTGTTGATTAGGTTGGAATATTTAGATTAGGCTGCTTCCATGGACATGTGACCCACCCAACTGTGGGTAATACCTTTGATTAGATTATTTCCATGTATGTGTGGCCCTGCCCATTCAGTGTGGGTCTTGATTAGTTTACTGGAGCCCTTTAAAAGCTCACAAACAGAGGGACATCAGAGCTGCTGCAACTTAGAGAGACATTTTGGAGACAGCCACTGAAAGCAGACTTTTGCTGAATCTTTGGAGATGCTAGCCCAGAGTTTGCCGCAGAGAAGCTGAGAGGACAAATGCCCCAAGAGCAACATTTTGAAGAATGCACAGGAGATGAGAGAGGAACTGGAACACAGTCTGGAATGAGCAGATGCCAGCCACATGCCTTCCCCACTAACAGAAGTTTTCCACATGCCATTGGCCTTCCTTCTCCAGTGAAGGTACACTTGTGTGATGCTTTAATTTGAACATTTCATAGCCTCCAGGCTGTAAATTTATAACCAAATAAATCCCCTTTATGAAAGCCAATCTATTTCTGATATTTTGCATAATGGCAACATTAGCAAATCAGAACAACCTAAATAAATGGAAGGACATTCTGAGTTTATGGATTGGAAGACAAAATATCAGTAAGATGTCAGTTCTACCAAAAATGATTTACAGATTCAACACAATCCCACACAGAATTCCAACAGCCTACTTTGCAGAAATGGAAAATAGAATTGTCTAATTTATTTGGAAGTGTAAGGGGGTCTGAACAGCCATAAACATCTTGAAAATGAATAATGATTTTGGAAGACTCACAATTCCAAACACTGAAGCATATTACAAAGCTATAGCAGTCAAAACAGCATGGAATGGAAGACTATAGTTAAGATGTCAATTTTATCTAAACTGATTTGTACATTCAATGCAATACCAATTAAAATCAAAACAACTTACTCTGCAGAAACAGAAAAACCAATAACCAAATTTATTTCAAAGGGCGGGGTGCCCAGAATAGCCAAAAATATCTTGAGAAAGAGGAATGAAGTGTGATGTCTCACACTACCTGACTTTAAAACATACTATAAAGCTACAGTGATCAAAACAGCATGGTGCTGGCATAAAAGTAGATATGCTGACCAATGGAATTGAATTGATTCTTCAGAAATAAACCCTCTCATCTATGGGCAATTGATCTTTGAAAAGGCAGTCAAGCTAATGCCAATGGAACAGGGCAGCTTCTTCAATAAATGGTGTTTGGAGAACTGGATATCCATATCCAAAGGAGTGAAAGAGGACTCCTATCTCACACCTTATACAAAAATTAACTCAAAATGGATCAAAGACCTAAACATTAGCACTAAGACCTCAAAACTTGGAGGAGAAAGTGTAGGGAAATGTCTTAAAGATCTTGTGATAGAAGGGGATTTCCTAGACCTTACACCCAAAGTGTAAGCAATGAAATAAGAAATAGATAAATGAGATCTCCTCAAAATTAAACACTTTTGTCCATCAAAGAACTTTGTCAGAAAATTAAAAAGGCAGCCTATGCAATGGGAGACAATATTCAGAAACCACATATCACATAAGGGTTTAATATCCAGATTATATAAAGAGATCATTGAACTCAACAACAAAAAGACAAACAACTCAATTTAAAAATGGGAAAAAGATATGGAGAGAAACTTTTCTGAAGAGAAAATACAAAAGGCTCAAAAATATGAAAAAATGTTCAACCTCACTGGCTATTAGGGAAGTGCAAAGCAAAATCACTATGAGATATCTTCTCACACCTACTAGAAAGACCATTAACAAAACAAAACAAAACAAAAAACAAACAATGCTACAAGTGCTGGAGAGGATGTGGAGAAAGAGGTGCACTTATTCACTGTTGGTGGGAATGAAGAATGGTGTAGTGATTCTGAAAGGCAGTGTTGTGGTACCTCAGGAAGCTAACTATAGAATTGCCATATGATCCAACAATTCCATAACTAGGCGTATACTCAGAGGAGCTGAAAGCTAAGACACAAATGGACATTTGTAAACTGATGTTTATAGCAGCATTATTCATGATTGCCAAGAGATGGAAACAGCCCAAAGGTCCACAAGCAGGCAAGTGGATAAACAAACTGTGGTATATTCATACAATGGCATATTACACAGGTATAAGGCAGAACAAAGTCACTGAACATATAACAATTTGGATGAACCTTGAGGATGTTATGTTGAGTGAAATTAGCCCAAAACAAAAGGACAAATACTGTATAGTCTCACTAATATGAACTAACATTAATGAGTTAATTTTGAGAGTCAATGCTGAGAACACTGGTTATCAGGAGTTAGAAAAAGGGTGGAGATCATGCATTTAATGCTGAAGGTGTAACAGGATTTGTTGTGTCAATCCATGGACAGCACAATACTGTGTGATGGTTGCACAATATTGTAAGTACACTGAATAAAGATGTGTTTGAGTAAAGTTGAAAGAGGAAGGCCTGGGGCATGTGTGACACCAGAAGGAAAGATAGAAGATAAAGTCTGGAACTGGATAACAGGGAAACCTAGAGTGGTCAGTTATGCTGGTAAATGTACAAATATAAGAATGTTTTTACATGTGGGAAAACGAATGTCAACCTTTCAAGGGTTTGAAAAAGGGATGGTATTAGGGAAAATATATTCAATGCAAACTGGTTCTAGTTAGCAGTAACATTGTTATATGCTTCCATTAATTGTAACAAAGGCAATATACAAAGGCTAAATATCTATAAGAGGGGGATAAAAGTGAGAGGTAGGGGTTTCTTGGTGGTGATGGTGTCTGACTTTATTATTGTATTTTATTTTATCTTTTTTTATCCTTTTTATTATTTTTGATTTTTTTCTGCAGGAATGAATATGTTCAAGTGCTGATTGTGGTGACGAATGCACAACTATATGATGATAGTGTTATCAGGTTATTGTACATTGTGTATGATTGTATAGTATGGGAATATATCTCTATAAAATTGCAGGGGAAAATAAACAGGGATACAAGTGCTGGAGAAAACATGGAGAGAGGGATGTACCTATTCACTGTTGGTGGGGAAGTAGTAGCCCATCTGGAGGACAGTGTGGTGGTCCCACAAGATGCTAAGTATGTGTGTGCAATAAGATCCTGCAACATCATTGTTGGGTATATACTTTGAAGAACTGAGATGAAGGACATGAATGGACATTTTCACACTGCTGTTTATGGCAGCAGTATTCATGATTTGCAATGTATGGAGGTGGCCTAAGAGTACATTGACTGATGAACAGAAAGGTGTACTGTGATGAATGCATACAATAGATTATTTAGCAGCTGCAAGAAAGAATGAGGTTGTAAGACATACAGCTATGTGAATGGATCCTGAGGACAGCATTTTGAGTGAAATACACCAGAAACAAAACAAATTAACATTGTAACACCCCACTAATATGGACTAAACATAATACATAAACTCTGAGAATTGAATTTTAGAACACAGTTTATTAGGGGAAGGCTTATTGTTAAGATCCCTAGATTGTAAACTCTAACAGCAGTTACATCTATTCCTGAATTGTAATGATATCTCTAAATTCTGAGATACTGAGCTCTTTGTGTATAACCTGGTGTGTCCCTGGAATTTTGAGTATCACTGTAACACCTGAGACTCAGAGCTAGAGTCTGGAAGCTATGAATGTCAGTATTACCCCTACAGCAATTGTTTATAAAGCTGAAAAAGAGGTCAGAATTCAATTAGAGTTATGAGTGAAGCAGATCTGGTTAGGACTAAGGCAAATCAGGCCAGAGGATAAAGGACAATATTGACTGTGATTTAAAACTTCAAGTGCTGTGTGAGACCAAGGGAAGAGATGTTTATTTGGTGCAGGATCTATATTTTATGTAGCACACTAAATAATTTAACTTATAAGGTCAGTTTCTTCAAACACCATCAGTAGATGAAACTTTGAATAGGAAGTGATATCTGGTAAGTTTGTACAGGTTACTGTGAAATTCCAATACCTCCCAGAGTAATTTGGGCAGAGAATAAAAATATATTTGCAAAAAATGTATTTGCAGGGCTCCCCTGAGGAACTGGGTAAAACATGGAAATATTAAACCTCCCACATGATGAATTACTGAAACTCTCAAACATTGAGGACTACCAATTTAGTAGGCCAAGCCCTTGATCTTTGGCCTTGCCCTCATGAAGCTTGCTACTTCAAAGTAGAGGCTAAGCCTACTTATAATTATGCTTAAAGGTCTCCTCCAGAGAACCTCTTTTGTTGCTCAGCTGTGGCCTCCCTCTCTCAAAGTCCAGTTGACAGGTAAACTCACTGCCCCCCCCACATTGAACATGATTCCCAGGAGTGTAATTCTCCCTTGGAATGTGGACATGAACCCCAGGGATTTGCCTTGACCTGGCATCATGGGATTGAGAAAGTCTTGACCAATAGGAAAGTGAAATGAAACAAAATTGTTTCAATGGCTGAGATTTCAAATGGAGTCAAGAGCTTATTATGGAAGGTATTCTTATGCAGTTTATATGTATACTTTTTTAGGTTTTAATGTATTCGAATAGCTAGAAGGAAATACCTGAAACTGTCAAACTGCAACCCAGTCCCAGTGTGACTGTGTGATTGTGAAACCTTTGCAGCTCACACTCCCTTTATCCAGTGTATGGATAGATGAGAAGAAAAATGGGGACAAAAATTCAAGGAAAAATTGGGGGAAGAGGACAAGATGGTATATTTTAGTTTTTCTTTTTTTTTTTTACTTTTGTTTTTATTCTTATTTTTATATTTTGGGAATGATGAAAATGTTCAAAAATTGATTGTGGTGATAAATGCACATCTATATGATGGTACCCTGAAAATTGATTGTACACTGTGGATGTTTGTGAGGTATGTGATAATTTCTCACTAAAAATGAATTTAAAATGAAAAATATGGTTATGGCATAGAGAGAGATATATTGAAAAATGGAATCAAATTGAGCATTTAGAATTATACCCTCACATCCATAGCCAATTGTCCCCGTGCACTCTACTGGGACAGGATAGTCTCTTCAACAAATGATACTTGGGTAACTGGATATCCATATGTAAAAGAATAAAAGAAGAAATAAGATCTCACATCTTATTCAAAAATTAACTCAAAATAGAACAAACACCTATATATAAGACCAGGACCATAAGACTCCTAGAAGAAAGAATAGGGAAGCAATTTCAAGATCATGTGGTAGACAATGGTTTCTTAGACTTTACACCTAAAGTAGAAGCAATGAAAGAAGAAATAGATGAATGGGACCTCCTCAAAATTAAAAAAACATTTGTACTTCAAAGGCCCTTTCAAGAAAGTGAGAAGGCAGCCTACTCAATGGGAAAAAATATTTGGAAGCCACATAGCTGATAATTGCTTAATATACATGATATATAAAGAAATTCTACAACTCAGCAATAATAACACAATTAAAAAATATGCAAAAGACTTAAATAGACATTTTTCCAAAGAAGAATTGTAGTTGGATAAAAAGCACTTGAAAGGATGCTCAACATCCCTACCTATTAGGGAAATGCAAATGAAAATAAAAATGAGATATCATTTTCCACCCACTAGAATGACTACTACTAAAAAAACAAAACAAAACAGGAAACTACAAGTGTTGTTTGGGATGTAGAGAAGTAGGAATCTTCATTCACTGCTGGTAGGAATTTTAAATGGTGCACCAATTGTGGAAGATAGTTTGTTGATTCTTCAGGATGAAAACACAGGTGTTCATACTGGCATTATTCAGAGTTACCAAAAGATGGAGGCCACCCAAGTGTCCATCAAATGATGAATGGATAAACAAAATACTGTGTACATACATATGATGGAATATTATTCAGTTGTAAAAAGGAATGAAGTCCTGATGCACACGACAACATGGATGAATCCTGAGGACATTATGTTCAGTGAAATAAGCCAGATACAAAAGGGCAATATTAGCATTGATCATATTGGTAAGAAGTAATTATAATAAGCAAACTCATAGAGTTAGAATCTTAAATATAGGTTATCAGGAGATAGAATGGGTGTAGAGAAAGGGGTCTGATGCTTAATTTGTGCAGAATTTCTATTTATGTTGATAGAAAATGTTTCAAAAAAGATAGTGGTCATAGTGACATATTATTGGAAGTTTAACTGACAGTGTTGAATTATGTATGTGGATGTGGTTGAAAGGGGAAGTTTTGGGTCATGTATGTCACAATAAGGAAAGTTAAAGATAAAACATGGGACTGGGTAACACTGAATCCTTTTGTGGATGATAGACTGTGGTTAATAGTAATAGTACAAATATAAGATGTTCCTTCATGAATTATAACAAATGTATGGTAGTATTATAAGGTGTTAATATTTACATGACATATGAGAAAAATACACCTAATGTAAAGTAGGGACTGTAGTTAACAGGGATATTTTAATATTTTTTCATCAGTTGTAACAAACTTACCACACTAATGCAAAGAGTCAGTAGGGGGTTATATGGGAACTTATATTTTTTTACATGAGCTTTCTGTTAACCTATAACCTCTGAAATTAAAGAAAAAACAATTTTGAAAAGTACTACAGCAAAAGAAAATAGGGAGATAGATGAAAGGAGATCACTTCAGATGTCTTGGTGTAGCAGCTTCTTACCTGCCTGCACAGAACTATTTTAATAACTAGGGCATCCCAATTAATATAATTCTGTGGTACATGAGAATAAATTTATTATTCTCTGCTTTTTTTGCATGAAAAGCAAAATCATGATTCACATTGTATTGATAATTTTTTAATTTAGTGTGGTGAGTTCTGAGGGTTTCACTATACTGCTTTCTTATGTTGATATAAAATAAAAATAAAATAGTGATTTTCCCCCCAAAAACACATAATCTTATAGATTTCTTGAATAAAATCCTTTATGGTATTAGGCTACTTATACTTGAATAGATCAAAAACTTAAATTTTTGCAAACAGTTATAACTCACTTCTGTCTTCCAGGAAGATGACAGATTAGCAGAGGCAAAGCAAACTTCTCCTCCATGGAAAATACTAGATAAAGGGCAGAATGTACTCCAGAAAAGCAAGTCCAGTGTGCCACTGGCTGAAAAGGGACCTCTACACCACAAAGTGTGGATTTAGATGGAGAGGCAGAGAGACTGTGCTTCAAAGGACAGAGTGAGTGTTCAGCTGGGACTGCCACCGGGAACAGGCAGCTGTAGTGAGCTGCCATGCATGAGATGGAGCAGCTTTCCTTCCCCTGTGCACCCATCTCAGCAGTTGGCTGAGGAGATAACCCTTCACAGCTCCATGTCCAAGAGCTCCTGTAATAGAACTTGTGATTTGGTGGTCTTGTGGTGACTGCACTCAGTCTTCTTCTATGGAAGCCCATGGAATGCACAGCTGAGAGGCAAAGGCACCACACTGAAGCACCAGGAGCTCATCTCCAGAGGCTCTCAGGCACATGGTAGACAGGGACTGTGGTGCATTTGAGCTGGGGGAGTGAGACATGCAGACCCACAACCCCAGAGTGGTCCACTCGCAGCCCCAGAAACTGCTGGACCCACTGTGCCCCAGAGCAGACTTGCTGCCATACTGAAAGGGCCCACCATACCTCCACAGAGCTGGCAGTCCCCAGTACACACACAGAACTGTTGTATTGATTGGATTTCCACCCTTCTAAAAGACATAAATATGCAAATCAAAGAACCCCTACAAATTCCAGATAGAATAAATTCAAATAAACCCTCTCCAAGACATATGCTAATCAGATTTGTCAAATGCTGCAGAGAAGGACAAACTCCTGAAAGCAAGAGAGAAGCAATTCTCTTACAAGGAACACCAAATAAGACTAACACTGACTATTCACTGGGCAACATGGAGGTCAGAAAGCAGTGGTATGACATATTGAAGATTCTTAAAGAGAAAAATTGCCAGCCAAGAATTCTTTATCCAGAAAATTTCTCCTTGAAATTGAGGGAGAGTTTAAAACTTTCACAAACAAATGTTGAGAGAGTTTGTTAATAAGAGACATGCCATGCATGAAATATTAAATGGATTTCTACCAGCTGAGGAAAAAAATAAATGAGAGGGAGGTCTGGAGAAGGGCACAGCACTGAAAAGTATTATTAAGGGGAACTTAAAGGAAGAAAAGAGAGGTGGAAAACAGATCTGACAAATAAAAAGCAAAGGATAAGATGGTTGATTCAAGAACTGCCTTCACAGTAACAAAACTGAATGTGAATGGTTAAACTTCCCAATTAAAGATGCAAAAGGGAAGGATGGACTAAAACATATGAATCATGAATATACTGTTTACAAGATACTCATCTTAGACCATGTGACACAAAGAGTTTGAAAGTCAAAGGATGGAAAAAATTTCCATGCAAGTTATAGTGAAAAGAAAGCAGTGGTAACTGTACTAACATAGACAAAATAGACTTTAAATTCAAAGAGGCCATAAGAGAAAAAGAAGTAAACTATATATTAATAAAAGGGACTATTCACCAAGAAGAAATAATCCTAAATGTTTATGCACCCAATCAAGGTCCTGCAAAGTACATGAGAAAAACATTGGCAAAAATGAAGGAAGTAATAGATGTTTCTACAATAGTCAAAGACTTGAAAATACCACTGTTTTCTATAGATAGAGCAACCAAAGGAACAATAAAGAAGTTGAGAACTTAAACTGTATTATACATGAATTAGACTTAATAGACATATATAGAGTGTTACATCCCAAATTACCAGGATATACATTCTTCTGTAGTGCTCATGGAACATTCTCCAAGATAGATCATGTGATGGGGCACAGAACAAGCTTCAATACATTTAAAAATATTGAAATTATTCAAAATACATTCTCTTACCATGATGCAATGCAACTAGAAGTCAATAACCACCAAAGAACAAGAACATTCACAAATATATGGAGTTTAAACAACACACCCACAAACATTCAGTGGGTCAAAGAAGAAATTACAAGAGAAATTTGTAAATATCTGGAGATGAATGAAAAGAAGACAAAAACATCAAAACCTGTGGGATGCAGTGAAGATGGTGCTGAGAGGGGAATTTAAAACCTAAATGCATGTATTAAAAAGGAAATAGCTAAAATCAAAGACCTAAATGAACAACTAAAGAAGTTAGAGAATGATCAGCAAAATAATCCTAAATCAAGTAGTAGAAAAGTAGGAGAAAAATAAAACAATAGAGAGATAAATGAACCAAAAATTGGTTCTTTGAGAATATCAACGAGACTGGCAAACCCTTAGCTAGACTGTCAAAGTAAAAGACAAGACCCAAATAAATCAGAAATGAGAGGGGTTTCATTACTGTGGCCCCCAAAGAAATTAAAATCCTAAGAGGATAATTTGAAGAACTCTATGCCAACAAACTAGACAATTTAGAGGAAATGGATAATTTCCAGAAACTCATGAACAGCCTAGACTGACATGAGAATAAATAGAAGATGTCAACACACCAATCAAAATAAGGAGATCTGATCCAGTCAACAAAAAGCTTTCTACAAAAAATGTACAGGGCCAGATGGCAGACAGATGAATTTTACTAAACTTTTGAAAACTAACTGACACCATTCCTGCTCAAACTTTTTCATAAAATTGAATGAAAAAGAGCATAAACTTACTCATTTTATAAAGCTAGCATCACTCTAATACCAAAACAGATAAAGATACAAGAAACAAAACTAAAACCCAGTCTCCCTAATGAATATAGATGCAAAAACTCTCAACAAAATACTTGCAATTGTGATCCAAAGACACATTGAAAGAATCTCACACCATGACCAAATGGGATTCATTCCAGGCATGCAAGGGTGGTTCAACATAAGAAAATCAATCAGTGTTATACAACATGTTAGCAAATTGAAAGAGAAAAATAAAATGATCATCTCAATAGATGCTGAAAAATCATTTGACAAAATTCAGCATCCTTTTTTGATAAAATCACTTCAAAAGGTAGCAGTTGAAGAAAACTTCCTCAATATGATAAAGGGCATATATGAAAAATCAACAGCCAGCATAGTACTCAACATTGAGAAATGGAAAGCTTTCCATCTAAGATTGGGAACAAAACAGGAATGGCAGCTATCACTATTATTCAGCATTCTGCTAGAAGCTATAGCCAGAGCAATCCAGCAACACAAAGAAATAAAAGGCTTTCAGACTGGAAAGGAAGAAATAAAGCTCTCATTATTTGAAGATGATATGATTCTATATTTGGAAAACCCTGAGAAATCGACAACAAAGCTACTTTGGCTAATAAACAAATTCAGCAATGTGGGGGGATACAAGATTAATGCGTGAAAGTCAGTATTGTTCGCACACACTAGAAATGGACTACTTGAAGAGACACTCAAGAAAAAAATTACATTCACAGTAACAATTTAAAAAATCAAGTACCTAGGAATAAACTTAACCAAGGATGTGAAAGATTACTAAACAGAAGATTACATAGCATTACTACTGGAAATCAAAGGAGACCAAAACATGTGGAAAGATGTTCCATGTTCATGGATAGGAAGACTAATCATTAAGATGACAATTCTACCCAAACTGGTCTACAGATTCAATTCAATTCTGATCAAAATTCCAACAATGTAGTTTGCAGACTTGAAAAATCTAGTTACCATATTTATTTGGAAGGGGAAAGGCCCTCAAATTGCTAAAAACCTTCTACAATGGAAGCACAAAGTGGGAGGACTTAAACTTCCTGACTTTAACCAACTATAAGCTGCAGTAGTCAAAACAGTATGGTACTGTCAAAATATAAACATATTGTACAATTGAATTGAATCAAGAGTTTGGAAATAGAGCCCCAGATCTATGGTTGATTGATTTTTGTAAGGCCCCTGAAGCTACTGAACTGGAACAGAACAGTCTCTTCAATAAATGGGGCTGAGAGTTCTGGATATCCATATCCAAAAGAATGAAACAATACTCCTACCTTAGACCCTATGCAAAAATGAACTCAAAGTGAATCAAAGACCTCAGTATGAGAGGTCTTATATTTTAAGGTACTTCTAGGATATAGAGCACCTAAAATGTAATGTACCATAAGACTCCTAGAACATAATGTAGGGAAACATCTTCTCAACTTAGTATTAGGAGGTAGCAGGTTAGACTTTACACCCAAAGCACAAGCAATGAAAGAAAAAATAGATAAGTTGGAACTCCTCAAAATCAAAAGCTTCTGAACCTTAAAGGACTTTGTCAAAAAGGAATAGAGGTAGCCAACTGAATGGCAGACAATATTTGGAAACCATATATCTGATAAGAGACTGATATCCTGCATATATAAAGAAATCCTCCAACTCATTGACAATAGTAAAAACAGCCCATAAATAAAATGTGAAAAGGATATGAAAAGACATTTTTTATGTAGAAGAAATGCAAGTGGCTAAAACACACATGAAAAATGTTCATCTTTGCTAGTTTTTAAGGAAATGCAAATCAAAACCAGTGTGATATCATCTCTCACAAATAAGAATGGCTGCCATTAAACAAACAGGAAACTACAAATGCTGGAGAGGATGTGGAGAAATTGGAATTCTTATTCGTTGCTGGTGGGAGGGTATAATGGTACAACTGCTGTAGAATACACTTTGGCAGCTCCTCAGAAAACTGGATATCAAGTTACCCTACAATCTGGTATTTTCTTTTCTTGGTATATACCCAGAAGATCTGAAAGTGGTGACACAAACAGACATTTGCACACTGATATTCATAGCAGCATTGTTCACAATTGCCAAGAGTTGGAAACTGTCCCATTGTCCTTCAACAAAAGAGTGGATTAAAAAAATGTGTTATATACGTATGATGAAATACTATGCAACAGTAATAAGTAACAAGGTCCTGAAACATGACAGCATGGATGAACCTTGAAGACATAATGCTGAGTCAAATAGACACAAAAGGAGAGATATTGTATGTTACTGCTAATATGAACACCTAGAAAAAATGTAAAATAAGTGTCTTTTAATGTTGAGTATAGGGGTCCTAGATATATACAGAAGCTTTGAAGGGGGAATGATAACCTAATATGTACAGACAGGATAATGAGGGTGAACTTAAAGATATGGAAATGGACAGGGGTGATGATGGTTTGTTAATGGGATTATTAGTGTCAGTGCCACATTGAAGGTGAACATGATTGAAAATGGTTGTTTTAAAGGTATATATCCCATAGATTAGCACTACAAATATGAATAATTCTTACATGATACACTTCTAAGGTATGACAGTCATACAAAGAGTTAACAACAGAGTGTCATATGGAAAAACTACACATTGCATATTAATAAGAATATCTTACCAGTGCTATACTAGTATTAGGGTTGAATAATTAGTGGCTGATAAGAGCTTTGGGATGTTTTGTGTTATAATTGTACAAAATTGAGAGTGATGATGTTTGTACAACTAAGTGAAGATAATGTGAGATACTGATTCTTTATATTGGACAGAACATATGCTATGTGAAATTTGGAACCCCCTACATAATAAGTCAAGGCCTCAATCTTGAAGCTTGCTCTTTTGAAACTTATGGCTATAAATGGAGGCTAACCTTCCTATAATTATGCCTAAGAGGCACCTCCAGAGAACCTCTTTTGATGCTCAGATGTGGCCCTTCTCTCTCTAAACCCAATCTGGCAAGTAAATTCATTAACCTCCCCCTGCATAGGACATGACTTCCAGAGGAGTGAATCTCCCTGGCAGTATGGGACACTACTCCCAGGAATGAGCCTGTTCCTGGCATTGAGATTTTGAAAATGCTTTCTTGACCAAAAAGGGGAAAATAAGGGTGACAAAATAAGGTTACAGTGGCTAAGAGATTTCAAATAGAGTCAAGAGGCTATCCTGTTGGTTACTCTTATGCAACCTCCAGCTAGTTATCCCATATAAGCACAGTATACCAAGCCCAAACCAAGAGTAGTCCCAAAATACCTAGGTCCCTGAGACTCTATAAAATTTTACTAAGTATATGTTTCAGAAACTTAAATCCACCAGAGTATTCTTATGCCAGTCAAGTCCTAAAACCCAGAGGCAACAGCCTCTTTAAGAACATCAACCTGATGCAACCCCCTTCTCCATAATGTTGACACCCCTTTTCAATATGAACAAGTTAGGGTGGTCACTGCCTCTACACCCCTGAAGATCAAGAAAATGATTAAACAAGAGCAATGGGTAGCAACAGACAAGGTTGGATTAACAAAGGATTTCAAACACTGAGTCTTTATATAAATATATATATGTTTTTTTTAGGTGCTAGGGTATTAGGGTAGCTAGAAGGAGATAACTGAAATGTTGGATTTATGATGCATATTCTTTGAAATTTCCTCTATAGCTACTCATTGAGTTGTACTTTGAAAGTTATCACCTTTCTGTATATATCTTATATTTCACAGTAAGGAAATAACTGAATCACTGGAAATGTTAGCCCATAACATTCTTTGAAATTTCCCATATAACTACCTGCTAAATTTGATTTTAAGAGTTATCACCTTTCTTTATATATGTTATATATCACAATAAAGAAATGACTGAAATTTTGGTACTGTAACCCATAGCATTGTTTGAAATTTGCTCTCTACTTTTTGGATCATACTTTGAAAGTTATCTCCATTCTGTATGTATGTTAAATTTTACAATGAAAAACATACTTAAAAAAAGCTCATTTCTTAAAATGTTTATACCTTAATAATTATGTAACAAACATGCCAAGTGAAGCAGTTGTTAGTTACTAATTCTAGCTTCCATTTCTTTAATCAAATTGAAGTAATCTTTAAGCTTCTCACCACTGTGAAATTGCTGTTGTAGGTCACTTTGAGGTTGAAAAGGAGGCACAGGTTTAAATATGGTACACATTCATTATTTTTAATCTTCCAAAACAAAAGTGCAGCATAATTTCAAATCAAAGTTTTTTCACTCTTCTGTGATATCTTGAATGCATTATTTTTAAGCTGGAATATAAATTTCAAATGTTGTTAGCTTAAATTAACATGCATTTTTATATTTTATTAATGTTTTTAGAATTTTTATGACTATTCAGAGATCCTTCAATCCCTTGAGTTTAGTTTTAAGAAACTGAGATACTTGAAATAACTCCTTTTTAATTCTTACATAATTAGGGCTTGGGAATATATTCTTATAAATATGGGCTATTAGGTTGTGTAGTGTGTTAGGCAGAAGGTAATGAGGAAATGTGCCATATTTAGTCAGAGTAAGTAGATTTGTTTCAAAAAAGTCAATTTTGTTTTTTTCTACATAATGTTGAGCTAATATAATAGTTTATAAAAATTTACCTAAGTGATAATTATTTACCCAGATTGCCTACTGACCACTTGTTTGCTCAGACTAATGGTCTAGATTGATTTCTAAGCCTCTGTTTTCTTTGTAGTAAGGCTAATTTCATTCTTGTCTTTTTCTCCCTCATTTTATGTGTAACATTTTCATTTTCAATATTTATTGTGTCGTAAACATCTAATGATATCTTGATGTATGAACACTGAAATGCTGTAGCAGTGTCCATATGGCTAAATTTAAAATGTGCTATATAATACTCTATTTAAATTATTGTTTTTACCTCACTAAGATTAAAATCAATCAACTTCCATGTGAGACCAAGGGAAGAAATGTTTATTTGGTGTAGGATCTGTATTATCTAAACACTATAACTTCTACAATCATTTTGTTCAAACACCATAATTACATGGAACTTTGAATAGGAAGTGAGATATGATAGGTCTGTATAGGTTAGAGTGAAATAGCAACATATCCCAAAGTAATTTGGGTGGAGAATAAAAATATATATTTGGGGTCCCCCTGAGGAGCTGAGGGAGGATGCACAGTTGGACCTCACCTGGATTGTTGCTGATGTTCTCACAAACTCTGGGGACTGACAGCTTGACATGCTGAGCCCTCTCTCTTGGAGCTTGCCCCTATGAAGCTTGTTACTACAAAGGAGAGGCTAAACCTGCTTATAATTGTGCCTAAGAGTCTCCCCCTGAGTGCCTCTTTGTTGCTCAGATGTGGGCCCTCTCTCTCTAACTAATCCACCTTGGCAGGTGATCTTGCTGCCTTCCCCCCTACATGGGACCTGACTCCCAGGGGTGTAAATCTCCCTGGCAATGCAGGATATGGCTCCCGGGGATGAATCTGGACCTGGCCTCATGGGGTTGAGAACATCTTCTTGACCAAAAGGGGGATGCAAAATGAAACAAAATAAAGCTTCAGTGGCTGAGAGATTTCAAATGGAGTTGAGAGGTCACACTTACACACTATATAGATAACACATTTTAGGTTTTAATGTATTGGAATAGGTAGAAGTAAATACCTGAAACTACCAAACTCCAACCCAGTAGCCTTGACTCTTGAAGATGACTGTATAACAATGTGGATTACAAGGGGTGACAGTGTGATTGTGAAAACCTTGTGGATCACACTCCTTTTATCCAGTGTATGGATGGATGAGTAGATAAATGGGGACAAAAACTAAATGAAAAATAGGGTGGGATGTGGGGGATGATTTGGGTGTTCTTTTTTGTTTTTATTTTTTATTCTTATTCTGAATATTTCAGGTATAAAGAAAATGTTCAATCATAGATTGGGGTGATGAATGCACAACTACATGATGGTACTGTGAACAGTTGATTGTACACCATGGATGATTCTATGGTATGTGAATATATCTCAATAAAACTGAATTTAAAAAATCTATCCTTCATGTACATGTTGGCAATAACCATCATCCTCACTTCTTTGAGAGAAATATATTTCACATAATTATAGACCAATAGGATTACAGAGTGCAGAGGGAGGGACCCTATAATTTGACTGTTTTGGTAGAAATGTTTCATAAATCTTTTCCCTCTCTCCCTCCTTCTCTCTCTTCTTCTCTTTTATTTTTCTTTCCTATTATTTTTGGTTTTTTGGTGGGGAGTCTAGTGGGGCTGTTCTCTTTTTAATAAATAGCTACCTTTATGTAGGCCTAGAGTCCCTTATCCAAAACCTGTGGTTCCCAGTGTATTTTGTAATTCAGGTTTTTAAGAAATTTGAGAAAGTAATATAGTGCATTTGCTGATATGCTGTGTATTATATAATATTCTCACCATGGTCTGAAGAAACAATTTATAACAGAACATCAATATTTCTTCAGTGAAATTTATGAATATTCACATTACATGGGACAGAGACAGAAGAGACATACCAGTTTTGGTCAGGCTTTGTTGCCAAATAGGTTATGTATAAACTTGCATTCAAGAGTTGAATTTCAGATAATCAATTGTAAACCTGTAATCAATTATTATGTATTATATTATTTATTGATATAATGCTTTTTAAAAATTATTTAGGAGGTGGGGCAAGATGGCGGATTGGTGAGCTGTGTTTTATTTACTCCTCCAGGAAAGTAGGTAGAAAGCCAGGAACTGCGTGGACTGGACACCACAGAGCAATTTGACTTTGGGCATACTTCATACAACACTCATGAACACATTGAACTGCTGAGATCAGCGAAATCTGTAAGTTTTTGCAGCCAGGGGACCCATGCCCCTCCCTGTCAGGCTCAGCCCCGTGGGAAGAGGGGCCATCAGCGCTGGGAAGGAGAAGGGAGAACTGCAGTGGCAGCTCTTATCGGAAACTCATTCTACTGATCCAAATTCCAACCATAGATAGACTGAGACCAGACACCAGAGAATCTGAGAGCAGCCAGCCCAACACAGAGGAGATAGGCATAGCAAAAAACAGCAAGAAAAACTCCAAAATAAAAGCGGAGGCTTTTTGGAGTTCGGGGGAACATAGAAAGGGAAGGGCAGAGCACAGGCCCTGAGGCTCATATGCAAATCCCAAAGAAAAACTAATCTCTCTGCCCCCTGGATCTTTCCTTAATGGCCCAAATTGCTTTGTCTCTTAGCATTTCAATAACCCATTAGATCTGCACGGAGGGCGTTTTTTTCTTATCTTTTCTTTTTCTGTTTATAAAACAATTACTCTAAGAAGCCCAATACAGAAAGCCTCAAAGACTTGCAATTTGGGCAGGTCAAGACAAGAGCAGAACTAAAAGAGCTCTGAGACAAAAGGCAATAATCCAGTGGCTGAGAAAATTCACTAAACACCACAACTTCCCAAGAAAAAGGGGGTGTCCTCTCATAGCCATCATCCTGGTGGACAGGAAACACTCCTGCCCGTCACCAGCCCCATAGACCAGAGCTGCCCCAGACAACCCAGTGTGATGGAAGTGCTTCAAATAACATGCACACACCACAAAACTGGATGTGGACATTAGCCTTCCCTGCACCCTCAGCTGGTTGTCCCAGAGTTGGGAAGGTGGCTCAGTGTGAATTAACAAAGCCCCATTCAGCCATCATTTCAGCAGACTGGGAGCCTCCCTACACAGCCCAGGAGTCCAGAACTGCCCTGGGGGGATGGCACTCATGTGTGACATAGCACACTCATCCCTCAGCAGAGGACCAGGAGGTGCATGGCCTGGAAGAGGGACCCACACACAAGTCTCAGGGGCCATACGCCAATACCAAGGACTTGTGGGTCAGTGGCAGAGACAAACTGTGGCAGGACTGAAATGAAGGATTAGACTATTGCAGCAGCTTTACAACTCCAGGAACACCAGGGAGATTTGATTGTTAGAGCCACCCCCCCTCCCTGACTGCCCAGACACATGCCACATATACAGGGTGAGCAACACCAACTACACCTGCAAGCTTGGTACACCAATTGGACCCCACAAGAATCACTCCCCTACTCACCACTAAGGCAAAGAAGGGAAGAACTGCCTTGTGGAGAACAGGTGGCTCGTGGACGCCACCTGCTGTTTTCTTAGAGAAAGTGTACTCCACGAAGCTGTAGATCTGGCAAATTAGAGATAAGGATTTCAATTGGTCTACAAATCCTAAAAGAACCCTATCAAGTTAAGCAAATGCCAAGTGCCCAAAAACAACAGAAAATTATAAAGCATATGAAAAAACCAGATGATATGGATAACCCAAGCCCAAGCACCCAAATCAAAAGATCAGAAGAGACACAGCACCTAGGGCAACTAATCAAAGAACTAAAGATGAACAATGGGACCATAGTACAGGATACAAAGGATATCAAGAAGACCCTAGAAGAGGATAAAGAATACATTGCAAGACTAAATAAAAGAATAGGTGATCTTATGGAAATTAAAGAAACTGTTGATCAAATTAGAAAGATTCTGAATACTCATAGTACAAGACTAGAGGAAGCTGAACAATAAATCAGTGACCTGGAAGATGACAGAATGGAAAATGAAAGCACAAAAGAAAGAATGGGGAAAAAATCAAAAAAATCGAAATGGACCTTAGGGATATGATAGATAATATAAAACGTCCAAATATAAGACTAATTGGTGTTCCAGAAGGGGAAGAAAAGGGTAAAGGTCTAGGAAGAGTATTGAAAGAAATTGTTGGGGAAAATTTCCCAAATGTTCTAAACACTATAAATACACAAAACATAAATGCCCAGTGAGCTCCAAATAGAATAAATCCAAATAAACCCACTCTGAAACATATTCTGATCACACTGTCAAACACAGAAGAGAAGGAGCAAGTTCTGAAAACAGCAAGAGAAAAGCAATTCACCACATACAAAGGAAACAGCAGAAGACTAAGTAGTGACTACTCAGCAGCCACCATGGAGGCGAGAAGGCAGTGGCATAATATATTTAAAATTCTGAGTGAGAAAAATTTCCAACCAAGAATACTTTATCCAGCAAAGGTCTCCTTCAAATTTGAGGGAGAGCTTAAATTTTTCACAGACAAACAAATGATGAGAGAATTTGCTAACAAGAGAACTGCCCTACTGGAGATACTAAAGGGAGCCCTACAGACAGAGAAACAAAGAAAGGAGACAGAGACATGGAGGAAGGTTCAGTACTAGAGATTCAGTATGGTACATTAAAGGATATTAATAGGGAGAGGGGAAAAATATATATGACAAACATAAACCAAAGGGTAAGATGGCTGATTCAAGAAATGCCTTCACGGTTATAATGTTGAATCTAAATGGACTAAACTCCCCAATTGCAAGATATAGATTAGCAGAATGGATTAAAAAAAAATGAACCATCAATATGCTGCATACAAGAGACTCATCTTAGACACAGAGACACAAAGAAATTGAAAGTGAAAGGATGGAAAAAAATATTTCATGCCAGCTACAGCCAAAAGAAAGCAGGTGTAGCAATATTAATCTCAGATAAAATAGACTTCAAATGCAGGGATGTTTTGAGAGACAAAGAAGGCAACTACATACTAATAAAAGGGGCAATTCAACAAGAAGAAATAACAATCATAAATGTTTCTGCACCCAATCAAGGTGCCACAAAATACATGAGAGAAACACTGGCAAAACTAAAGGAAGCAATTGATGCTTCCACAATAATTGTGGGAGACTTCAACACATCACTCTGTCCTATAGATAGATCAACCAGACAGAAGACCAATAAGGAAATTGAAAACCTAAACAATCTGATATATGAATTAGATTTAACAGACATATATGGAACATTACATCCCAAATCATCAGGATACACATACTTCTCTAGTGCTCATGGAACTTTCTCCAGAATAGATCATATGCTGGGACATAAAACAAGGCTCAATAAATTTAAAAAGATTGAAATTATTCAAAGCACATTCTCTGACCACAATGGAATACAATTAGAAGTCAATAATCAGCAGAGACTTAGAAAATTCACAAATACCTGGAGGTTAAACAACACACTCCTAAACAATCAGTGGGTTAAAGAAGAAATAGCAAGAGAAATTGCAAAATATATAGAGATGAATGAAAATGAGAACACAACATACCGAAACCTATGGGATGCAGCAAAAGCAGTACTGAGGGGGAAATTTATAGCACTAAATGCATATATTAAAAAGGAAGAAAAAGCCAAAATCAAAGAACTAATGGATCAACTGAAGAAGCTAGAAAATGAACAGCAAACCAATCCTAAACCAAGTAGAAGAAAAGAAATAACAAGGATTAAAGCAGAAATAAATGACATAGAGAACAAAAAAACAATAGAGAGGATAAATATCACCAAAAGTTGGTTCATTGAGAAGATCAACAAGATTGACAAGCCCCTAGCTAGACTGACAAAATCAAAAAGAGGGAGGACCCATATAAACAAAATAATGAATGAAAAAGGTGACATAACTGCAGATCCTGAAGAAATTTAAAAAAATTATAAGAGGATACTATGAACAACTGTATGGCAACAAACTGGATAATGTAGAGGAAATGGACAATTTCCTGGAAACATATGAACAACCTAGACTGACCAGAGAAGAAATAGAAGACCTCAACCAACCCATCACAAGCAAAGAGATCCAATCAGTCATCAAAAATCTTCCCACAAATAAATGCCCAGGGCCAGATGGCTTCACAGGGGAATTCTACCAAACTTTCCAGAAAGAACCGACACCAATCTTACTTAAACTCTTTCAAAACATTGAAAAAATGGAACTACCTAACTGATTTTATTAAGCTAACATCAATCTAATACCAAAACCAGACAAAGATGCTACAAAAAAGGAAAACTACCGGCCAGTCTCCCTAATGAATATAGAAGCAAAATTCCTCAACAAAGTACTTGCAAATCGAATCCAAAGACACATTAAAAAACTCATACACCATGACCAAGTGGGGTTGATTCCAGGCATGCAAGGATGGTTCAAAATAAGAAAATCAATAAATGTATTATAACACATGAACAATTTGAAAGGGAAAAATCAAATGATCATCTCAATAGATGCTGAAAAAGCATTTGACAAAATCCAACATCCATTTTTGATAAAAACACTTCAAAAGGTAGGAATTGAAGGAAACTTCCTCAATATGATAAAGAACATATATGATAAATCCACAGCCAGCATAGTACTCAATGGTGAGAGACTGAAAGCCTTCCCTCTAAGATCAGGAACAAGACAAGGATGCCCGCTATCACCACTGTTATTCAACATTTTGCTGGAAGTGCTAGCCAGGGCAATCTGGGAAGACAAAGAAATAAAAGGCATCCAAATTGGAAAAGAAGAAATAAAACTGTCATTGTTTGCAGATGATATGATCTTATATCTGGAAAACCCTGAGAAATCGATGATACAGCTACTAGAGCTAATAAACAAATTTAGCAAAGTAGCGGGATACAAGATTAATGCACATAAGTCAGTAATGGTTCTATATGCTGGAAATGAGCAAACTGAAGAGACACTCAAGAAAAAGATACCATTTTCAATAGCAACTAAAAAAATCAAGTACCTAGGAATAAACTTAACCAAAGATGTAAAAGACCTATAGAAAGAAAACCACATAACTCTACTAAAAGAAAATAGAAGGGGACCTTAAAAGATGGAAAAATATTCCATGTTCATGGATAGGAAGGCTAAATGTCATTAAGATGTCAATTCTACCCAAACTCATCTACAGATTCAGTGCAATCCCAATCAAAATTCCAACAACCTACTTTGCAGACTTGGAAAAGCTAGTAATCAAATTTATTTTGAAAGGGAAGATGCCTTGAATTGCTAAAGACACTCTAAAAAAGAAAAACAAAGTGGGAGGACTTACACTCCCTGACTTTGAAGCTTATTATGAAGCCACAGTTGTCAAAACAGCATGGTACTGGCACAAAGATAGACATATAGATCAATGGAATCAAATTGAGAATTCAGAGATAGACCACCAGATCTATGGCTGACTGATCTTTGATAAGGCCCCCAAAGTCACTGAACTGGGTCATAATGGTCTTTTCAACAAATGGGGCTGGGAGAGTTGGGTGTCCATATCGAAAAGAATGAATGAGGACCCCTACCTCACACCCTACACAAAAATTAGCTCAAAATGGACCAAAGATCTCAATATAAAAGAAAGTACCATAAAACTCCTAGAAGATAATGTAGGAAAACATCTTCAAGACCTTGTATTAGGCGGCCACTTCCTAGACTTTACACCCAAAGCACAAGCAACAAAAGAAAAAATAGATAAATGGGAACTCCTCAAGCTTAGAAGTTTCTGCACCTCAAATGAGTTTCTCAAAAAGGTGAAGAGGCAGCCAACTCAATGGGAAAAAATTTTGGAAACCATGTATCTGACAAAAGACTGATGTCTTGCATATATAAAGAAATCCTACAACTCAATGACAAGAGTACAGACAGCCCAATTATAAAATGGGCAAAAGATATGAAAAGACAGTTCTCTGAAGAGGAAATACAAATGGCCAAGAAACACATGAAAAAATATTCAGCTTCACTAGCTATTAGAGAGGTGCAAATTAAGATCACAATGAGATACCATCTCACACCGATTAGAATGTCTGCCATTAAACAAACAGAAAACTACAAATGCTGGAGGGGATGTGGAGAAATTGAAACTCTTATTCATTGTTGGTGTGACTGTATAATGGTTCAGCCACTCTGGAAGTCAGTCTGGCATTTCCTTAGGAAACTAGATATAGAGTTACCGTTCGATCCAGCGATTGCACTTCTCGGTATATACCCGGAAGATGGGAAAGTGGTGACATGAACAGATATCTGCACGCCAATGTTCATAGCAGCATTATTCACAATTGCCAAGAGATGGAAACAACCCAAATGTCCTTCAACAGATGAGTGGATAAATAAAATGTGGTATATACACACGATGGAATACTACATGGCAGTAAGAAGGAACAATCTCGTGAAACATATGACAACATGGATGAACCTTGAAGACATAATGCTGAGTGAAATAAGCCAGGCACAAAAAGAGAAATATTATATGCTACCACTAATGTGAACTTTGAAAAATGTAAGACAAGTGGTTTATAATGTAGAATGTCGGGGATCTAGCAATAGAGCGCAATTAAGGAAGGGGGAACAATAATCCAAGAAGAACAGATAAGCTATCGTGGGTAAATTTAACATTCTGGGAATGCCCAGGAAAGACTATGGTCTGTTAATTTCTGATGGGTATAGTAGGAACAAGTTCACAGAAATGTTACTATATTAGGTAACTTTCTTGGGGTAGAGTAGGAACATGTTGTAAGTAAAGTAGTTATCTTAGGTTAGTTGTCTTTTTCTTACTCCCTTGTTGTTGTCTCTTTGAAATGTTCTTTTATTGTATATTTTTTTAATTTTTTTTAATTTTTTTATTTTTCATACAGTTGATTTAAAAAAAAAACAAAGAAAAAAATATGTAGAGCCCCCATGAGGAGCCTTTGGAGACTGCAGTGGTATTGCCCTATCCCACCTCAATGGTTTCTAACATGACCACAGACATAGGGGACTGGATATTTGATGGGTTGAGCCCTCTACCACAGAATTTACCCTTGGGAAGACTGTTGCTACAAAGGAGAGGCTAGGCCTCCCTATAATTGTGCCTAAGAGCCTCCTCCTGAACGCCTCTTTGTTGCTCAGATGTGGCCCTCTCTCTCTACCTAAGCGAACTTGAAAGGTGAAATCACTGCCCTCCCCCCATGTGGGATCAGACACCCAGGGGAGTGAATATTCCTGGCAACATGGAATATGACTCCTGGGGAGGAATGTAGACCCGGCATCATGGGATGGAGAACATCTTCTTGACCAAAAGGGGGATGTGAATGGAAATGAAATAAGCTTCAGTGGCAGAGAGATTCCAAAAGGAGCTGAGAGGTCACTCTGGTGGGCACTCTTATGCACAATTTAGACAACCCTTTTTAGGTTCTAATGAATTGGGGTAGCTGGTGATAGATACCTGAAACTATCAAAATACAACCCAGAACCCATGAATCTCAAAGACAATTGTATAAAAATGTAGCTTATAAGGGTGACAATGGGATTGGGAAAGCCATAAGGACCACACTCCCCTTTGTCTAGTTTATGGATGGATGAGTAGAAAAATACGGGAAGGCAACAAACAAACAGACAAAGGCACCCAGTGTTCTTTTTTACTTTAATTGCTCTTTTTCACTTTAATTACTATTCTTGTTATTTTTGTGTGTGTTAATGAAGGTGTCAGGGATTGATTTAGGTGATGAATGTACAACTATGTAATGGTACTGTGAACAATCGAATGTATGATTTGTTTTGTATGACTGCGTGGTATGTGAATATATCTCAATAAAATGAAGATTTAAAAAATTATTTAAAGTATATTAAGATTACATATCTGTATTTAACTTTTATCAACTTTTCCACTAATTTACTTTTTATTTCATCCTCTAAAATATTTTGTTTGTAAAGCTGCTGTGTTTTTGAGGATTGCTAATTGATCTTCTGATCAAATCAAATGTGATTGGATATGCAGAGTTCAAAAATATTACTAGGATTCTTGCATTTCAAGAAGAGTGGAACAGGCACTATACTCAACAAGTATTGTAACTGGGTATGAGCTTATGTTGTGGTTCATTTTGGAAGGATTAGCAAATAAGATTGCTATTCTTCTGTTAAGGCACTACATTCCATTCCTAGATGGTGATCTATAAATTTACATGGTAAGATTGCTTAAATAGAAACAGAAACATCAGCTAGAATGTGTTAATTTTCTCATGAGTTACTCAGCAGCATGATGTCAATGATGAGAAGCTTTTAGTTTCCAGGGGAATTGCTAGACTTGTGCTATCTTTTGTTCACAGTTGGGGGTAGGAAGGATGACATACCATTGCCTTTTTCATGGCATGACAAACAACCTGATACAATTAAGAGAACTCACAATTTTATGGGCACTGAAGTCAATATAGATGATAGAACTGATAGAGAGTAACATGAAACAGCCTGACTAGAATGGAACTAATAATCCTGCTGTCCTTAAATTGGGAGAATGTTATTTGAATACTTGAATCAATAGGAAGCAGTTGTTAACTTGAAGTCATAATTTGTTTTTAGGTTCCTTATTCCAGAGCAGATGACTTTAATAGTAAACAACTTACTGTGGTAGAAAAGTGAATGTTATTTAAGTGTATTACATTTTCTATGGAGTATGATGAACATCCTGATGAATATAAATGTATTGTCATTTCATTAAATTTTGTTGTTGGTGATTGTGGGAAGAGGCAGAGTAGGCAGCTCCAGGACTCAGTCCTTCCCCCAAAACTGATAAACAGGCAGGAACTGTCTTAAACAAGTATTTTGAAATTCTGATGGCCAGAAGAACACTGTATAGCATCCAGGGATGAGCAGGAGGAAGAGGCTGTTAAACTAGGATAAAGAAAATTTAGTTGCTGTCTTCATGTGGCAACTACTGGTGCCCATCCCCAACTCTCACAGCAAGCCACCTTTGGGTCCTGCACCTGAGTAGCTCACTGGTGACAGAAAGGGACATAAACATCCTCTTCTCCAAGACCAGGAGTGGGTTTGGCTGATCACTGATCATGGCTTTTCATTAACAAATTCAGATTGCTGGAGAACCAGCTCAGAGGCAGCCTTGGTTCAACCCTCCCCAGACTGGGGCAGTGGCAGTGGAGACATAAAAATGCTGCACTCCCTCAGGGCAGAGGGGTCAGTTAGGTGAAGGACTGCATTTGCTGGGTAGGCCAGGAAAGCTCAGATTTTGGGAGCCATTGGAAAAGCTCTTGGTGTCATTCCTGACTTCCTTCCCAGGGCATTTTGGAGTTGCTCTGCACCCCCTCCATGGGTCCTTGGCCCTGTTTTGGCTGGGAAAGATGAACTTGGGAAGTCCTCTCCAGTGTGCCACTCCTCCCAGAATTTGCCTTCCAGGCAAAAGCATCCTGAGACAGCATGAGGAGTGTAAGAAACTATAGAAGCAGACAGTCTGGGGCAAAGGCTTGCCAGCATTAAACACCCAGTAGTGGGAGGTCTGTCTCCTTGGAAACAGGTGGAACAACCAAACTCCTGTAAACAGGGTATCTCCAAAACAACACACAAGCAAAAACGCAGATAAGACACAGGCCCAGAAAGACAGGGAAAACACTGCACACTATTCATCTTGGGCAGACCTTCTGGATAGGAGGGATGAAGCACAAGAAAATACCTGTCTTTATAGCAGCTGATTAGAAAAAACAAGAAATAGACATCTCAGAGACTAAATCCCAGTGTTAACATTTTAAAATATAAAATTACATATGCAACGAGAGTATAAGACAAGATAAGAAATAGGAATTGATGTCCCTTCCAAAGCAAGGGGATAAAATCCAGAAAACATGAAGATGAGAATATGGATATACTGAACAAAGTCTTTAAAAAAATGTTCTTAACAATGCTCAAGGAGATGAAGGAAGATACAGAGAAAGAACTAAATGATATCAAAAACAATGGATGAACAGTATGAGAATCTTAGTAAAGAGATGGAAATTTTAAGAAGAATCATACAAAACTACTGGAGTTGAAGACCACAATAACTGAAATGAAATATTCCCAGGAGGGTTTCAAGAGCAGATTGGAGGTATCAGAAGAAAGAATCAATATTCTCTAGGATGAGACACTTGAAATGATTTTGGCTGAGTAGCAGAAATGAAAAAAGAATTTTTAAAAGTGAAAATAGGTTAAGATCCCTCTGGGACACAATCATGTGTACCAGTTTACCTTGGAGAAGGAGGAGAAGAAAGAAAGGTGCAAAAGGAATATTCAAAGAAATAATGTCAGAAAACTACCCAAACTTAGGAAAAGATGTAAATATGCAGATTCAAGAATGCCAGAGAACACCAAACAGGATAAAATTGAAGAAAATTACAGCCTGTCATATATTGATCATACTCTCAAATCCAAATAATAATGCAAGTTTCTAAAAAAAAGTAAGGGTAAATCTATGTTTTTGGTCATATAAATGAACAGCAATAAAAGTGGTAACAAGTACAAAAAGGGGGTGGCCTGCAGGGTATAGAAAAAGCATACATGTGTGCCATTAAAGTTAACTTGCTATAAAGCAAATAAGATTGTGTGTGTGTGTGTGTGTGTGTGTGTGTGTGTGTGTACATGTTAAATTTTAACCCCATGGTTACCACAAGGGAAATAGATGAAAAGTGTATCCAGATAAATGGGAGAAGGAACTCAATATTGTACAGTACAAAAATTCAAATAAATATAAAAGCAGTTATTAATGGAAGTGAGTGACAAAAAAGTTTGACATACAAAGATAAATATCAAAATGACAGAAGAAAGTCTCATATCATCAGAAGTGAGTTTTTTAAATGTAATTTTATTCAGATATATTCACACACCATATAATCCATCCAAAGTATACAGTCAGTGGCTCACAATATCATCATATAGTTGTGCATTCATTGCCCCAATCAACTTTAGAACATTTTCATTACTCCAAACTAAAGAAAAACATAAAAACAAAAAAGAACACCCAAAATATCCCATACTCATTATCCCCCCTATGATTTATATATCTTGTCTTTATTTTATTATCAATAGTTACTTTAAATTCAAATGGATGAAATTCTCCAGTTGAAACTTAGAGACAGCAAACAGATAAAAAAGCATGATGCAACTATATGCTATTTGCAATAGACTCACTTTAAATTCAAAGATACAATTAGGTTGAAAGTGTAAGAATGGAAAAAATATATATATACCATGCAAGTAGGAACCAAAAGATAACTGGTATAGGTATACTGATATCAGATAAAATTGACTTTACATCAAACACAATTATGAGGGTCAAAGGTGGTCATTGTTTACTGATAAAATAGACAATTCAACAAGTAGACATATCAGTTATAAATATATATGTACTTTACTGCAAAACTCCAAAATATATGCATCAAATACTGATAAATTTGAAGGCACAAATGGACAGTTCTACATTAATAGTAGGAGAATCTAGTACACCATTCTCCATAATGGATAGAACATCTAGTCAGGGGATCAATAAAGAAGTACAAGTTGTGAATGATACTCTAAACCAACTAGACCTAACAGGCATATATAGAATGCTTAACCCAACAAAAATAGAATTCATATTATTGAGTGCACATGGATCATTCTCCAGGACAGACTATATGGTAGGTCACTAAAAAATCTCAATAAACTTAAAATTACTGAAATCATACAATGTATCATCTTTGACAATACTATGATCAAATATACACCAAAACACTAGATAACCTTGATGAAATAGACAAATTATTAGAAACACACAAATTAACTACATCAACTCAGAATGAAATACAAGATTGCGACAAACAAACTTCTTGTAAAGAGATTGAATCAGCAATCAAAAATGTCCAAACAAAGAAATGCCCAGGACCCAATTGCTTCACAGGGGAATTTTACCAAGCAGAATTAACTCCAATCCTGTTCAAAGTCTTCCAAAAAAACAGAAGAGGAGGGATCACTCACTAATTCATTCCTTGAGGCCAACATCACCCTCATACCAAATCCAGATAAAGTTACCACAGGAAAAGAAAACTACAGATCAATGTCTCTTATGAATATAGGTGCAAAAATCCTCAACAAAATACTAGCAAACAGAATCAAAAAGCATATTAAAAGAATTATACACCATGATCAGGTGGGGCTTATCCATGGTTTGCAAGCTTGTTTCAACATAAGAACATCAGTTAAATAACTTACCACATTAACAGAATGGAGAAAAACCACATGATCATTTCAATTGGTGCAGAAAATGAATTTCACAAAATCCACCACCTCTTCTTAATAAAGACACTTAATGCATGATGAATAATAGAAAGAATCTCCCTTAATATGATAAAGGGCATATATGAAAAGCCCACAGCTAACATCCTACTTAATGTTGAAAGACTGAAAGCTTTCCCCCGAGATTAGAAACAAGACAAGGATGCCCACTGTCACCACTGTTATTCAACAGTGTATTGTAAGTTGTTGCCAGAGAAATTAGACAAGAAAAAGACATAAAAGGCATCCAAATTTGGAAGGAAGAAGTAAAACTTTCCATCTTTCCAGATGACATGATCCTATATTCAGAAGATCCTGAAAAATCCACAGCAAAGCTCCTAGAGCTAATAACTGAATTCATCAGTGTGGTTGAGTTCAAGGGCATCTCCCCCAAATCAGCAGTGTTTCTATGCACAAGTAATGAATAATTGGAAGAAGAAATTAAGAAATGAATTCCATTCACAGTAGCAACTAAGAGAAACAAATATCTAGGAATAAATCTAGCCAAGGATGCAAAGTGCATTTACACAGAAATCTACAAAACATTGCTAAAAGCTATCAAACAAGACCTAAATAAATGGAAATATATTCTGGGTTCATGTATCAGAAGACTAAATAGCATTAAGATGTCAGTCCTACCCAAAGCAATTTATGGATTCAATGCAATCCCAATCAAAACCCCAACAACATTCTTTGTAGTCATGGAAAAGTCAATCATCCAATATTTTTGGATGTGCAGTGGGCTCCAAATAGCTAAAACCATCTTGAAAAAGAATAATGAAGTTGGCACTCACACGTCTGATCTTAAAACTTATTAAAAAACCACAGTAATCAAAACAGCATGGTACTTGTACAAAGACAGACATATAGGCCAATGGAATTGAATTGAGAGCTCAGAAATTAACCCACACATTTATTGGCAACTGATTTTTGACATGGAGTCAAAGGCTACTCAATTGGGATATAATAGTCTCATAAAGAAATAGTGCTGGGAAAACAATCTTTATTTGAAAAAAAAGGAGGCCCCTACATCATACTTGATTAAAAATTAACTCAAAATGGCTCCAAGACATAAGTACAAGAGCCAGAACTTTTAAATTTATAGAAGAAACTTTAGAGAAGCATATTCAGTATGTTGTTAGTCAGTGGATTCTTAGAGTTTACACTGAAAACACAGGTGATGAAAGAAAAATGGATCAAAATTAAAAACTTTTTTCCTCAAAGGACTTTATCATGAAATTAAAACAACCTACACAATGAGAGAAAATATTTGGAAACCACATATCTGATAAGTGAACTCTAGGTCAAACCATGGACTATAGTTACTACAGTGATAAAAACCTGGTTTCATCAATTTTAACAAGTGTTCCATACCAATGCCAGGTTTTGGTTGTGGGATGTAGTACCTGAGTCCTGTATTTTTTGTGTGATTGTTCTGTAAACCCACAGATTCTCCAATAAAGAAAAATATGTTGTTTGTAATTAACTGAGCTTTTGTATTATTTTAATGTGCTTCCCCTGATTTTTTGATCCACTCCTTAATGTTTTAAAACATGTTCTATATTCTAAATTTGTGCTGATAGTTTAGCCATTAACTACATTTAACTATTTAAATTTAACTTAATAAAAATAAAAAAATAAATAAATTCATTTCCTCATCACTGCTACCCACATTTGAAGTAGCCATACATGGCTAGTGGCTTTTGTAATGGACAGTGTTTGTATAGAAAATTTTTTCATCATTACAGAAATATAATTCAAGGTGTTAATTTTTATTCTTGCTGATTAGATATTACTGACAACTGGTTCTTCAAAAATGCTACTCCCTTTTTATTATTTCATTAGTATTTCTTAGTAATAAAAGAAATTTGTATATTTTTTTCCTTTTTCTGTGATTACATTGATGCTTAACAGAAATAAAAGAAGGTAGATGGTATCCTGGAAATATCACTGGATTAGGTCAAGAGACAATTCCTGTCTTCACTTTGACCCATCTCACCATGTGACCTTGAATACACCACCTTAGTATCAGAGCTATACATGTTAAGGTCACTGTACTTGAAAAGTCAAGCAAAATTAGTATATGCTATTGACAGTCCATTTATAAAGATACTATGAGAAGTTCAATAGTATATTTTGTTTTTATTACCAGATGGAAATAATTATCTAGCTCCTGCCCTAGGAGCTTCAAGTCTACTAGGCACTGACAAATTGTTCTCCACAGTGGCTATATAAACTTAAATTCTCTCAGTAAATTTTTAAAATATTTGTCATAGAATTTATTTTCTAGTATTGGTAGTCCAAGTACATTTTTTTTGCCTTTTATTTTATTTATTTATTTTTTTTAATCTTCATTTTATTGAGATATATTCACATACCACGCAGTCATACAAAACAAATCGTACTTTCGATTGTTTACAGTACCATTACATAGTGGTACATTCATCACCCAAATCAATCCCTGACACCTTCATTAGCACACACACAAAAATAACAAGAATAATAATTAGAGTGAAAAAGAGCAATTGAAGTAAAAAAGAACACTGGGTACCTTTGTCTGTTTGTTTCCTTCCCCTATTTTTCTACTCATCCATCCATAAACTAGACAAAGTGGAGTGTGGTCCTTATGGCTTTCCCAATCCCATTGTCACCCCTCATAAGCTACATTTTTATACAACTGTCTTCGAGATTCATGGGTTCTGGGTTGTAGTTTGATAGTTTCAGGTATCCACCACCAGCTACCCCAATTCTTTAGAACCTAAAAAGGGTTGTCTAAAGTGTGCATAAGAGTGCCCACCAGAGTGACCTCTCGGCTCCTTTTGGAATCTCTCTGCCACTGAAGCTTATTTCATTTCCTTTCACATCCCCCTTTTGGTCAAGAAGATGTTCTCCGTCCCACGATGCCAGGTCTACGTTCCTCGCCGGGAGTCATATTCCACGTTGCCAGGGAGATTCACTCCCCTGGGTGTCTGATCCCATGTAGAGGGGAGGGCAGTGATTTCACCTTTCAAGTTGGCTTAGCCAGAGAGAGAGGGCCACATCTAAGCAACAAAGAGGCATTCGGGAGGAGGCTCTTAGGCACAACCATAGGGAGGCCTAGCCTCTCCTTTGCAGCAACCGTCTTCCCAAGGGTAAAACCTGTGGTAGAGGGCTCAACCCATCAAACCACCAGTCCCCTATGTCTGTGGTCATGTTAGCAACCATGGAGGTGGGTAGGCGAATACCCCTGCATTCTCCACAGGCTCCTCAAGGGGGCACTACATCTTTTTTTTTCCTTGTTTTTCTTTTTTTTTTTTTTTAACTTTCCCTTCTTTTTTAAATCAACTGTATGAAAAAAAAGTTAAAAAGAAAACAAACATACAATAAAAGAACATTTCAAAGAGACCATAACAAGGGAGTAAGAAAAAGACAACTAACCTAAGATAACTGCTTAACTTCCAACATGTTCCTACTTTACCCCAAGAAAGTTACCTAACATAGCAACATTTCTGTGAATTTGCTCCTACTATATCCATCAGAAATTAACAGACCATAGTCATTCCTGGGCATCCCCAGAAGGTTAAATAGCTTATCTGTTCTTCTTGGATTATTGTTCCCCCTTCCTTAATTGCTCTCTATTGCTAGTTCCCCTACATTCTACATTATAAACCATTTGTTTTACATTTTTCAAAGTTCACATTAGTGGTAGCATATAATATTTCTCTTTTTGTGCCTGGCTTATTTCGCTCAGCATTATGTCTTCAAGGTTCATCCATGTTGTCATATGTTTCACGAGATCGTTCCTTCTTACTGCCGCGTAGTATTCCATCGTGTGTATATACCACATTTTATTTATCCACTCATCTGTTGAAGGACATTTGGGTTGATTCCATCTCTTGGCAATTGTGAATAATGCTGCTATGAACATTGGCGTGCAGATATCTGTTCGTGTCACTGCTTTCCCATCTTCCGGGTATATACCGAGAAGTGCAATCGCTGGATCGAATGGTAACTCTATATCTAGTTTTCTAAGGAACTGCCAGACTGACTTCCAGAGTGGCTGAACCATTATGCAGTCCCACCAACAATGAATAAGAGTTCCAATTTCTCCACATCCCCTCCAGCATTTGTAGTTTCCTGTTTGTTTAATGGCAGCCATTCTAACCGGTGTTAGATGGTATCTCATTGTGATCTTAATTTGCATCTCTCTAATAGCTAGTGAAGCTGAACATTTTTTCATGTGTTTCTTGGCCATTTGTATTTCCTCTTCAGAGAACTGTCTTTTCATATCTTTTGCCCATTTTATAATTGGGCCGACTGTACTATTGTCATTGAGTTGTAGGATTTCTTTATATATGCAAGATATCAGTCTTTTGTCAGATACATGGTTTCCAAAAATTTTTTCCCATTGATTTGGCTGCCTCTTTACCTTTTTGAGAAATTCCTTTGAGGTGCAGAAACTTCTAAGCTTGAGGAGTTCCCATTTATCTATTTTCTCTTTTGTTGCTTGTGCTTGGGGTGTAAAGTCTAGGAAGTGGCCGCCTAATACAAGGTCTTGAAGATGTTTTCCTACATTATCTTCTAGGAGTTTTATGGTACTTTCTTTTATATTGAGATCTTTGGTCCATTTTGAGTTAATTTTTGTGTAGGCGGTGAAGTAGGGTTCCTCTTTCATTCTTTTGGATATGGATATCCAACTCTCCCAGCCCCATTTGTTTGAAAGACCATTATGACTCAGTTCAGTGACTTTGGGGGCCTTATCAAAGATCAGTCAGCCATAGATCTGAGGGTCTATCTCCGAATTCTCAATTCGATTCCATTGATCTATATGTCTATCTTTGTGCCAGTACCATGCTGTTTTGGCAACTGTGGCTTTATAATAAGCTTCAAAGTCAGGGAGTGTAAGTCCTCCCACTTCGTTTTTCTTTTTTAGAGTGTCTTTAGCAATTCGAGGCATCTTCCCTTTCCAAATAAATTTGATAACTAGCTTTTCCAAGTCTGCAAAGTTGGTTGTTGGTATTTTGATTGGGATTGCATTGAATCTGTAGATGAGTTTGGGTAGAATTGACATCTTAATGACATTTAGTCTTCCTATCCATGAACATGGAATATTTTTCCATCTTTTAAGGTCCCCTTCTATTTCTTTTAGTAGAGTTATGTAGTTTTCTTTGTATAGGTCTTTTACATCTTTGGTTAAGTTTATTCCTAGGTACTTGATTTTTTTAGTTGCTATTGAAAATGGTATCTTTTACTTGAGTGTCTCTTCAGTTTGTTCATTTCTAGCATATAGAAACATTACTGACTTATGTGCATTAATCTTGTATCCCGCTACTTTGCTAAATTTGTTTATTAGCTCTAGTAGCTGTATCGTCGATTTCTCAGGGTTTTCTAGATAGAAGATCATATCATCTGCAAACAATGACAGTTTTACTTCTTCTTTTCCAATTTGGATGCCTTTTATTTCTTTGTCTTCCCAGATTGCCCTGGCTAGCACTTCCAGCACAATGTTGAATAACAGTGGTGACAGCGGGCATCCTTATCTTGTTCCTGATCTTAGAGGGAAAGCTTTCGGTCTCTCAACATTGAGTACTATGCTGGCTGTGGGTTTTTCATATATGCTCTTTATCATGTTGAGGAAGTTTCCTTCAATTCCTACCTTTTGAAGTGTTTTTATCAAAAACGGATGTTGGATTTTGTCAAATGCTTTTTCAGCATCTATTGAGATGATCAATTGATTTTTCCCTTTTGACTTGTTAATGTGTTGTAATACATTGATTGATTTTCTTATGTTGAACCATCCTTGCATGCCTGGAATAAACCCCACTTGGTCATGGTGTATGATTTTTTTAATGTGTCTTTGGATTCAATTTGCAAGTATTTTGTTGAGGATTTTTGCATCTATATTCATTAGGGAGATTGGCCGGTAGTTTTCCTTTTTTGTAACATCTTTGCCTGGTTTTGGTATTAGATTGATGTTAGCTTCATAAAATGAGTTAGGTAGTGTTCCATTTTCTTCAATGTTTTGAAAGAGTTTGAGTAAGATTGGTGTCAGTTCTTTCTGGAAAGTTTGGTAGAATTCCCCTGTGAAGCCATCTGGCCCTGGGCATTTATTTGTGGGAAGATTTTTGATGACTGATTGGATCTCTTTGTTGTGATGGGTTGGTTGAGGTCTTCTATTTCTTCTCTGGTCAGTCTAGGTTGTTCATATGTTTCCAGGAAATTGTCCATTTCCTCTACATTATCCAGTTGGTTGCCATACAGTTGTTCATAGTATCCTCTTATAATTTTTTTAATTTCTTCAGGATCTGCAGTTATGTCACCTTTTTCATTCATTATTTTGTTTATATGGGTCTTCTCTCTTTTTGATTTTGTCAGTCTAGCTAGGGGCTTGTCAATCTTGTTGATCTTCTCAAAGAACCAACTTTTGTTGATATTTATCCTCTCTATTGTTTTTTTGTTCTCTATGTCATTTATTTCTGCTCTAAACCTTGTTATTTCTTTTCTTCTACTTGGTTTAGGATTGGTTTGCTGTTCATTTTCTAGCTTCTTCAGTTGATCCATTAGTTCTTTGATTTTGGCTCTTTCTTCCTTTTTAATATATGCGTTTAGTGCTATAAATTTCCCCCTTAGCACTGCTTTTGCTGCATCCCATAGGTTTTGGTATGTTGTGTTCTCATTTTCATTCGTCTCTATATATTTAGCAATTTCTCTTGCTATTTCTTCTTTAACCCACTGATTCTTTAGGAGTGTGCTGTTTAACCTCCAGGTATTTGTGAATTTTCTAAGTCTCTGATGGTTATTGACTTCTAATTGTATTCCATTGTGGTCAGAGAATGTGCTTTGAATAATTTCAATCTTTTTAAATTTATTGAGGCTTGTTTTATGTCCCAGCATATGATCTAATCTGGAGAAAGTTCCCTGAGCACTAGAAAAGTATGTGTATCCTGGTGCTTTGGGATGTAATGTCCTGTATATGTCTGTTAAATCTAATTCATTTATCAGATTGTTTAGGTTTTCAATTTCCTTATTGGTCTTCTGTCTGGTTGATCTATCTATAGGAGAGAGTGATGTGTTGAAGTCTCCCACAATTATTGTGGAAACATCAATTGCTTCCTTTAGTTTTGCCAGTGTTTCTCTCATGTATTTTGTGGCACCTTGATTTGGTGCATAGACATTTACGATTGTTATTTCTTCTTGCTGAATTGCCCCTTTTATTAGTATGTAGTGGCCTTCTTTGTCTCTCAAAACATCCCTGCATTTGAAGTCTATTTCATCTGAGATTAATATTGGTACACCTGCTTTCTTTTGGCTGTAGCTTGCATGAAATATTTTTTTCCATCCTTTCACTTTCAGTTTCTTTGTGTCCCTGTGTCTAAGATGAGTCTCTTGTATGCAACATATTGATGGTTCATTTTTTTTTGATCCATTCTGCGAATCTATATCTTTTAATTGGGGAGTTTAATCCATTTACATTCAATGTTATAACCATGAATGCATTTCATGAATCAGCCATCTTATCCTTTGGTTTATGTTTGTCATTTTTTTCCCCTCTGTCTATTAAAATCCTTTATTGTACCCATACCAAATCTCTTTAGTACTGAACCTTTCTCCATGTCTCTCTGTCCTTTCTTTGTTTCTCTGTCTGTAGGGCTCCCTTTAGTATCTCCAGTAGGGCAGTTCTCTTGTTAGCAAATTCTCTCAGCATTTGTTTGTCTGTGAAAAATTTAAGCTCTCCTTCAAATTTGAAGGAGAGCTTTGCTGGATAAAGTATTCTCGGCTGGAAATTTTTCTCACTCAGAATTTTAAATATATCGTGCCACTGCCTTCTCGCCTCCATGGTGGCTGCTGAGTAGTCACTACTTAGTCTTATGCTGTTTCCTTTGTAGGTGGTGAATTGCTTTTCTCTTGCTGCTTTCAGAACTTGCTCCTTCTCTTCTGTGTTTGACAGTGTGATCAGTATATGTCTCGGAGTGGGTTTATTTGGATTTATTCTATTTGGAGTTCGCTGAGCATTTATGATTTGTGTATTTATGTTGTTTAGAAGATTTGGGAAGTTTTCCCCAACAATTTCTTTGAATACTCTTCCTAGACCTTTACCCTTTTCTTCCCCTTCTGGGACCCCAATGAGTCTTATATTCAGACGTTTCATATCATCTATCATATCCTTGAGGTCCATTTCAATTTTTTCAATTTTTTTCCCTATTCTTTCTTTTATGCTTTCATTTTCCATTCTGTCATCTTCGAGGTCACTGATTCGTTGTTCAACTTCCTCTAGTCTTGTACTATGAGTGTCCAGAATCTTTTTAATTTGGTCAACAGTTTCTTTAATTTCCATAAGATCATCCATTTTTTTATTTAGTCTTGCAATGTCTTCTTTATGCTCTTCTAGGGTCTTCTTGATTTCCTTTGTATCCCATACTATGGTCTCATTGTTCATCTTTAGTTCTTTGAGTAGCTGCTCTAGGTGCTGTGTCTCTTCTGATATTTTGATTTGGGTGTTTGGGCTTGGGTTATCCATATCGTCTGGTTTTTTCATATGCTTTATAATTTTCTGTTGTTTTTGGCCTCGTGGCGTTTGCTGAACTTGATAGGGTTCTTTAGGATTTGTAGACCAATTGAATTCCTTATCTCTAATTTATCAGATCTACAGCTTTGTGGAGTACACTTTCTCTAACTAACCAGAAGGTGGCGTCCACGAGCCACCTGTTCTGCACAAGCCAGTTCTCCCCTGTTTAGCCTTTTTGGTGAGTGGGGGAGTGAGTCTTGTGGGGTTCAATTGGTGTACCAAGCTTGCGTGTGTAGTTGGTGTTGCCTGCCCTGTATATGGGGCGGGTTTCTGGGCAGTTAGGGAGGGGGGGTGGCTCTAACAATCAAATCTCCCTGGTGATCCTAGAGTTTTAAAGCTGCTGCAATAGTCTAATCCTTCAGTTCAGTCCTGCCACAGTTTGTCTCTGCCAGTGACCCACAAGTCCTTGGTATTGGCGTATGGCTCCTGAGACTTGCAAGTAGGCCCCTCTTCCAGGCTGTGCACCCCGGGTCCTCTGTTGAGGGATGACTGTGCTATGTCACAAGTGAGTGCCGTCCCCCCAGGGCAGTTCTGGGCTGCTGGGCTGTGTAGGGAGGCTCCCAGTCTGCTGAAATGATGGCTGAATGGGGCTTTGTTAATTCACACTGCTCTACCTTCCCAACTCTGTGACAATCAGCTGAGGTTGCAGGGAAGGCTAATGTCCATGCCCAGTTTTGTGGTGTGTGCCTATTATTTGAAGCACTTCCGTCACACTGGGTTGTCTGGGGCAGTTCTGGGCTATGGGGCTGGCGATGGGCAGGAGTGTTTCCTGTCCACCAGGATGATAGCTGTGAGCGGACACCCCCCTTTACTTGGGAAGTTGTGGTGTTTAGTGAATTTTCTCAGCCACTGGATTATTGCGTTTTGTCTCAGAGCTCTCTTAGTTCTGCTCTTGACTTGACCTGCCCAAATTGCAAGTCTTTGAAGCTTTCTGTATTGGGCTTCTTAGAGTAATTGTTTTAGAAAAAGAAAAAAGGATTTAAAAAAAAAAAAAAAGGGCCCTCCTCAGAGATCTAATGGGTTATTGAAATGCTAATAGACAAAGCAACCAGGGCCATTAAGGAAAGGTCCACAGGGCAGAGAGATCAGCTTTTCTTTGGGATTTGCATATGCGCCTCAGGGCCTGAGCTCGGGCCTGAGCTCTGCCCTTCCCCTTTCTATGTTCACCAGAACTCGAAAAATCCTCCGCTTTTATTTTGGAGTTTTTCGTGTTGTTTTTTTTCTCTATGCCTGTCTCCTCTCTGCTGGGCTGGCTGCTCTGAGATTCTCTGGTGTCTGGTCTCAGTCTATCTATGGTTGGAGTTTGGATCAGTAGAATGAGTTTCCGATAAGGGCTGCCACTGCAGTTCTCCCTTCTCCTTCCCGGAGCTGACAGCCCCTCCTCCCACGGGACTGAGCCTGGCAGAGAGGGGCGCGGGTCCCCTGGCCGCAAAAACTTACAGATTTCGCTGATCTCAGCAGTTCCACGTTTTCATGAGTCTTGTATGAAGTATGCCCAAAGTCAGATTGCTCTGTGGTGTCCAGTCCACGCAGTTCCTGGCTTTCTACCTACTTTCCTGGAGGAGTAACTAAAACATACAGCTCACCAGTCTGCCATCTTGCCCCGTCCTCACCCAAGTACATTTTTATCTGTTCTTGGTTTAAGGATTAGTTTTTAGTGGTCCCCTAATATTTTGAGGTGTGATTATAAGGCATTAATTCTGATTCTACTAGCCACACAGAAATTAGCTTCATTACTTTTTAGTTAGAGCTCATTATTCATTTTAGTAAGAAGTATATTTTTAAAAAATCAATTATTGTTTTACCATTGTTTTCACCAAGAAATTTCCATGTTGTCATATTTATTTGTTTTCAAATATAATTATTGGCATTGGCATTGAAACTCTGCAGTTTCAATGATAAAAAATGAAAGGAGAAGAACCTAAGATGGTGGCGAGGTGAAACAGGGCAAAAAAATACCTCTGTGAAAAATACTAGATAAAAGCCAGAAAGGGATGCAGAACACCAGTTCCAGTGATGCATGAGCCAGACAAGGTCTGCTAAATCCACAGGGACCATGCATTTGGTGAAACTGGGAGTCTGTGTTCTGAAACAAGTGAATGAGCCAGCTGAAAGACTGGCGGCCGCACTGTGGTGTGGGGAAACCATGGGTTGGCATTTGGAGACAGACTAGTTCTTTTTAAACAAACAAACAAACAAAAACAAAAAAAATAGAAAACCAGGAGCAGCTGTGGATATGGTGGCAAGAACCATGCAGTTAAGCACAGCAGGAGTGGGCCTGTGAATGCCTCAATATCTGGCATAGAAGATAGCCCTTCCTGCACCCTCTGCTAATTGTCTCAGAGCCAGGAAGGCAGAGGGGAGCCAAAAGGAGAAAGAAACCACACCCCTTGCAGCCATCTTCCCACTGGGATGGAGATGCTCCTGCCTGGGTCCAGAGCCAGAGCCCAGAGCCATGCCAAGGGTCCCAGTGTGATGGGGAGTGTTTCCCACAACACATGCACATGCCATGATAATGGCCATGGACAGTGGCCTTTAGTGCACCCACAGCTAATTGTCCCAGAGCTGGGAAGGTGGAGCTGTGCAATAAGGGGGAAATTAACATGTCCCATTCAGCCATCTTTACAGCAGGATGGGAATGCCCCTGCATGGCCTGGTGGCCCAGGGCTTCCCTGGAGGGCCAGTGCACGCTTGTGACATGGCACAGCCTTCCTTCAGCAAAGGTCCTGGAAGAGCATGACTGGGAAGGGGGACCCACACAGAAATCCCAGGGACCCTATGCCAATACCAAGGACTTGTGGGTCAGTGGCAGAGAAAATCTGTGGCAAGACTGAAATGAAGGTTTAGGTTCTTACAGCAGCCTTAAATCTTCAGAAACACCTGGGAGGTTTGATTATTAAAGCTTCCCTGCCTCCCTAACCACTCAGACACACACCTACATTCAGAGCAGACAGCACCAACAACACACCCAAACTTGGTGTATCAGTTGAACCCCACAATAATCAGACCCCTACACACCACAAAGTTGGGAAGAACTGACTTGAGGGGAATAGATGACTCATGGACGCCATCTGCTGGTTAGAGAAAGTGTACACCACCAAGCTGTAAATCTGACAAATTAGAAATTGGTGTTTTTCATATCTTGAAAGAACCCTATCAAGTAAAGCAAATGCCAAGAGGCCAAAAGCAACAGAAAGTTTTAAAGTGTATGATAAAACCAGACAATATGGAGAACCCAAACCCAAACACCCAAATCAAAAGATCAGAGGAGACATGGAACTTGGAGTAATTAATCAAATAACTAAAGATAAACAATGAGATCATGGCACAGGATATAAAGGACATGAAGAAGACCCTAGAAGAGCATAAAGAAGAACTTGCAAGAGTAATTAAACAAATAGATGATCTTATGGAAATAAAAGAAACTGTTGATCAAATTAAAAAGATTCTGGATACTCATAGTACAAGACTAGAGGAAGCTGAACAATGACTCAGCGTCCTCGAGGACCATGGAATGGAAAATGAAAGAACAAAAGAAAGAATGGGGAAAATAATCAAAAAAATTGAAATGGATCTCAGGGATATGACAGGGAAAATAAAATGTCCAAATTTAACACTCATTGGTGTCCCAGAAGGGGAAGAGAAGGGTAAAGGTCTAGAAAGAGTATTCAAAGAAATTGCTGGGGAAAACTTCCCAAACCTTCTACACAATATAAATACACAAAGCATAATTGCCCAGCGAACTCCAAATAGAATAAATTCAAATAAACCCACTCCAAGACATATTCTAATCAGACTGTCAAACACTGAAGAGAAGGAGCAAGTTCTGAAAGCAGCAAGAGGAAAGCAATTCATCACATACAAAGGAAATAACATAAGACTAAGTAGTGACTACTCAGCAGCCACCATGGAGGTGAGAAGGCAGTGGCATGACATATTTAAAATTCTGACAGAGAAAAATTTCCAACCAAGAATGCTTTATCCAGCAAAACTCTCCTTCAAATTTGAGGGAGAGCTTAAATTTTTCACAGACAAACAAATGCTGAGAGAGTTTGCCAATAAAAGACCTGCCCTACTTCAGATACCAAAGGGAGCCCTACCGACAAAGAATCAAGGAAAGGAGAGAGAGATATAGAGAAATTTAATAGACATGTATAGAACATTACATCCCAAATCACCAAGACACACATTTTTCTCTAGTGATCATGGATCTTTCTCCAGAATAGACCATAGGCTGGGACATAAAATAAGCCTCAATAAATTAAATAAATTGAATTTATTCAAAGCACATTCTCTGACCACAATGGAGTCCAAGTAGAAGTCAATAACCATCAGAGACTTAGAAAATTCACAAACACCTGGAGGTTAAAAATAAGGGGGAGATGAAAACATTCTCAGATAATCAAAAGCTGAGGGACTTCATCACCAGTAGATCAGCCCTATAAGAAATGCGAAAGGGAATTGTGCAGGCTGAAAGGAAGGGACACTAAACAATTGACTGAAAGCACATGAAGAAATAAAGATTTCCAGTAATTATAACATGGTAAATATAAATACCAATAATATTGTATTCTTCATTTGTAACTTCACTATTTACTTCCTACAGGATCTAAAATACACAAACTTTAATGATAAATCAGTGGTTTTTGACTCAATGTAAAATATGTAATTTTTGACAAGAACTACATAAAGGTGGGGGAATGGAGGAGTATAGGAACATAGTTTATGTGTCCTATTGAAGTCAAGTTGGTATCAAAGAAAAACAAGATTGTTATAGATTTATGAGGTTAAATTTAAGCCCCATGGTAAACACAAAGAAAGTGTCAGAAAATATGACCATAGAGATGAAAAGTAGAGTATGGGTTATGAGAAATGGGGGAAGGGGCAATGGGGAGTTTAGAAATGAGTGTAGGGTTTCTGTTTGGGGTGAAGGGAAGTTTCTAGTAATGGATGGTGGGAAGGTGATGGCATTGCAACATTGTGAATGTGATTAATCCTACTAATGGAATGCTAGGGAGGGGTTAGAATGGGAAGATTTAGGCTGTATATATATTTCCACAATTGAAAAAAAAGGCAGTCTAAATAGATAATGACAATTAAATGCCAAGGATGATCCTGGATGGGATCTGAGGATGGAGGAGAGGTGGCTCAAAGGGACACAGTTGGGACATAAGTAAAATAAAGGAAATATAGAATGTAAGCTTTGTATCAATGTTCAATTTCTTGAACTTCTTAACTGCACTTAATGTGATTGCATAAAAGAATGTTCTTTTTCATGGTAAATGTATATGTGAACTATATTGTTTGTTCAAGGACATGTGCAGCTTACTCATATGTTCAGAAGACAGAGCAATAGATGATGGATGATAGGGCGGGATGGAGGGAGAGCAGGAAAGAAAGAAATGGTGGTGTGACAGGAAGTTAAAGTTGGTGGATTGGGGTATCAGTGGAGGGGGTCCAGGGTATGCTGGAGTTCTGTGTATGGGGTTTGTATTGTTTTTGCAACTGTTCCTGTAAGTTTGAATTTATTTCAAAATAAAATTAAAAAAAATGAAAGGAGTCATGAGTTATGTAATTTTTTCTAGTTTTTTTAAATTCATAAAATATTAAAGTTTCATTTAAAACTTAAAAATATACTATCAACCTTCATAGGTTGGTCATATTTTTATAGATTTTTTTTTTCAAAATAATGTCTTTTCAAAATGTAAACATTTTTAGATCCCATGTTCTTTGTGAATGTGATTTAAACAGATTTGATTTATTTTTGTGGGGTAGTTTTAAATAAAAGTTTAGTTTTAATTTTAATTGATAAATTTTTCTTTCTTTTCATAGCCTATGTGGTGATTACATTTTCTGAATATCTAAAAACTCAAAAATTAACACCAAACCTCCAATATTTTTTCCTGCATTCAATTGCAGTGACATCAGAGGTAGCCAGCAGTACCTAGCTACTGCTGGTAGATGGTCTCCAAGCTATCAAAAATTTTCTTCACTGTCTTCGGCAGTAAGGAAACACTCCATTTTTGTTTCCTTTGTATGGCCAAGGAGAACTCTCTCAGTGTTTCTATAAGTTTGGCATTGTTTCTCTTATCTCATTTAACAGTGATGCTTGAATGAGAGATGAGAATTAGAACATGAGTCTTATTCAAGATTTAGTGTATGTGAACATATACTCTGTTCTTTTTTTGTAATAATCTATTTGCCTTTGTCTACCTACATATCTACCTACACGACATATTCAGTTTTGCATGTTTTTGAGCTTTACAAAAATAGAATCATAATGTAAATTCCTTTTTCACTCAATATTATGTTTCAGAGTCATACTTGTTCATAATTATTTTTCATTTCTTTACATTGTCATATAGTGTTCCATTGTGAATATACCACTATTTATTTTTTCCATTTTTCTGTTGATGGACACTTAGGATGTTTCCAATTTTTTGCTATTACCATCCTTATGCATGTTTCAGAATATGTATGTTCAAGAGTTTCTCTAAGATACATTTCTAGGAATGGAATTTCTGAGTCATTGGGTATATGAAGGTTCAACAACTTTACAAGATAGTGCCTAATTGTTTCTTCAGAAGTTGTACCAATTTACATCTGACCATCAATATGTAAGAGTTCCCATAAGTCTACATATTTCTCAACATTTAGTATTATTAGACTTCTAAATTTTTGTCTAATTCACACAAAATACTATCTCATCACATTTTTATTTTGAATTTCCCTGATTACTCATAAGGTTGTGTCTTCTCATATGTTTATTGGCCATTTATTTTTTCTCTTCTAAGAAATGCTTGTTCATGTCTTTTGCTCATTTGTTTGTTGTGTTGTTTCTCCATCTTAATTGATTTATAAGAGGTTTATATATTCTGAATACTAATTTTTCCAAAGTTATGTGTTGCATATTATCTTTTCCCATTTTGGAGCTTATTTCTACAATTATTTTATAGTGTCTGTGATGACTGGAAGTTATTAAAATTAATGTAGTCAAGTTCAGTAATCTTTTCTTTCATACTTAGCACTTCTGGGGACATAGTAGTTATGAACATGGACAATGGAGCCAGGCTGTCTGGATTTAAATCACATCTTCTCCATTCATTAACCATGTAAACTTGGGCAAGATATACTACCTTTTTATTATGTTTTCAAAGAATCAACTTTCAGATTTTTTTTATTCTCTCTATTATATCTTTGTGTCTCAGTTCATTAAACTCTATTATTTCCTTTATTTTGTGGGTTTTTTTTTTTTTGCATTTTTATCCCTCACTTCCCTACGCTTGTCAGTTCTCAGTGAGTTAAGTATTTATATTTTCTTATTTTCTAATACACAGATTTAAGTTTTAAAGTTCTCTCTAGTTAATCTTCTGTATCTTACATATTTCATTGCATATTATTGTCATTGTTCTTTAGTTTTAAATGTTTTAATTTCCATTTATATTTCTACACTGATCTATGAGTTATTATGAAGTGTTTTTAAATGCTTTAAATACCTAATTTGGTTGGTTCTTCTGTTGTTAGCATCTAGTTTAATTGCATTGTTATGAGATATGATTTCATTTTCATGATTCTTTGTACCTTACTGATATTTACTTTATGGCCTAATATGTCACCAGTTTTTGTAATTTTTCCATGTGTTCTCTAGAAGAGTTGTTTGTTTACTAGTTGAGTGCAGAGTTCTTTAATTGTTGTTCTCAGGATCTGATAATCAAAGTTCAAACTATAATTTTCAAACTGTTTTTATTGAGGATGTTCTGTTTTGCTAAATCTGTCAGAATGCAAAATACCAGAAATTGATTGACTGTTATAAAAGTTGTTTATTATGATACAAATTTATAGTTCTAAGGCCATAAAAGTGTCCAAACTAAGGCATCCAGAGAAAATTACCTTCCCTGAAGAAAGGCCAATGGCATCTGGAACACCTCTGTCAGCTGGGAAGGCACAGGGCTGGCCTCTGCTGGTCCTTTGCTCCTGTGTTCTGGTTTCAAAATGGCTTTCACCAAAATGGCTCTGGGCTTCTGTTTCCCTTAGCTTCTCTCTCTCAGCTCCTGTGCATCCATGCTTGTTCACCCAGGGCATTTCCCTCAAAGCATCTGGGGGTCCTCTCTTAGCTACTCTGGGGCAAACTCTGGGCCTCATCTTTTAGCTTGGCATCTTCAAACATCTTTTTGTTGGCATCTCCAAGTGTCTGGGTCTGTGTCAGCTCTTAGCTTCTCTCAGGGGCAAACTCTAGATTACATTTCTTAGCTTCTCTCCAAATGTCTCTCCCAGCTTTTCTGAGGGCTTTCTCTCTGTGAGCTCTCTTAAAGGACCCAGTGATATACTTAAGATCTGGAATGGATAGGGTTGCACCTCCATGGAAATGATCTAATCAAAAGGTCTCATGTACAGTTGGGAGGGTCACATTTCCATGGAAACAGCCTAATCAAAACATCCCACTGTAATCAAAAGATAATAAGTCTGCCCTCACAAGATTGCATTAAAGAACATGGTTTTTGTGGGGACATAGTAGATTCAAACCAGCACATTTTGCCTCCTGGACACCCAAAAGATATGTTCTTTCCAAATGCAAAAAATATATTCATTCCATCACAATATCACAAAAGCTTAAATGATTTCGGTAATAATAGGTAAGTAACAAAGACTTATCAAAATCAGTTATAGGTGTGGTTTGTCCAAAGTCAAAATTCTCCTCTGGCTCTGTGCAAAACTCAGAACAATTTAACTGCTGCCAATATACAAAGGAGGGGCACTCATAAGATAAATGTTCCCATTGCCATAGGGACAAATTGATAGGAAAACAGGATCCCTGGACCAAAACAATTTCCAAAACCTGCAGGGAAAACTTCATTAGATTTCAAAGTCTGAGTCCTCAGAGCTTGAGAGATCAGCAGTCCCATCCTTTCCAAAGCCTTATGCAGTGTTGTTGCTTTCTCCAAACAGTGGGGTGATTGCTCCAACATATCCAAGTATTGGGGAGACCACCTTGTTCTTGGCTCCACCCTCATCAAACATCTGGGTGGCACCCAAACTCTGTGCCATTTCCGGGGCACATGCTCAACCCTTCAGAATGGTGAGCTAGTGGCTAGGCTCTCCCCAATCCCCAGGGAATGTGCTCCACCCTCTCTGAAGCCTAGATGGCAGCACTCTTCCAGAACATCTAGGTGGAAGGCCCTCCTTCTGCCTCCTGGGAAAATTCACCCTCTCCATGTGCATGGGTAGGCCCACTCTCTTGGCCCGATTTCTTGGCTCCAGACCTTAGCTTCCATGGTTCTTTTTGCCTTTGAAGTCATCTTTCCTTCAATTTCTCACTTTTCTGTCCCTTTTATAGACAGGCAGTGGTTCCATTTATACAGATATCACAAAAAATTATTGCCTTGGCATGTAGCATACAGGGTTCAAAACCATCAGACAATAGGACTTTCCAAAAATTCTTTCTGGATAGTTCTATCTCCAATCCTGGCTTTCAGTGAAATGGCTGGCTAGTTCTAGGTTTAAATCTTCATGTGGGGTACTAGCTTCTGGGGTCTTCACTTTCTGGAAGCCCAGAATATTCCAGACCATCAATTTCTGGTTTCTTTGTAGCCAGGAGTACAGTTCTTAGCTTATCTCTTTCCTCTTGCATTTTACTATAAGCTGCAAGGAGAAGTCAGGCTGCCTTTTCTACTTTTAGTTTGGAGATCTCTTCAGCTAAATATCCCAGCTCATTGCTTTCAAATTCTGCCTTCCTTCCAGCACTAGAACTCAATTTTGCCCAATTCTCTGCCATGTTAAAACAAGGATCACCTTTCTTCAGTTTACAGTGACACATTCATTATTTCTGTTTGAAACCTTTCATGTATAGATGACTTATATTCTCTTTCCAGTAATTCTAATATTTCAAGGCTGTTGTGGTCTAAATGTGCCATGTGTCATTTCTGCTGATTGATGTTCGTAGGCTATTTCCTTGTGCAATTCTTATTTTGAATTAAGAGCTTATATTTGATTAATTTTAATTTATAGAAATTTGGGGACCCAAATTAGAGAGGCTTTCATTCAGTGATTATTTGTATTTGCTAGAGCCAGGGGGTACTACCCACTTGGGGTCATTTTAGCTCTCTTCAGAGGGTCCTTGCTTAACAATGGAGTACCCAGCTATAGCTACTTCACTGTGATACTGACACAAAGCTTGGTTTCCTTATTGCCATGTTTACTGCTCAAAACTTCAGTTTTAGCTCTGTGTTTGTATTATGTGTGTGGGTGGGGGGTGTTTTTCATTTGGACATTTCTCTTATTACCTCCAGTCTCCATAGTGCAATAAAATTTATGTTTAATGCAAGATCTAGATTTTTGGTAGTAGCAAAATATCCCTTCACATAATCCAGTCTAGTATACTGCTGAAAGTAGCTATTCTCAAATCTGCATTTCCCAAATATGGGATTTTAAGAGTTGGAGGTGAGAATGTTGTTTATTCCTGAAAGTAATTTATTTCTAAATATGATAGATCTGTGTATTTCCAGACAAGCTGTTCCTCCTCTGATTACTGGTTAAAGTAGGAATGAATAGGGAGTGTCTTGTCCTCTAGGACCATAGGTCCTCCTGTCATTTTAAAGGTAAGAGGAACATTCTCTGGTTGCCTTCACTCTTTTCCCCTTTGTTTGTCACTGTCTGACACAAAAGGATTCACACTCTTTCCTCCCATGGCACCACTTGCTACATACTCTTACAGGATTTGAGACAAGTCATAAGGACAGAATGAACCAATTACTGAGAAGTGAGCAGAAGCTCACTGGCTTCTTTGCCAGCACCTTATGAAAATGGGATATTCAAAGTCATTCCTATTTTCTCACTAAATCTATATTCCTTTATTTCCTTTCCTAAGTCATGTATTTTGTAAATATGTATTTGTTTGTGTGTCTTTTTTGTTTTTAAAGGAAAGAACATTTTAAAAATCTTTCTGTCCTGTAATGATATAAAATTTCAGGATGAGACTCAAGGATTAAATCCTAAACAAAGAAAACATTTTTCCCCAAAGATGATTGTAACCTCCTTACAGCAGACTTTATCAGGTCTTCAATGTGTTTTTATCCTCTGCAAAGTTAATCATAATATTGTACATGTGGTTCAGATTTAATTTTTTTTTTATAAAAATTATACCACACCCTCTCCAATTTGAAGTGCTAACTTTCAAGGAACACTGCAATTAAATGTGTATATAGAAAAAACAACAAAAATCTTTCTGTTGTGTATGAAGTATCATATTACACTTTTGGGTGGTTCTTTGATAATTAAGATAACTCTGAGTTCTTCCTACATTTTGTATGTGCAAGTCTATATACAACTTATAAAAATGCATTTACTTAGCCTAGGGATATTAACTTTTAATTTTATATTTGATTCCATGCATAATGCTTTTTAATTTCATATAAATACTGTTCTGTTTATATCCTAAAGTAGTAAAACTGCTAACATCTAAACACCGTAGCCTACACTTTTTATTACTAGGTTATCAGAATAAGGTGTCACCTATTCTGTGATTTCTAACCCCCCATTCTATGTGCTGTTTTAATATAAACCTCTTAAGCATTTCTCACAGCCAGTTACAGTGTGTTCTCTTCAAGGCTACTGTTATAAATGGCATACATACATATTTATGTGAATGGTTCAGTCATTTGTAAATCATATCCTTGCTTTCTAAATGAATTCTGTATAAACAATGTAACATTTTAACTACTAGAGATAACTTTTATGAATAAATGTCCTTTGAGGCTTTTATCAATTTAAATAGGTAGATTTTTTTAACAATGTAAATGAAGCTTATTTATTGTACTACCTAATACCCATTAATATGTCAGAATGCATAAATTTGGCCACATTAAACAAAAAGTCATTGACACCAATATATTTTTCTAGTCTAGCAAGGCAGGGAATTTTCCCTGTTATATATTAGTTGGGTAATATTTTTTCTGACACACTAAACAGGATATGTATGCGTATGTAGGTTTTTAAACTCTCACAACATATCTTCAAAACAGAAGTCCTTTTATGCCCTAACTGACAAATTTAATTCTGTTATCTGTGAGCTTGTTTACAAAGTAGCCTTTAGAATTACTTTCTAGTTCAGAATAGGTTTTATATACTGTACCATGTATTCATAACTTGTGAAAAGGAGTAGCACTAGTGGGAGCAAACAAACTTTACATTGTTCTATCAGCAGCCTTATGATGCTAAGTGATCCTTACTTTTTTTTGTGTAAAAAAGGGTATTTAACTAGTAGTTTACTAGGTAATTCAGTCTTCATTCTTTGGCAGTCTAGATTTGATCTTAGTTTTTTTTTTTTTTCCTTTAATGTAGTAAGATTTTTGAAAGGAAATACAGATAATGTAGATATTTGCTCATATAAGTTATCACCACCAATTTTCCAGGGTTCATATTCAAATGACATTTTCCTGAGTATTAAATATAAAATTGAATGGATGCTTGATCAACCTTGGGTAGTTGTTGCATAGAAGCTGATTTCTAACTAGTGGCTTTTAAAAAGTGAGAATGAGATAAGGCCAAAGGTCAAGAACATGTAAATGAATATATGTATTTTTAAGTAGCTTGCCCAAAATTATAAGAGTAGTATGGAGGTATTGGAAAGAAAATCATTCAGTGGATGCATTTATCCAGCAATGAAAGAACGGTGCCCAAAACAGGTCAAATAGATGCTACTGTGATTTTTGTCATAACCATTGAATTTGTTTTAATTAGAGAAGTTGTAGGTTTACTGAAAACTCATGCATAAAATACAGATTTCCCATATACCCCCTTATTACTAACATCTTGCATTAGTGTGGAATGTTCATTACAGTTAATAAAAACATTTTAATAAATGTATTAACAAGAGTCCATCCTTTACAGTAGGGTTCACTGTGTTGTACACTCCTATGTTTGCTTAAAATTTTTTTCTAGTAACATTTACAACCTAAATTTTCCCCTTTTAACCACATTCAATATGTAATTCAGTGATGTTAATTATGTTCACATTGTTGTGCTACCATCACCACCATCCATTCTAAAACTTTACATTACAGTCAACCTAAATGGAAACTGTACAATTTAAAATTAAACTCCCAATTCCCTACCACAATCCTGGCCCCTGTATTATAGATTCTGAATCTATGAGTTTGCTTATTCTAATTGTTTCATAACAGGGAAGCCATATAATATTTCTCCTTTTGTGTCGAGTTTATTTCCTGTAACATGATGTCTTCAAGGTTCATCCATGTTGTCACATTTATCAGAACTTAATTCCTTTTTAAAGTTGAATAATTTTCCATTGTATGTATATACCACATTTTATTTATCCACTAATTTGTTGACAGAAACTGGGTTGCTTCCATCTTTTGGCAATTGTGAATAATGCTATGAACATTGGTGTTCTAATATCTGTTCAAGTCCCTTATTTCAAAACTTTTGGGTATATGCCTAGAAGTGGAATTGCCAGGTCATATGGTAATTCTATCGTTAACTTTCTAAGGAAATGCCAAACTGTCTTCCAGAATGGCTGCACCATTTTGCATTTCCACCAACAGTGAATGAGTGTTTCTTTCCAACACTTGTAGTTTTCTCTTTTTAATTACTAGCCATTCTAGTTGGTGTGAAATGGTATCTCATTGTGGTTTTGATTTGCATTTCCATAGGGGCTAATAATATTGAGCATCTTTTTCATGTGCTTTCTGGCTATTTGTATACCTTCTATGGAGATGTTTATTCAAGCCTTTTGCCCATTTTTAAATGGGTTGTTTGTCTTTTCATTGTAGGATTTGGTTATATATTCTGATAGTAACCCTTTATATGGTACATGGTTTCCAAATATCTTCTCCCATTGACTAAGTTGTCTTTTCACTTTCATGATAAAGTTCTTTGTGCAAAAGTTTTTAATTTTGATGAGGTCCCATTTATCTATTTTTTCATTTGTTGCTAATGCTTTGGATATAAATTTTAAGAAGCCATTGCCTTAACACAAGTTCCTGAAGATGCTTCCCTACATTTTCTAGATTTATAATTCTGGTTCTAATGTTTAGGTTTTTGATCTATTCTGAGTTAATTTTTCTATATAGAGTGAGATAGGGATCTCCCATCATTCTTTTGTATATGGATATCCAGTTCTCCCAGCACCATTTGTTGAAGAGACTTTTCTTTCCCAAGTGAGTAGACTTGACACCCTGGTCAAAAACCTTTTGGCCATGGATGTGAGGGTCTATTTCTGAACTCTTAATTCAATTCTGTTGGTCTATGTATCTATCCTTGTTCCATACCATGCTGTTTTGACCCCTGTAACTTTGTAATAAGTTTTAAAGTTGGGAAGTATGACTCCTCCAACTTTGTTTTTTTCACTATCAAGGTGGTTTTGGCTATTTGTGGCCCCTTATCCTTCCAAACAAATTTGATGATTGGTTTTCCCATTTTTGCAAATTAGTCTGTTGGAATTTTGATTTTGGTTGTGTTGAATTCCTAAACCATTTCAATTAGAATTGACATATTGACAATATTTAGTCTTCCAATCCTGAGCATGGAATGTCCTTCTCTATATTTAGATTTTCTTTGATTTCTTTTAGCAAAGTTTTGTCATTTTACAGGTATAAGTCCTTTACCTTCTTCTTAAATTTATTTGTAGATATTGTAGGTACTATTGTAAATGGGATTTTTTTCTTGATTTCCTCCTCATATTCTTCATTATTGGTATATAGAAATACTACTGATATTTGCATGTTGATTTGTACCCTGCAACTTTGCTGAATTCTTTTATTACCTCTAGCAGTTTTGTTATAGATTGTTCAGGACTATAACATGCCATCTGTGAATAGTGAAAGTTTTATTTCTTCCATTCCAATTTGGAAGTCTTTTATTTCTTTTCCTTGCCTAATTGCTCTAGCTAGAGCTTCCAATACAGTATTGAATAATAGTGGTGACAGTGGGCATCCTTGTCTTGTTTCTGTTCCTGATCTTAGAGGGAAACTGCCAGTGTTTTATCATTGATTATGATGTTAGCACTGTTTTTTTCATGTATGGCTTTTATCATTGTGCCAGTTTGAATGTATTATGTCCCCTAAAATACCATTATCTTTGATGAAATCTTGTCTGGGCAGATGTATCAGTGTTGATTAGACTGTAATTCTTTGATTGTTTCCACGGAGATGCGACCCACGTAACTGTAGATGATAACTCTGATTAGATAATTTCCATGGAGGTGTGGCTCTGTCCATTCAGCTTGGGCCTTGATTAATTTATTAGAGCACTATATAAGTTCAGACAGAAGGAGCAAGCTTGCTACAGCCAAGAGGGACACTTTGAAGAATGCACAGGAGCTGAGGAGCTGCAGCTTACAGAGACATTTTGGAGATGGCCCTTGAAAGAAGTCTTTTGCTCCTGAGAAGCTAAGAGAGGACATATGCCCCAAAAGCAACTGAGAGTGACATTCTGAAGAGGAGCTGCAGCCTAGAGAGGAACGTCCTGGGAGAAAGCCATTTTGAAACCAGAAATCTAGAGCAGATGCCAGCCATGTGCCTTCCCAGCTAACAGAGGTTTTCCAGACACCATTGGCCATCCTCCAGTGAAGGTACCCAATTGTTGATGCATTACCTTGGACACTTTATGGCCTTAAGACTGTAACTGTGTAACCAAATAACCCCCCTTTATAAAAGCCAATCCATTTCTGGTATTTTGCATTCCAGCAGCATTAGCAAACTGGAACAATCATGTTGAGGAAGTTACCTTCTATTCCTATTTTTCTAAGTGTTTTTTATCAAGAAGGGGTGCTGGTTTTTTGTCAAATGCCTTTTCTGCACCAATTGAGATGGTCATGTGGGTTTTTACCTATATTCTGTTAATACGGTGTATTACTTTAATTGATTTTCTCATGTGGAACCACCCATGCATACCTGGGATAAATCCTAATGGTCATGGTGTATAATTCCTTTAATGTGCTGCTGGATTCTCTTTTCTAGTATTTTGTTTAGGATTTTTGCATCTCTATTCATAAGAGATATTGTATAATTCTCTATTCTTGTAGTATCTTTATCTGCTTTGGAATTAGGGTGATATTGGCCTCTTAGAATGAGTTAGGTAGTGTTCCAGCCTCTTCAATTATTTGGGAGAGTTTAAGCTGGATTGGGATTAATTTTTCTTGAAATGTCTTGAAGAATTCAGCTGAGAAGCCATCTGGTCTTGGACTTTTCTTTGTATGGAGACTTATGATTGGTGTGTTCAGGTCTTCTATTTCTTCTAGAGTCAGTGTAGGTTCTATGTTTCTAGGATTTTTTCCATTTCTTCTAGGTTGCTTAATTTGTTGGCATATGGTTCATAGTATTTCTTATGATCCTTTTTATTTCTGTGCTGTCTGTAGTAATGTTTCCCCTGATTTCTTTTTTGTTTGTTTATTATGCATCCTCCAACAGTAAGTTTATTTTATTTTTTTCAACATGAACACGTGTATTTTCTTTTTCAGGTTGCACCATGAGTAGCATTTTATTTGACTGTTCCCTGTATTTTTATTTTAATGCAATTTTATTGAGATATATTCATATACCATACAATCCATCCAAAGTATGCAGAATGGCTCACAGCATCATCACATTGTTGTGTATTCATCACCACAGTCAATTTTAGAACATTTTAATTACCCCCAAAAACAAAAATATAAAAGAAAACCCAAAACATCCCATACCCCTTAATCCCCACATTTTTGACCCCTAGTATTTGTGTGGTGCATTTGTTACTGCTGATGAAAGAATATTAAGATTTTACTCTTAACTATAGCCCGTAGTTTGCAGGAGGTACATTTTTCCACACATAAAACATTATTCTTTGCTCCTTGTAATAGTGTCATAAATTTGCTCTAGTTCATGCAAGGATGTTTTTATACTTGTACGGTTAATAGTAGTCATTGTCCACCACAAGATTCACTGTATTATACATTTCCATATTTTAACTTCTAGCTTTCCTTCTGATGACAGTCATGACTCTAAACTACCTTTTTCAACCAATATCATGGATTTAAACATATCTGGTCTATTTCAACTTATACTATTGTTTTAATGCTCAGATTTTCCCAAACTTATCCAGTGAAACTCTTTACCAAGGCTTGTGTGTGCTTCTTTTAAAACAGATTTATTCACACAGCTTACAATTCATCTAAGTGTACAGTCAATAGCTCCTGGTATAATCACAGAGTTTTGCATTCACCACTACAATCTGTATCAGAACATTCCCATTTCTTCCAAAAAGAAAGAGGAAAAAAGAAATCTTATATCCCCCTATTACTGATATTTAGCTTTGCTATGATGCCTTTGTTAAAATTATTTGAAAGAATACTACAGTGTTACCATTAAGTATAGACCTTTGCATTAATTGTGTTTTTATCATATATCATTTCATTTTTAGCACCTTGTAATAGGAACATACATTTTTTATAGTCCATGTAAAAACTTTCTTATACTTCTACAATTATCCACTCTCATTGACTATTCTATGTTTTGCTAAGGCATGCAGTCCCAGTTTTTATCCTCTAGCTTTATTTCTGGTGGCATACATGCCCCCTATCCTTCCTTTTTCAACCATACTCACACTCTGCTTTTTTTTCATTATGCTTACAATATTGTGCTACTGACACACAGTATTATAGTGTCCATTTCTGAACCTTTACAATCAACCTTATTAGACATTCTGTATTCCTTAAGCATCAATTTCCCTATCTCTGCCCTCTTTCTGTGTCCTAATAACCTGTGCTCTCAAATTTAATTCTCAGAGTTTGCTCATTATAGCTAGTTCATATTAGTCAGATCATGTAATATTTGTCCTTTTGTTTCCAGCTTATTTAAGTCAACATAATTGCATAACATCATCACATGCATCACAACTTCCTTCCTGCAACTGCACAATATTCCATTGTATGTGTACACCACAGTTCATCCTTTTGCTCATCAGTTGATGAACACTTGGGCCACTTCCATCCATTGGCAACTGTGACTCATGCTGCCAAAATATCAGTGTGCAAATGTCTGTTCATGTCCCTGCTTTCAGTTCTTCCAAGAATATACCTAGTAATGGGATTACTGGATCATATTGCAATTTTATACTTATCTTCTTGAGGAACTGCCGCACTGTCCTCCAGAGCAGGTGCACAGTTCTACCTCCCCACCAACAGTGAATAGGTAGATGTCTTTCTCCACATCTTCTCCACCACTTGTAGTTTTCTGTTTCTCTTAAGCAGTTTTATTCACACACCATATAATCCATCCTCAGTGTACAATCAGTGATTCCTGTTATAATCACATAGTTATTCATTCACCACCAAAATCCGTAAGAGAACATTCCCACTTCTTCCATTAAGAAAGAAGGAAAAAATCCCATACCCCTCCCTAATATACCCCTATTATTGACATTTAGCTTTTGTATAATGCCTTTGTTATAACTCATTTAATAGTATTACAATATTACTGTTAACTATAGACCTTAGTTGGCATTAATTATATTTTCTCCATACACCATCCCAATATTAGCAACTTGTAGTGACATACATTTGTTCTAGTTCATGTGAAAACTTCCTTATATTTGTACAATTAGCCACTATCACCAAGTACTCTAGGTTTCACTAAGGTATGCAGTCCCAGTTTTTATCCATTAGCTTTCCTTCTGGTGACATACATGATCCTGGTGTTCCTCTTTCAACCATATTCACACTCAGCTTTTTCCATTATACTTACAGTATTTTGCTATCATCACACAGTATTGTGCTATCCATTTCTGAACCTTTATAATCAACTGTATTAAACATCATGTGCTCCTTAAGCATCAAGGGCCCAATGCACAAAATCACTAGTGTTTCTATATACTAGTAATGAGCAATGTGAGGGGGAAATAAAAAACAATTCCATTTAGAATAGCAACCAAAAGAATCAAATATCTAGGATTAAATTTAACCAACAACATGAAGGACCTATACACAGAAAACTATAAAACATTGCTAAACATAATCAAGCAATACCTATATAAATGGAAGGATATACTGTGTTCATGGACTAGAAGACTAAATATAGGTTTCAAGTCTATGCAAAATGATGTATAGATTCAACACAATCCCAATCAAAATACATTAATTTTTTCTTCAACAGCATTCTTTCTCCTTAACCTATTTTCTTGTAAAATCTCCCTACTATCCTGGTAGTAATATAACAACACAAAATTAGAGTTGGAAGGACTCCTTTGTCCTGTTTTGACTGGTTGCCTAATTTTACAAGTGTTGCCAGTTAAGATAAAAAGAAGCTGCTTGTGAAAACCAGATTTCCTGGTACACATTTGTTCTGGTTAGCTAGTGCTGCCATTTTGCAAAATAACAGAAATGGATTGGCTTTTATAAAGGGAGGTTATTTGGTTACAAAATTACAGTCTTAAGGCCATAAAGTGTCCAAGGTAAGGCATCAGTAGGGTACCTTCACTGAAGGATGGCCATTGGCATCCAAAATCTCTGTTAGCTCAGAGGCATGTGGCTGGCATCTGCTTGCTCCCAGGTTGCATTTCAAAATGGCATTCTCCAAAATGTTGCTCTTGGGTCATTCTGTCCTCTCTTAGCTGCAGCTCCTCTTCAAAATGTCACTCTCAGTTGCTCTCCAGTGTCCCTCTGTTTGTGAGCCCTTTTTGTAAGACTCCAGTGAACTAATCAAGACCCATCCTGAAAGGGTGGGGCCACATTTCCATGGAAGCATTCAATCAAGAGGTCACACCCTAATCAAAGGTGTCACTTACATCTCCATGGAAAAACTAAATCAGAAGGTTCCAACATAATCAACACTAGTACTTCTGCCCCCACAAGATTGCATTAAATAATATGGCTTTTTCTGGGAGTCATAATATATACAAACCAGCACAACATCCTTCATAACCTTATGTTATTTTTCTGGTCTTTGTTATAATTGTTGTGTTTGTTAGTTTTCTTACTGAAAATTAATGATGTTTCAAAAAAAAAGGGATAGGATAGGGCCATTCTTATAGTACAATAGAAATATTCCAATTCTGCATCACCCTCTAGAGAATTCTGATACACATGCATATGAAAGCTTACGAAACACTGCCCTATACTTTCTGTAAAACACAATTTCTGAGTAATACTTAGTCTACTATTTGTTTGATTTTCCATCAAATAATTAGTGAATGACAAATATACACAAGGCATTACATTGAGGGATTCCTGTACAATATACCAATATCAGAATTTTTAAAATGTATTATATTTTTCAGGAACTGTGGTAAAACAAAAGGATTTTATTACAGGCAAAAGTTGGTTCAAATGATTAAACTGGGGTTAAATGATTAAATCTGCTTATTTTTGTAAATAATGATTTTTTGAAGCAAAGCCACAATAATTCTTTTTTGTTTTGCACATTTTTGGTCTTTTATTTAATAATTCAATTTTATTGAAATATATTCACATACTATGCAGTCATACAAAGCATACAATCTATTGTTCACAGTACCACCATATAGTTGTGCATCCATCACCAAAATTAATTTTTGAACATTTTCATTACCACACACAAAAAAGTAATAAGAATAAAAATTAAAGTGAAAAATAACAATTAAAGTAAAAAAGAACACTGGGTGCTTTTTTTTGCCTCCGTTTTTCTACTCATCCATCCACACACAGGACAAAGGGAAGTATGATCCATGTGGCTCTCCCAATCACATTGTCCCCCCCCCCATAAGCTACATTGTTATACAATCATCTTCAAGATTCAAGGGTTTTGAGTTGTAATTTGATAGTTTCAGGTATTTACTGCTAGCAATTCCAAGTTATCTATGTTGTGCATAAGAGTGCCCACCAGAGTGACCTCTCGGCTCCTTTTGGATTCTCTCAGCCACTGAAACATTTCATTTCCTTTCACATCCCCCTTTTGGTCAAGAAGATGTTCTCCATCCCATGATGCTGGGTCCATATTCCTCCCCAGGAGTCATATTCCATGTTGCCAGTGGGATTTACACCCCTGGGTGTCAGATCTCACATAGGGAGAGGGCAGTGATTTCATCTGCCAAGTTGGCTTAGGTAGAGAGAGAGGGCCACATCTGAGCAACAGAGGCATTCAGGAGGAGACAGGAACAATTATAAGCAGGCTTAGCCTTTCCTTTGCAGTAACAGTCTTCCCAAGGGCAAGTCCCATAATTGAGGGCCCAGCCCATCAAACCACCTGTCCCCAGTATCTGTGAGCGCATCAGCAACCATCAAGGTGGGGAAGACCAACACCCCTGCATTATCCCCCAGCAATGTTCACATTAGTGGTAGCATATAATATTTCTCTTTTTGTGCCTGGCTTATTTTGCTCAGCATTATGTTTTCAAGTTTCCTTCAAGCTGTCATATGTTTCATGACATTGTTCCTTCATACTGCCATGTAGTATTCTATTGTGTGTATATACCACATTTTATTTATCCACTCATCTGTTGAAGGACATTTGGGTTGTTTCCATCTCTTGGCAATTGTGAATAATGCTGCTATGAACATTGGTGTGCAGATATCTGTTCACATCACTGCTTTCATATTTCTGGGTATATACTGAGAAGTGCAAAGGCTGGATCAAAGGGTAACTCTATATCTAGTTTTCTAAGGAACTGCAGGATTGTCTTCCAGAGAGGCTGAACCATTATACCATCACACCAGCAATGAATAAGAGTTCCAATTCTGCCACATCCTCTCCAGCATTTGTCTTTTCCTGTTTGTTTAATGGCAGCCATTCTAATTGGTGTGAGATGGTATCTCATTGGGGTCTTAATTTGCATCTCTCTAATAGCTAGTGAAGATGAACATTTTTCATGTGTTTCTTGGCCATTTGTATTTCCTCTTCAGAGAACTGTCTCTTCATATCTTTTGGCCATTTGATAATTGGGCTGTCTGTACTATTGTCATTGAGTTGTAGGATTTCTTTATATATGCAAGATATCAGTCTTTTGTCAGATACATGGTTTCCAAAATTTTTTTCCCATTGAGTTGGCTACCACTTCACCTTTTTGACAAATTCCTTTGAGGTAAAACAGTGTGAATTTATTCACTCATGATTTTAGGCTGGGAAAAAGTCCAAATAAAGGCAGCATCAAGGCTATGCTTTCTTTCAGAAGACTGTGGCATTCTGAGGCTGGCTGCTGGTGATCCTTGGTCCTTAATTTGTCACATGGCAAGCCACATGGTAGCATCTCCTATTTTCTCCCTTCTCTTCCAGGTTCTAATTATGTTCAGCTTCTTGCATTCTATGGATTTCTCTCTTTGACAGAATTTCATTCCACTTACAAAGGACTCCAATAATAAAATTGAGACCCATCCTCATTGAGTTGGGCCATAACTTAACTGAAATAACCTATCAAAAGGTCCCATTTACAATGGGTTCACACCCACAAGAATGGATTGGATTTAAGAACATATTTTTTCTGGGGAATATACAGCTTCAAACCACAACAGACAGTAAATACTTTAGGCTTTGCACACCATGCTGTCTCTGTTGAAACTATTCAGTTCTGCAGTTTTGGCATGAAAACCAGCATAGAAAATATCTATAAGAATGGGGACTCCCAGAAGATGGTGGTTAGGAGAGTCAGGGCAAAAGAACACCTCCGTGAAAAATACTAGATAAAAGCCAGAAAGTGGCCCAGAACACCAGCTGGACAAGGTCTGCTAAATCCACAGGAACCATGTACTTGGTGAAAACCAGAGACTGCATTCTGAAATGAGTAAGCCTGCTGAATATCCAGCAGCCATGCTGTGGTGTGGGGAAACTGTGGGTTGGAATTTGGAGTTGGACTAGTACTTTTTTAAAAATCCAAAAGTGGCTGTGGATATGGCAGTAAGAACCACAGCTAAATGTACCAGAGCTTGGAAGGTGGAGCAGTTCAAAAAGGGGGAAATTAACATGCCCCATACAGCCATCATTTAAGCAGGCTGGGAACCCCCTACATAGCCCAGCTGCCCAGAACTTCCCTTGATGGATGGAACACACTTTTGATGTAGCACAACCTTCCCTCATCAGAAGCCCAAGAAGGGCACTGCTTGGAAGAGGGACCCACATGGAAGTACCAGAGACCATAAGCCAATACCAAGGACTTGTGGGTCAGTGGCAGAGACAACCTGTGATGAGACTGAACTGAAAGTTTAGACTCTTGCAACAGCCTTAAATCTACAGGAACACCTGGGAGGTTTGATTATCAAACCTGTCCTCCTTCCTTAACCACTCAGACATATGCTTCAAATTCAGGGCAGACAGCACCAACTACAAAAGCAAACATGGTGCAATTGGACCCCCACAAGAATCAGACCCCCACACACCACAAAGACAAAGTTGGGGAGAACTGGCTTAAGGGGAATAGGTCACTCACGGATGCTACCTGATGATTAGTTAGAGAAACTGTATGCCACCAAGCTGTAGATCTGACAAATTAGAGATAAACCCTTGAATTAGCCAACATATCCTAAAAGAATCCTATCAAGTTAAGCAAAAGCCAAGAGGCTAACAACAGAAAATTTTAAAGCACATGAAAAAAACAGGTGATGTGAATAACCCAAACCCAAACAACCAAATCAAAGGTCAGAGAAGATGCAGTACTTGGAGCAATTAATCAAAGAACTAAAGACAAACAATGAGAGCATGGCACAGGATATAAAGGACATGAAGAAGACACCAGAAGAGCATAAAGAAGAAGCTGCAAGAGTAAATAAAAAAATTGATGATCTTATGGAAATAAAAGAAATTCTTGACCAAATTATAAAGATTCTGGATACTCATAGTACAAGACTAGAGGAAGCTGAACAATGATTCAGTGACCTGTAGGATGACAAAATGGAAAATGAAAGAACAAAAGAAAGAATGAGGAAAAACTGAAAAAAATTGAAATGGACCTCAGGGATATGATAGATAATATAAAACATCCAAATATAAAGCTCATTGGTGTCTCAGAAGGGTAAGAGAAGGGTAAAAGTCTAGAAAGAGTATTCAAAGAAATTGTTGGGGAAAATTTCCCAAACTTTCTACACAACATAAATACACAAAGTATAAATGCCCAGAGAACTCCAAATAGAATAAATCCAAATAAACTCACTCCAAGACATATTCTGATCAGACTGTCAAATTCTGAAGAGAGGGAGCAAGTTCTGAAAGCAGCAAGAGAAAAGCAATTCGCCACATAGAAAGGAAACAACATAAGACTGAGTAGTGACTACTCAGCAGCCACCATGGAGGCAAGAAGGCAGTGCATGTCATATTTAAAATTCTGAGAGAGAAAAATTTCCAACCCAGAACACTTTATCCAGCAAAAGTCTCCTTCAAATTTGAGGGAGAGCTTAAATTTTCACAAACAAATGCTGAGAGATTTTGCTAATAAAAGCCCTGCCCTACTTGAGATGCTAAAGAGAGCCCTACTGACAAAGAAACAAAGAAAGGAGAGAGAGATATGGACAAAGGTTCAGTACTAAAGATAATCAATATTGGTTCATTAAAGGGCAATAAGAGAGAGAGGGATAAAATATATCTGACAAACCGAAACCAAAGGACAGGATGGCTGATTCAAGAAATGCCTTCACAGTAATAACATTGAATGTAAATGGGTTAAACTCCCCAATTAAAAGATATAGATTGGCAGAATGGATAAAATATATGAACCATCAATATGCTGCATACAAGAGACTCATCTGAGACACAGGGACAGAAAGAAATTGAAAGTGAAAGGATGAAAAATAATATTTCATGCAAGCTACAGTCAAAAGAAAGCAGGATTAGCAATATTAATCTCAGATAAAATAGACTTTAAATGCAAGGATGTTATGAGAGACAAAGAAGGCCACTACATACTAATAAAAGGGGCAATTCATCAAGAAGAAATAACAATCATAAATGTTTATGCATCCAATCAAGTTGCCACAAAATACATGAGACAACCACTGGCAAAACTAAAGGAAGCAACTGATGCTTTCAGAATAATTGTGGGAGAATTCAACACATCACTCTATCCTGTTGATAGATAAACCAGACAGAAATCCAATAAGCAAATTGAAAACCTAAACAACCTGATAAATGAATATGATTTAACAGACATATATAGAACATTACATCCCAAATCACCAGGATACATATTCTTCTCTAGTGCTCATGGAACTTTCTCCTGAATACATCATATGCTGGGACATAAAACAAGCCTCAATGAATTTAAAAAATTGAAATTATGCAAAGCACATTCTCTGACCACAATGAAATAAAATTAGACATCAATAACCACCAAAGATTTAGAAAATTCACAAACACATGGAGGTTAAACAACACACTCCTAAACAATCAGTGGGTTAAAAAGAAATAGCAAGAGAAATTGCTAAATATATAGAAACAAATGAAAATGAGAATGCAACATATCAAAACCTAAGGGATGCAACAAAACTCTTTCTGAGGGGAAAGTTTATAGCACTAAATGTATACATCAAAAAGGAAGAAAGAGCTAAAATCAAAGAACTAATGGAGCAACTGAAGTGGCTAGAAAATGAACAGCAAACTAATCCTAAACCAAGTAGAAGAAAAGAAATAAGGATTAAAGCAGAAATCAATGACATAGAGAACAAAAAACAATACAGAGAATATACAACACCAAGAGTTGGTTCTTTGAGAAGATCAACAAGTTTGACAAGCCCCAAGCTAGACTGACAAAATAAAAAAGAGAGAAGACCCATATAAACAAAATAATGAATGAGAATGGTGACATTACTGCAGATCCTGAAGAAATAAAATAATATATAAGCAGCTACTACGAAAAACTCTAGGCCAACAAACTGGATAATGTAGAGGAAATGGGCAATTTCCTGGAAACATATGAACAACCTAGGCTGACCAGAGAAGAAATACAAGACCTCAACCAACCAATCATAAGCCAAGAGATCCAATCAGACACCAAAAAGCTTCCCACAAATAAATGACCAGGGCCAGATGGCTTCACAAGAGAATTCCACCAAACTTTCTAAAAAGAAGTGGCACCAATCTTATTTAAACTCTTTCAAAACATTGAAGAAAATGGAACACTACCTAACATTTTATGAAGCTAACATCAATCTAATACCAAAAACAGGTAAAGATACCACAAAACAGGAAAACTGCAGGCCAATCTCCCTAATGAATATAGATGCAAAAACTCTCAGCAAAATAATTGAAAATCAAATCCAAAGACACATTAAAAAAATCATACACTGTGACCAAGTGGGGTTCATTCCAGTCATGCAAGGATGGTTCAACGTAAGAAAATCAATGCATTACAACACATTAACAAATCAAAAGAGAAAAATCAAAAGATCATTTCAATAGATGCTGAAAAAGCTTTCAACAAAATCCAACATCCCTTTAGGCTAAAAACAATTCAAAAGGTAGGAATTGAAGGAAACTTCTTAAATATGATAAGGAGCATATATGAAAAACCCACAGCCAGCATAGTACTCAATGATGAGAGACTGAAAGCCTTCCCTCTAAGATCAGGAACAAAACAAGGATGCCCACTGTCACCACTGTTATTCATCATTCTGCTAGAAGTGCTAGCCAGGGAAATCTGGCAAGACAAAGAAATAAAAGGGATCCAAATTGGAAAGGAAGAAGCAAAACTGTCATTATTTGCAGATGATATGATCTTATATCTGGAAAAGGCTGAGAAATTGATGATACAGCTACTAGAGCTATTAAATTTAGCAAAGTAGTGGGATACAAGATTGATGCACATATGTCAGTAATGTTTCTGTATGTTAGAAATGAACAAAGTGAAGAGACGCTCAAGAAAAAAAGATACCATTTTCAATAGCAACTAAAAAAAAATCAAGTACCTAGGAATAAACTTAACCAAAGATGTAAGACATATAAAAAGAAAACAACATAACTCTACTAAAAGAAATAGAAATGGAACTTAAAAGATGGAAAAATATTCCATGTTCATGGATAGGAAGGCTAAATGTCATTAAGATGTCAATTGTATCCGAACTCATCTACAGATTCATTGCAATCTCAATCAAAATTCCAACAACCTACTTTGCAGACCTGGAGAAGCTAGTTATAAAATTTATTTGGAAAGGGAAGATGCCTCAAATTGCTAAAAACACTCTAAAAAGAAAAACGAAGTGGGAGGACTTACACTCCCTGACTTTGAAGCTTATTATAAAGCCACAGTTGTCAAAACAGCATGGTATTGGTACAAATATAGATATATTGATCAATGGAGTTGAATTGTGAATTCAGAGATAGACCCCCAGATCTATGGCTGACTGATCTTTGATAAGGCCCCCAAAGCCACTGAACTGGGACATAACAGTCTTTTCAACAAATGGGCCTGGGAGAGTTGGATATCCATATCCAAAAGAGTGAAAGAGGACTACTATCACACACCCTACACAAAAATTAACTCAAAGTGGTTCAAATACCTCAATATAAAAGACAGTACCATAAAACTCCTAGAAGATAATGTAGGGAGACATCTTCAAGACCTTGTATTAGGAGCTCACTTCCTAGACCTTACATGCAAAGCACAAGCAACAAAGGAAACAATAGATAAATGGGAACTCCTGAAGCTTAGAAGTTTAACCTGACCCATTTCATGGTATTTGCTTGAGCAGCCAAAGGAACTAAAACACTATCTGATCCTTTACAGAAAAAGTTCTTCAATCCTTGTATTGTAACACTAAATCTGGCTCAGTCCTTAACTTTACCTCATACTACTGGCATTCTATAAAACAATAGCAGCAGCAGCAGAGGAAGCAAACTGAGGAAATACTTCTGTGGACCCCATTATAATCAAGATAAAAAAAGGATTTGCTTAAAGTAAAGTGACAGAAAACTCAGGAAGAAGCAGCCATGCCATTTGTTGTAAATTTGATTTTTTATTCATGTTTTTCTCATTCAATTCAACAAATAGTTTTTTTTTTTTACTAGAAATATTTGGTTCTTTTTAATCATCTATTGATGGTATAATAAAATAAATTTAAGTGGCACCTAATTTAAACATTTAAAATAGTTCATTGAAGGATAATCTACAACACAACATGTCAAGCCTAATTATCAAAACAACACCTCTGTTTTTCAAGAAAGGAGAAATAAAGGCATGATCAAAATTATGACCAACAATATGGGTTCATTTTGATGCTTACAGATGATTTTGTAGGCATATTGGCAGGCACAATGTTGAAAGAGCATCCATTAGATTTAGGAATAATGGTAAGATAAAAAAGGAAAGATATCCATTTCAGAGTTAATGTCTGAAATTAAAGATTATCCACCAAATATCACAACAGATCTTTTAATGACTTATTTTTTAACATTAAGGTTGCTTTGGGGACCACTTTTCCTCTTTTAACATTTAATTAAATGCTCAATTTATTAATTAACTTAGGGAGAAATAAGTTCTGTATTCTGTATAAATTAAAGGACCCTTGAATATCCCCCTCTCCCAATAGCTCGATTTTGCAATGGTCTCAGCAGAAAACAAACAGTTTACAATTTGAACAGAATTTATAGCATTACAAAAGTTTACAGAACCCCTGTCATTTCATTTTTCTAACAGTAAAGATTACAATGACAAGACTGAATGATCAAAATGTAAAAATACTTGTGCAAAACAGCATTAATTGTTCTTACTAATAGGGGTAAAACCTAATATACAATGACAATAATGAAGAAAAACTACATTGAAAATAATTCTACTTTAGATTTCAAATGACAGGAATTATACTATTACTAAACATTAAAAGAAAATGTGGCACCATGAGCAGCAGGAGCAACAAATGATTTGGCAATTATGCCAGCTAAGGAATGCTGACACCAGAACATGCCAAAGTTTATTTCTGCAACAGCCATCCATCATAAAGGACTGGAAACAACTGTGGGGCTTAAAACTCACTTCAATGTTTTTATTCTTGAATTTGCAGATCATAAATGAAATGTTTAAGAAAGTCTCATTTTTCCCCCTCTCAAGGAGTGTTTCTTGTGTCACTGGAAATCCTTAGAAGAGTTGAATCATAGACTCTCTGGATTTACCTACACCAATCCATTTCACTGGAATTTGAAGCTCTTCTTCAATAAATTGAACATAATTCTGTGCATTAACAGGGAGTTCTTTAAATGTCCTTGCATTTGATATGTCTGTATTCCATCCTGGAAGAGTCTTATATTGAACTTCAACTTTATTTAAGACTTCTTGGTTTGCTGGAAAATAAGGTATGATTTCTCCATCTAACTTATAAGCAACTCCAACTTTTATTTCCGTAAACATATCCAAAATATCCAGTTTGGTAAGTGCCAATGCAGTAAATCCATTGATCATGTGAGCATATTTGACCAAAACAAGGTCCAACCAGCCATATCTTCTTTTCCTTCCAGTAGTTACACCAAACTCTACCCCTTGTTTGTAATAATTCTCCAATTTCATTGTCTTGTTCTGTAGGAAAGGCACTGATACCAACTCTAGTTGTATAAGCTTTCACAACTCAATACACTTCTCCCACATTTTGAGGGGGCATACCCAGACCAGTACAAACGCCTCCAACAGTATAATTTGAAGAGGTTACAAAAGGATAAGTCCCAAAGTCAATATCTAGCAGTGCTGCATTTGCACCTTCTACTAAGATTTTCTTTGGTGGTCCATGTAGGGCCTCATATAGGAAATAAACTCCATCTTTTACCATTGGTTTAATCCTTTCCATATAACCCTTGAGTTTTTGTAATTCACCTTCAATATCTATTTCCAAAGTCAGGTATATAGATTTGTATTGGTTAGCCAGAACTTTGAACCTGTCAGAGAAGCCTTCAAAGCCAGAAATAAGATCGCACATCCTTAGTCCACTCCGAGCAGCTTTGGAAGAATAAACTGGGCCAATGCCCTTTTTTGTGGTACCCAAATTTTTTCCTGCTTGTTCTTGTCTCTGTTGTTCCTGGATACCATCGGCTACTTGATGAAAATCAAATACAATATGAGCTCTGTCAGATATGATAAGCCTTTTTTCCCAGCCTTCTAGACCTTTTCCTTTTTGAATATTTTTCTCTGCTTCCTCAAACAATCCAGGTAGATGAATTACCACACCATTTCCAATGAATGCAGTAACATTTGGGTTAATTATTCCACTGGGTAAAAGATGAAAGTCATATTCTACAGAATCAACAACTGTATGGCCAGCATTATTTCCTCCCTGGCAGCGGCAAACGATGTCGGCGTCCTGCGCCAAGAGATCCACCACCTTCCTTTTGCCTTCATCACCCCACTGCGCGCCGAGCACCACCGTCACTCGGTTCCCTCCCGGTCGCGCCCTGGGGAGGCCACAATTGCCGTTGGGAAGGGAAGATGCCGCCGGGTTGGTTTCGGCGAACGTCATGGCTCCGGTGACGCGCGGAGAGCCCGAAGAAGACGGCGAGGAAAAGTGTACGGACTGAACTGCTCTGCGGCCACAGAGCAAGCCACATGCGGAGGAAGACGGAGCCAGATGCCGACCCCGCCCCCGCCCGGACTACCACCCTTCAGCCAGGCCCCGCCCCGCTCTCCGCCACAGCCGACTCGATGGGCTGCCCCGCGCAGGCCTTGGCAGCACCGCCCGGAGGAACGGACCTGGTGGCAGCAACCGCCGCCACCCGGGACCCGAGGCCACGCCCCTTCCGCAGCCCGGCGCGCCGTTCAAGTGCGGACCCCGGGAGCGGAAGGGGCAGAGAGCAACAAATAGTTTTTAAAAACATCTGTTCTCTGCCTAATACTTTTCTGAGTATAGTGGGTATATGTGAAAAAGAATATGACATAGACCTTGATGCTAAGAAGCTTCTAATCTAGTTAAGGAAAGAAAACGGACACACCTGGAACAATTAGAGAATAAGAAAATGTTTAATCAGGTATCAAAATGTTTGATATAGGGATGAGTGCCAACAGTACTCAGTAATGATGGGAGTCTAAACAGATATGACATGGAATTAATTTAATGAAAGTAGTCTGATGACACTTTGATAAAAATATAAAAATAATCCCAGACTGCTGTTAACCAATCCATTTTCAGAAATGAAAAAGATTGGACTCATCTCTCAGCTGAGAACCATCAGTGGTCTGATCCTACCTGTCACTGAACATGGTTTAGACCTGGGCTTCTGAACCTCAGCCCTATTCAAATTTTAGGTCAGATAGTTTTTTTTTTTTTTTTTTTCTATATTGAGAAAAGTTCTAGCCTATGCATTGCAGGATATTTAGCAGCATCCCTGGCCTGTATCCACTAGATGCCGGTATGGTCCCTTCACCCACCCACTTGTAATAGCCAAAAATGTCTCTAGACATTGCCAACTGTCCCCTGGGGACAAAACCATCCCTTTGGGGCAAAACCATCCCTTTTTAAGAAATACTGATTTAGGCCAACTCAGTGTAGATTGAGATGTTGCAGTCTATACAAGAATATAATAAGCATATGTGATTTTTCTCCTTAAGTAGAGCCCCTAAGCTCTAGGCAAATATCCAGAGGAAAGGAGAATAAAATTATCTTGCAGTCCTTTTATAATCTTATTAGTCAATTTTTGGTTCATAATCTGGAGCTATTTAAAGATCATTTAAGGAGCAAAACAGTTTAAAATATTTTGGGATTTGAATCAATGAACTAATTCTTGGGGGTCATTAAAGCAAAGTGTCTGGCACATAGGAAATGGTAAGTAGCCTTTAAAAAGCAAATTTTTGAGTAGCATGTAACATCACTAATTAGAAAAATATTTGAAAAATACTGTAAAAAAGAAAATAAAACACACACTTTCAGTTACATAAATAAATATATGCCCCATTCTCCACTGTTGAATTCCACCCGTAGGTTTAACCATTGTCAAGTTTGCTGCATATCTTCCCTTGTTTCCTATGCTTATATGGACAACTACAGGCATACCTCTTTTTATTGTAGTTCTTAGTTATTGGGTTTTTTCTTTTTTACAAATTGAAGGTTTGTGGTTACGCTGCATCGAGCAAGTCTGTAGGCTCCATTTCTCCAATAGCATGTGCTCATTTCATGAATCTTTGGCAGTTTGGTGATTCTTGCAATATTTCAAACTTTTCCATTGTTATATCTGTTATGGTGACCTGTGACCAGTGATTTTTGATGTTAATATTGTAATTGTCTTTGGGCATCACAAACCACACCCACACAAGATGGTGAACTTAACTGATAAATGTTGTATGTGTTCTGACTGCTCAATGACCCACTGTTCCCCTGTTTCTCTCTTCTTGGGTCTCCCTATTTCCTGAGACACAATGATATTGAAATTATGCCAAATAATAACCCAACAATGACCAAAGTTCAAGTGGAAGAAAGAGTTACATGTTTCTCACTTTAAATCAAAAGCTAGAAACTATTAAGCTTAGTGGGGAAGTCATGTTGAGATAGGCCAAAAGCCAGGCAGGTCTTTTGCTCCAAACAGATATCCATGTTGTGAATGCAAAGGAAGAGTTCTTTAAGGAAATTAAAAGTGCTCCTTCAGTGAACACTTGAATGATAAGAAAGCAAAACAGCCTTGTTGCTGATATGGAGAAAGTTTCAAGAGTCTGGATAAAGGATCAAACCAGCCACAATATTTGCTTAAGCCAAAGGCTAATCTAGAGCAAGGTGCTAATTCTCTTCAATTTTATGAAGGCTGAGAGAGGTTAGGAAGCTGCAGAAGAAAAGTTTGAAGCTAGCAGAGTTGGGTTCATGATGTTTAAGGAAATAAATCATCTCCATAACATAAAAGTGCAAGGTGAAGCAGCAAGTGCTAATGTAGAAGCTGCAAGTTATCCAGAAGATCTAGCTATGATAATTGATGATAGCGGCTCCAAGAAACAACAAATTTTCAGTGCAGAATAAACAGCCTTGGATTGGAAAAAGATGCCATCTAGGACTTCATAGCTAGAGAGAAGAAGACAATGCCTGTCTTCAAAGCTTCAAAGGACAGGCTGAGTCTCTTCTTAGTGGCTAATGCAGCTGGTGACTTTAAGTTGAAGCCAGTGCTCACTTATCATTCTGAAAATCCTAGGGCTCTTAAGAATTATGCTGCATCTACTCTGCTAGTGCTCTATAAATGGAACAAAGCCTGGATGATAGCACATTTGTTTACAACATGGTTTCCTGAATAATTTAAGTCCACTGTGGAGACCTACTGCTCAGAAAAAAAAATTCCTTTCAAAATGTGACTGCTCATTGACTATGTACCTGATCATGCAAGAGCCCTGATGTGGCTATACAATGAGATTGATGTTGTTTTCATGCCTTCTAACACAACCAATCTCTGCCCATGAATCAAGGAGTCATTTTGCCTTTCAAGCCTCATTGTTTAAAAAATACATTCTGTAAAGCTACAGCTGCCATAGACAGTGAATCCTCTGATGGACCTGGGCAAAGCCAATTGAAAACCTTTTGGAAAGGATTGTCCATTCAAAATGCCATTAAGAATATTTATGATTCATGGGAGGAGGTCAAGATATCAACATGAACAGGAGTTTAGAAGAAGTTGATTCTAACCCTTATGGATGACTTTGAGGGGTTCAAAACTTCAGTGGAGGAAGTAACTGCCAATGAGTTCAAAATAGCAAGAGAAGTAGAATTAGAAGTGAAGCCTGAAGATGTGACTGAATTGCTGCAATCTCATGATAAAATTTTAATGGATGAGGAGTTGCTTCTTATGGCTGAGCAAAGAAAGTGACTTCTTGAGATGGAATCTATGCCTAGTGAAGATGCTGTGAACATTGTCAAAATGACAACAAAGGATTTATGATATTACATAAACTTGATAAGCAGCCACAGAGTTTGAAAGGATTAACTCTAATTTTGAAAGAAATTCTCTGGTGAATAAAATCTTATCAAACAGCATTGCATGATACAGAGAAGTCTTTTGTGAAAAGAATAGTCAATTGATGCAAGGAACGTCATTGTTGTCTTATTTTAAGAAATTTCCAGAGCCACCCCAGCCTCCAGGAACCACTACCCTGATCAGTCAGCAGCCATGAACTTTGAGAGAAGATCCTCCATCAGTGAAAAGATTACTAGTCATTAAACATTCAGATTATGTTTAGCATTTTTTAGCCATAAGATATTTTTTTCACAAAATATGTACATTGTTTTTTTTAGACATTATGCTATTGCACACTGAATAGATTACAGTATAATGTAAAAATAACTTTTACATGCACTGGGAAACCAAAAATTCATGTGACTCACTTTATTGAGATGGTCTGGAACTGAACCCATTATATCTCCAAGGTATGGCTGTAATATATATGTGTACATATATACATACTTTATAAAGCATTAAAATTGCTGAACAGTACCCAAATATATGGATGCATGTGACATAATTTATTTAACTATTTTTCTATTGTTTATGTCATCACTTCAAAATTTACTTCTTTACTTATTTAAGAAATATAATTTCATATTGAGAAAAATTGCAAAACAAGAACAGGAAAAATATTAACTTAAACCCCACTGGCTATTAGCAATATTTTCTTATTTTTATTTTCTCCTACTTTTTTTCAGTTCACACAATTTCAATAATATACAAGTTCAGTCTTCTTGTTTTTGTGCATTTGTAGATATTTTATTATATTATGAGCAAACTTATAGTCATCATTTTAAAAACAACTGTCTCAGCTTAAAGAATCCAATACCATGAAAGAATCACGTCATTTTCAGGAAATTAGGGGTTGAATACACTGAAATTGCAAGTGAAATATTGCATGTATAATGTGTACAGCTGTCTTTATCTAGGATGGCAGTCTATAGTTTCTCAGTGTCTCAAAGGAGACTGTGAACATTTTCCAGTGCAGAGCAGATTAGCCAAAAGCTTGTGTACCAAAAGTTTGAGAACTGCTATTTAAATGGAATTTTTATAAGCTGTGGAGTTCTGGATGGTAAAATTCTCACAGAGACATATGTCATTTTCTGAGTCACTTATAAATGATTATAAAGACAGTTCTCCCCATAGTTAATAGTTTATGTTGTCATAGAGTTGATAAATAAATTGCATGATTATGTGCGTATGTTTTTTTTTTTTTTTTCCTTGAGGAGAGAGTGTTGCATGGGATAAACAGCATGGTGGTGAGATAATCCATCATTTTGAAGCCTGTTCTCTGGTGATAGATGGATAGATTGGTAAAGTAACTCAATAATTTTCATTTTTTCCAGGTTATTCACAGATTATTGAACATTGTCATTAATAAACCAGTGGAATGCTTTGTGTCCTTGCCTACATTATTCCTCATGTAAAGACTTTTAATTTAAGAATAACCTTTTATTAAAATGTACATTATATGTAAGTTTATAGTATTGGAACATTTATTGTGACTCTCATGAATATATTAGAATTCCGTTGGCATCGCAAATTAAACATTTTGACTTCCTATGTTAGTAATAGCCCCCTTCAATGCCAAGTAATTCAAATACTTGATTCACCTCATAGGTAGGTACAAAAACCCATCCAATCCAGTTTTCTCCCCAGGTTACATATGTGTACTACCCCAGATTGAAAAATAATTCTAATAATTTTTATTAGTATGACAGGTGTCTCCTTATAAAGCAAGGCTGATCTTTGAATTAAGACCAGTGTTTGGAGCTGAAATATTTGTTTTATTGAAATGAAAGGTGACACTTTATTATTGCACAATCTAACATAGAAAATTCTTAAATATCTTTCAAAATATTTTTTTCTTTTTTTCACATTTTAATGCAATTTTTTAAGATATTCATGCAACAAATAATCCATCCAAAGTATAAAATCAATGGCTCTTGGTATCATCTTATAGTTGTGCGTTCATCACCATAAGAAATTTTAACATATTTTCATTACTCTAAGAAAAAAAAAAAAATAAAAAGAACACCCAAAATATCCCATATTCCTTATCCTGCCTCACTATTTATTTATTTATTTTCTTTATCAAAATAATTCTTGACCCATATCTTTGGGATCAAAATAATATTATGCAGGTATAATAGAAATTTGTGAAGTGTGTTTATTTGCAAGCAAAATTAAAGATAATTTCTTTAGGAAAAAAAAAGGAAGCCAAATTGGAAAGGTTAAAGGCTTTCCTTGCTGGAAACTAAAAGTCTATGCTAAATAGCTAGGTTTCCATGTTTTCTCTACTACTATTTAACTTTAACTTTTTTTTTCCAGATTAATTCAGACAGGTGATTGTATAAAATTGTAGCAATGCTATTCATTTCCAGTCATCAGTTTACCTTCTACTTTGGTAGGGAATGCTCAAAATTGAGTCTTTTTAGATAAAATTTCTTGTCATGTTTCATGAAAATTATTAGGTTTCCCATTTGTTATAAAATCATCAGTCTCAGAATTGGAATTTGGTTGTGTTTTAGTTTCCTAGGCTGCTCAAACAAATACCATGAAATGGGTTGGGTTAAACAATGAGAATTTATTCATTTATGGTTTTGAGGCCAGGAAAATGTGCAAATCAAGGCATCATCAGTGTGATGCATTCTTTCTGAAGACCCTCTGCCAAAGATTCTTGGCTCCTCTGTCACAGTGGCAAGGTACATGGTGGCATCCATTGTTCTCTCCAGTTTCTTCTGTTTTTTGTTGATTTCACCTTCCTTCCATGGCATTCTCTTTCTGTCTGAATTTAATTCTCGTATATAGAACTACAGTAGTAAGATTAGACCCTAGACCCATCCAGATTTAAGTGGGACACACCTTAACTCAAGTAACCTCATCAAAATATCCTACTTACAACGGGTTTACGACCACAGGAATGGATTAGATTTAAGAACATGTTTTTCTGGGGTACATACAGCTTCAAATCACCCCAGAATAATTAAAGTTCTATCATGTTATTACTTGCATGAAGTTGAATATGTCATTTAACTTCCTAGAACTTCAGCTGTTCATATATACCTCCCTGGGCCACTTTGAGTCTCAAATGTGATTATACAAGAGAAAATTCTTTGAAAATTGATCAGAACCATTGTGAAGTATCATTAAAAGTTGTATGATTTCAATCAGTATTTAGAATGAAGGCTTTTTATACTTATCAATACATTAATTTATACAGCCTTATCTAGTTTATATAAACTAGAGCTTCTGTTTTGGAATTTAATGATGTAATTAAATTACCTGAAAATTTATTTCTGTTGAAGGTTATTATTTGCTGTAGCAAAGTTAGTCATCTATCTTACCTATAGTGCTGAGCATATAGCCTTCTACAAAATGGGTACTCTATAATTTTCCCCCTTACTATTGAATTTGGCATATTTTACTCATACACTGTTAACTGTTTAGAACTTTGGCTGGCACATAGTAAGTGATTAATAAAATGGGTACTCTTTTTATTGAATTAGAAATTACCATGCATAGAAATTAAATATTAAAAAACAGAACCTGTATTTTACTTTCATGCACTTGAGAAATAATTTGTAAAAGTTAACTCTTGGGGCTGAAATAACTAATATGGCTTTTCACCTTTCCTCCTCCTTGCTTTTCTTTCCCTCCATGCCTCATCTCCTCCCCTTTCCCCAAATTAGGCAATACATTCTCATTTGCCTAATATGATAAAATGATACAAAAGTTTTGGGGAAAAATAAAACTATCAGTGTTAAAACCTAACTGATATTGATTCAGTTTTCAGTCATAAAAATTTGAATGCCTTTACTTTATATTCTTCTGTAAACAGAGTTTGCTGAACAAATGAGTTGGACACACAGTAAGGTATATTTACCCTACTACTATAGAACCAGTTTCAGCCAGTTTTGAAATTGCCATAGCAATCTTTATTGTACTCAATGTACTATAAGGCAACACTTTAGAACCATAAGTTGGTATTATTATATTCCCTAATGAGATTGGTAGCCCTAAATTATTTCAAATAAGTTATATTTTATACAGGTGTACATGTATGTGTTTGTAATCAACCATATCTTTCAAACATTTTGCTTTCACATCTGGAGTTTTTAAAAAGAAAAATATAACCCTCAAAATGGCTCTTTTCCTTAAGTAAATCTCTTTTGACACAATTACAATCCAACAATACTCTTTCTTGAACCTACAGTTTTTATACCCTATGGAAGCTCGTTCCTTATGGAAATTTCTAATCATAGACCCATGGACCCATATTATTAGATCTTTTTGAAGAGGGAATAAGCTCTAAACTTCTTTTGAATAATAAACATTTATTGAATGAATAATGAATTTTGTTGCTAATTTTGTTTTAACTTACATTATAACTTATATAAAGTAGCATAGTGTGGTGATTAGGAGCACAGACTCTGGAAACAGACTTCCTGGGTTTGAATCCTGGCTTTGCACCACTTTTCTACTGAGTAACCTCTCTATATTTCAGTTTCCTAATTTGTGGAAAGGGAATAATAAGAGTACCTACCTCATTAACTTCCATAATAAAAATTAAAGATTAATAAAGTTAATATTTGCAAATATTAATATTTTCAAAGTACTTAGAACAGTACTTGACACATAATAAGCAATATATAAGCCACTGGTATATAAAATAAAATAATTCCCAAGTTGTGTTAAGTTGTCAATATATGAATTCAAGTTTTTGGATATAATAAAGTAGACAAAAATGCCTAATGGATTAAGGATTAAGCTTCTGACTGGAGTGTTTCTACCATGTCCTTTCATGATGTTTCAAGATCTCCATTTTAACTTTAACTGTCAGCCTGTATTTGTTATATGACAGAGGGGTGTGTATCCAGATCATAGCTTCTACTCTCTCAAATCTAGTACAGCATCTGCTCTCCTTCCTGAAAACAGCTTTTTGCTTGTCCTTTTTCTTCATAAGTTCAGACCTCAGACCTCACTCTTTTCTCTTGTATTGTGGTACTAGTGTGTTATAATGTCATCTTTCAAGAAAAGACATAAAGACCAGCAAACTAAGGCAGTTTCTGTATGGAACAGGTAAATCAAGTGTGAATTAGAAGCATTTGGCCACCTGTTTTTACACTTTAACTTAATGTAATAAAAAAAGGTGTAATTAAAAAATGAGACTTCAATACCTATCCCCAGTGTAGTTTCTGTTTTATGAGAGATCTAATAATATCACAACTCACATGATAAAAGAAATATTGTTTTCTTTCTGATTTCTTGTGTAGAAAATAACTTTCTTTGAACTTGTATATTTAGGAAATGGTGTTTCTAAAGCTCCAATAAACATATTGCTTATTTATAGTCACAACAATTTGGATAGGACAAATATTTCTCCTGTTCAATTTAGCCATTCTTTATGGAGATGATTTTAGTCACAGAAATTTACTAATACAATTGGCCTGATCATTGCATTCCCAGGAATATAGCCAGAGTTTTTAAAGTCTTTGGCATACATACAGAGGCTATAGACTTTGCATAGTTCCTTTGGTAAAGCTACCTTGTTTTGTTTTGTTTTGTTTTTCTTCATTTTCACAGACTTGAGTCACATTGGTTCTCAGAATATCAAGGTTACAAACCACCACATTATTCAACTAAGCATGAAATTCATAATAGAGCTGTAATTCATCTAAGAGAAATGGTTTTTATTAATCTTGTTAAGGGAAAGTTGGCTTATTAACAACCAATATGTATGTTTTCCTTGTGTCTTAAGTTAAAAGGAAAATGTAATTTTAGATGTCTTGCTAGGAATCAAAAAATAGCATCTAAGATATATGAACTGTAGTCCTCTGTGGTTCTAAATTGTTTCATATCTTTAGTTCCATAAAGCAAATTGAAAAGATGTATTTTGGGCAGTGCATTTGTTAAGTAATCATAGTATTCTGTTTACTCTTTGCTATTTTCTTTCCTAACTTGTTGCTGCACAATTTCTGGTTATACCTCAGAACAAGTTGACCATTTTTCTTCTCCCAAAAGAAAATAGTTTTCATTTTTCTGCTTGTAAAAATAATGCATGCTTATTAAAAAGAATTTCAACAGTACATAAGGTGTGAAGAACATAAACATGAAATTGATGAGATAATTCTTATTATCAGAAAAAATCAGGTAAAATTACTTCCATAGGTTCAACATTGTTACTCAGACCATACTGTTATTTACTTAATATACCAGCCTTAATTTATGCAGAGAGCCAGACTACTAATACATTAAAACCAGAACATTTCTTCTAGATCGATGTGACAAATATTTTTTAAACAAATTGTTTGAAATTCTAAAGCTTTTCCCCCTACCATGGTTTCCAGTGTTGCATATATGTTTTGCCTTTGTGAATATTTACAGGCAAAGAAAATAACTCTCATCTCACCACACACACACACACAAAAAAAATACCTGATAACTTGAATTTCCTTACCATGATAAAAAGAGTTACAAGAGATAAGAACAGGTCCATATACAGGGGAAATTAAATTATGTGAAAGGATTATACACTCTCTTTAAGTGTTAATAATAATGTTCCAGTGAGGACTAGGAAAAAGAGTAGAATTCAGAGCTCAAGTTATCAAAGTTGAGTCATTTTTGCCCTAAAATACAGGAATAGAAAACAGTTGAATGTTTATATGCTTATGTGCTACTTTTAGCAAGAGTTTTTGTGACTATTAAATTAGAATCTAGGAGTTTCAGTGAAATCAACCTTTTCTGCCTTAGAGTTTCTTTAAAAGAAACTTATACAAGAAATATAAAAAGGATCTTAGTCCCTTCATAATTAGAGGCTCACTTTAATTATACTTGCGTTGGCTCTGATTTCACTTTCTCCTATCCACTAAATATATCCCTTTTTGAAACAGATCTCTTCCTTGATTAAAGATTGAACCCCCTACACCTGTCATTGAAAAATGTACTATTGGACACAGTGGGACCTAGTAAGAGTGGGATGGTTCATTGCATCTGTTACCACCAATATGTTTGTGACTTTCTAACATTCTTTGCTAGTCATATGCATTTTGTCCATATTAGTACTGCAATGTGTGCATACATATGTGTTTACACACATGCATATGCACATGCATATACACTCACTGAAGGCATGTTAGATGTGGATAACAGTTATCATGTGTTGGGGATTGAATCATGTACCCCACAAAAGGCATGTTCAGATCTCATCGCCTGGTCTTGTGGGTGTGGACCCATTATACATGGGATCTCTTGACGATGTTACTTCAATTAAGATGTGCCCAACTGAATCAGATTGCACTTTAATCCAGATTAATCCAGATCACTGGAGTCCTTTATAAGCAGAATAAAATTCAGACAGAGAGACAATTAGTCACAGGGAGCAGCCAGAAGCTGGAAGTCAACAGAAACCAGAAGAGAAAGAAGATGCTACCATGTGCATTGCCAAGTGATGGAAAAGCCAAAGACCAAGGATTGCCAGCAGCCAGCCCCAGAATGCCAGAGTCTTCAGGGAGAATTCATTGCCTTGCTGACAACTTGATTTTATTTCATTTTATTTTTTAATATGCACTTTTATTGAGATATGTTCATACACCCTACAAGCCATCCAAAGTATGCAACCACTGGCTCATAGTATGATCACATAGTTGTGCACACATCCCCATGATGAATTTTAGAATATTTTTATTACTCTAGAAAAGAAATAAAAAAGAAAACCCAAATCCTCCCATACCCCTTATCACCCCATATTATTGACCCATGGTATTGGTGTGGTACATTTGTTACTGCTGATGAAAGAATATTAAAATATTACTGTTAACTATAGTCCATAGTTTGCAATCGGTACTATTTTTCCCGTATACCACTTGTGCTGGTTTGGATATACTATTTCCCCCAGAAAAGCCATGTTCTTTAATGCAGTGTTGTGGGGGCAGACTTATTTGTCTTGATTAAGATGGGACTTTTTGATTAGATTGTATCCATGTGGATGTGACTCACCCAAATGTAGGTGAGACATTTTGATTAGAGATATCCATGGAGGTATGGCCCTGTCCATTCAGGGCGGATCTTAATTAGATCATTGGAGTCCTTTAAGAAAAGCCAGAGCCAATAGAGTTGCTTAGAAATGCTCGGAGATGCAGACAGAAGGAAGTTTGGAGACGCTAAGCTAAGAGATGAAGCCCAGAGTTTTCACTAGAGAAGTTAAGAGAGGATGCCCAGATGCTTAGAAATGCCCTGGGAGAAAGAAGCAAGGACACACAGGAGCTGAGAGAGAGGCACTAAGACAAGCCCAGAAATATTTTGGAGCAAGCCATTTTGAAATATAAATTGGGAGCAAAGGACCAGCAGGTGCCAGCCATGTGCCTTCCCAGCTGACAAAAGTGGTCTGGATGCCATCGGCTGTACTTCAGTGAAGGTATCTTCTTGTTGATGCCTTAGTTTGGACACTTATGGTCTTTGAAATATAAATTTGTAACCTAATAAATCTGCTTTATAAAAGCCAATCCATTTCTGGTGTTTTGCATAATGGTAGCTTTAGCAAAGTGGAACACCCCTCTGTTATTAACTCCTTGTGGTAGTGTCATACATTTGTTCTATTTCATCAAAGAACTTTTTTTATATTTGTACAGTTAATCATAGACATTGTCTACCACAAAATTCACTGTGTTATACATTCCCATGTTTTAACCTCCAACTTCCCTTCTGGTGACATACATGACTCTAAACTTCCCCTTTCCACCACATTCACACACCATTCAGTACTGCTAATTATTCTCACAGTAACATGACACCTTGATTTTAAACATCTCATAGCCTAAAAATCATGAGCCAATAATTCCCATTGTTTAAACCATCCCATTGTATGGTACTGTTTTGGCAGCTAGGAAACTTAAACACTGATATTCTTACTAAAGGCCTAAAACTGATATTTTATTACATGAAAAGTTAGGGGAATATTGACTATAAACTTGAATTCTCTTTTCTATTATATCCAAAATTATAATAAATTGAGATTTTATTTTATTAAATAAGTATATAGAATGCTTTATACTAACTCTTCTGTAGGTGCTAGGGATGGATATATTGTTGAAAACAGAAAAAGTCTGATTGCAGGGGACACTGAGTGATGTTGGGCAGAGAGCTTGTAGACAAACAACACAATTTAGGAGACTGATATATGCTGTGAAGAAAATAAAACTGATTTGGCACAGAGTAACTATTGGCAGAGAGTGGGGATGGAAGTGCCCTTTTAGATAGGTTGATAGTCAGGGAAGGCCACTCCAAAGGGTAGTGTTTGAGTGCAGTGATGGCAGAATATGATGGTAAGGAATAAGCTTTTGAAGATTTGAGGGAAGAACTTTCTAGAGAGAGAGAGTTTTAAGTGTCTGAGCTCTGAGGTGGGATCTTTTGACATACAGAAAGGTTATTGTGAATGGAACAAAGTTAGTTAATAAGGTCTGGGGTTTGTGACACTGCCCCAATTGAAGCCCTCAGTGAACTGCATTGCTATACTTCAGGCTTTTCTTATATTCAAACCTTATAAATGTGATTTCTGAGTTTGAGGATTACTTTTTTACCTCTGTGGTAAATTATGCATTATATTTAATTTGTTTTAATGGTTTGATGCTGTTATATGATTCAGCAGCTTTGAGGACAGAACCTCAGTAAATGCTGAAGGTCTAGAGAACTTTAAAAATAATGAAATGAAGCATTTAATCCAGGATGCAAAATGCTGTAAGGTAGAGAGGAGCTAAGATGGCAGCATAGAGAGGAGTGGAAGACTGTTAGTTCCCCCTTGGAACAATTCATAAATGACCAAAAAACTAGTAAATAACCTGGAATAACTGTGGGGAGACAAATGTGACTGTCCACTCATTATCCACCAACCTGAATTGGGAGGAATGTCTGAGACCACAGCATAAAATCTGTAAGTAAAACTGCGGACCTGCACTGAGAGCTGAGAGCTGAGAGCCCCTCCCTCATGGAAGCCTCATGGTGCTAGAGAGCAGCACTCTTTCAGCCAGCTCCAACTGGGGTTTTAATGTTAACTGCTCAATACAGACAGTAAATCCTCAACAAGCAGACAGAGGCTTTTGGTGACAACTGACCTTGGGAGAGTTGGGGACATATCTGTCTCTGGATGGGGAGCCCAGAGGATCAGGTGCTATCTCTGGCTGATGGGTGAACCTGGGAGCTTTTCTGTCCCTTTCTCTCTCTGTGGAGAAAACCTCAGCCATTTTCAGCCTGCAGTGCTTTGCAGTAAAGACAGCCTCAGCCATTTTAAAATCAAAACAATTTGATCAGCAGAGTCAGAGAAACCAAGAACATATTGATATGCAAATGACCTCTCTGGAGGGGGCATAGATTCCCAAGAGGAAAGAGAGGGGCCCAGCTCTACTGCCCACCTTTCTGGAACCAGACCCCAAAGCCTGGGGGAGGAGAGCTGCAAGTCAAAGCCTCTTACACAGGCAGTGACAGGCTGACAGGTGCACCTGCTGGGCAGAAAAGCACAGATGTATCAATCCTCTAAGTAAGACCATCAGGGAAACCAGATACTGAATATTACCTCCTTCTGTGACCTGAGCTTGTTCTCATCTGGGAAAACCAGATTGGGGTGGCCTAGGGGGTCAGATGCCTAGACAACAGAAAACTACAACCTACACTAAGAAAAATGAAGCTATGGCCCAGTCAAAGGAACAAATGTACACTTCAACTGAGATACAGGAATTTAAACAACTACTGCTAAATCAATTAAAAAAGTTTAGAGAATCTTTCACAAAAGAGGTAGAAGCTGTAAAGAAAACACTGGGCATACATAAGGCAGAAATCAAAAGTTCAAAAAACAACTAGTAGAATCTATGGAAATGAAAGGCACAACACAAGAGATGAAAGACACAATGGAAACATACAACAGCAGATCTCAAGAGGCAGAAGAAAGCTCTCAAGAACTGGAGAACAAAACACCTGAAAGCCTACATGCAAAGGAGCAGATGGAGAAAAGAATGAAAAAAATATGAGCAATGTCTCTGGAAACTTAAAGATGAAACAAAGTACAAGAATGTACATATCATTGGTGTCCCAGAAGGAGAAGAGAAAGGAAAAGGGGCAGAGGCAATAATAGAGGAAATAATCAATGAAAATTTCCCATCTCTTATGAAAGATATAAAATTACAGATCCAAGAAGTGCAGCATACCCCAAACAGAATAGATCTGAATAGGCCTATGTCAAGACACTTAATAATCAGATTATGAAATGTCAAAGACAAAGAGAGAATCCTGAAAGCAGCAAGAGAAAAGCAATCCATCACATACAAAGGAAGCTTAATAAGACTATGTGTGGATCTCTCAGCAGAAACCATGGAGGCAAGAAGGAAGTGGTGTGATATATTTAAGATACTGAAAGAGAAAAACCACCAACAAAGAATCCTATATCCAGCAATGCTGTCCTTCAAATATGAGGACAAACAGACAATGAGAGACTTTGTGAACAAGACACCCACCCTACAGGAAATACTAAAGGGAGCACTACAGAGTGATAGGAGAAGACAGGAGTGTGTGGTTTGGAACACAATTTTGGGAGATGGTAGCACAGCAATGTAAGTACACTGAACAAAGATAAGTATGAATACAGTTGAGAGAGGAAGGTTGGGAGCATGTGAGACACCAGAAGAAAGGAGGAAAGATAAAGACTGGGACTGTGTAACTTGGTGAAATTGAGAGTATTCAACAATTGTGATAAAATGTACAAATATGTTCTTTTATGAGGGAGAACAAGCAAATGTCAACCTTGCAAGGTGTTAAAAATGGGGAGGCATTGGGGGAGGTATGCAATCAATGTAAACTAGAGACTAACTTACAGAATCATTGTATTATGCTTCCTTTAATGTAGCAAAGGCGATATACCAAGGTAAATGCAGATAAGAGGGGGGAATAGGGGAGGCATGTTGGACACTTGGCATTGGTGGTGGTGTCTGACTCTTTACTTTGATTTGGGGTTATTTTCCTTTGGCTACTTCCTAGCTGTCATTTTTTTTTTCCTCTTTCTTTTGCCTCTCTACCTTCTTTGACTCTCCCTCCTACCTTGTGGAAGAAATGTAGATGCCCTTATATAGATAGTGGTGAAGGTGGTGAACACATAAATATGTGACCATACAGAGAACCATCAATTGTTTACTTAAGATGGAATGTATAGTGTGTTAACAAAACCATCTTAAAAAAAATGGGTCGATGACAAAACCTCAAGGGTAATACACTGAGTGAAATAAGCCAGACACATAAGGACAAATATTGCAGGGTCTCACTGATAAGAACTAATTATAATATGTAAACTCATAGACATGAAATATAAGGTATGAAGATATAGGATGAGACTTAAGAATGGGGAGTGGTTGCTTAGTATGAGCAGAATGTTCAACTAGGATGAACTTAAATGTTTGGAAATGAACAGAGGCTTTGGTAGCAAGATGTGAGAATAACTAACAGTGCTGAATGGCACGTGAATGAGGTGGAAAGGGGAAGCTCAGAGTCATATATGTCACCGGAAGGAAAGTTGGAGGTCAAAAGATGGGAATGTATAAAACTGAATCCTATGGTGGGCAATGTCCATGATTAACTACAAATATTAGAAAACTCTTCCATGAACCAGAAAAAATGTATGACAGTAGAACTAGAAATTAACAATAGAGGGGCATATAGGGATGAAATATATACCTACTGCAAACTGAATCAAACAGTTGGTAGTATTTCAACATTCTTTCATAAACAGTAACAAACGTACTATACCAACACTATGAGTCAACAATTGAGGGTGGTTGATTAGGGATATGGGAGGATTCGAGTTTCCTTTTCTTTCCTTTTTTTTTTTCTTTTTACATCTTTCACTTTATTTCTTGTCTGGAGTGATGAAAGTTTCTAAAAATTGAACAATAATTAAGTGCGGTGAAGGATGCACAGCTGTATGAGGGTACCAGGGGCAAATGATTGTACTCTTTGGAACTCTGGATAGTTGTATGGTATCTGAACAATCCCAATAAAAATTAAAAAAAAAATGCTTTAAGGTAAGGAGATGGAAAAAGAGAAAGGCACCAAAGCCCAAAGAACTCTGCTCACAAAAATTAAACCACTCTGACCTAAGGTGCTGGTGAGTGAACTAGGAGCAGGAGCCTCTTCAGGGGTGTCTAGCTCTGAAGCCATCTGCCCATTTCAGTGCTGACCCAGTCACAGGAGATGTGGTCACACCTGCCCCAGAGGGGAGGGGAGGGGGGCTTTTCCCAGGCAGAGAATGCTGCTGTCTTAAGCTTCTAGGCATAGAGTGTACAGTTCAAAGAGGATCCATTTATAACATATCTGACAATCAAATATCAATATTTACCTAGAAACTGAGACTTCCCTTGTTTCTCATTTTAACTACTCAAATATTCGTTATTCCTGATATCAGGAAAGTGGGGGAGAAAGAATGGAAATTGAAGGTAGAGATAAAGGAAGAAGTATAGAAAGAAAAAGAGACTAAATATGAAGAGATGAAGTTGGGGTTTCTTGGGGAACAAGGTACAGCTACAGTGGAGCTGTATGTCATTACATAGAAATTTAGCCATTTCATCCACACGCAGTAAATTTTGTTCTGCTGTCTTCTCACAGGACTCTCCAGTCAGTCATGCTGAGTGGTCCTGGTGAAGTCCTGCACTTAACTCAGTAGAAAAACCCTTAGTAAACAGTCTGATGGTTACAAACATGAGACAGGTTTCCTTGTTCAGATTATTGCTATGCAAATGCAAGATGGTGAATTTCCCCCCACCTCTTCTGTCCTGTCCAGGCAGGTAACGAATTCTCTGGAGTTGCCTACAGCATAATGATATAAGGTATAACTTATCCCCTTTTCTATTTAAAAGCTGGCAATGCCAGACCATGAGTCTGACTAATTCAGAAGTGTCCCAGGGTGCAAGTCATCCAGTAGTGTCCAACTAAGGAGACATCAGGTGGGGACAACCCCTGATTCCTAAGGCGAGGTGTTCCTTCATCTCTCTGGGAACATGCTGGGCTCCAGTGTCAGCCAGTTGACCTCTTTGGAACCAAAATAGTGCATGACCACTCCATTGGGGTATCTTCCAAATGCACTGTTCCCAATCTGTTTCTTAGACACCATGCTCACCTTCACCTCTGTAATGATGCACTTCAACTACTGGTGTAAAATCAGTTCTTCCTGGCCCCTGGGAACTCAACATGAAGAAGGTTCTTGAGCACTGGATTGAACTGTTTCTTTTGCATATTTTCTTTCATGACCTTTCCCAGAAAGATGCATTATCATTAATCTGATGTTTGCTGGCAGAATGTTGATGGCCTTTTGGTTTCTAGTTTGTTGTGTTGCAACTCGAGGACATGAAGAGTGGCCCGGAGGTTGACCTGCAGCTTCAGCAGCTCCAGCTTGTTTGGTCCCAGGCAGTGAACACTGGGGGAGTGACAGATACATCTGAAACAGGAACAGATCTTTGCTGCCATCTTTGCTTTAGTCAGAATGCTTGTGGCAGTACTTTTCAGTCATTCTTGTATACTTCAAGATGTGGATGTAGATAAAGAGGCCTTGTTCATGTTCCCTCATGCACCACAAGAGGAGTGCTCATTATTCTAAGGGGCCATCAAAAGGAAAATCACAGATTAGCCAGCCTGGATTATAGTAGCTGGAAATCTCCAAAAATATGAGGAGCTTCTGCCAGTACCCTCCCAGCTCACCCTCTTCCTCTCCAGCAGGGACTGGAGCTTTGTCTGCAGGGAAGGAGAGGATCAGCAGTTGTGGAACCAAGAGCCTGATTCATCCCAGACTTGGATGACATATTCCAGATAAGGAATAGCTAGATCCCTAAAATTCTTTAAGAAGGTGAGCACATGATCTTGTGTCAGGGACCCCACCTCTGGGCGATCTTCAGTACATATCTTAAGGCCATCTTCTGGGAAGTCCCTTAGCACCCACACTGAGTAGGAAAAAAAATCAAATGCAGATTTTCTGTGCCCAGATGTTGCAGATACTGCACTGTCCTCTCATGGCCTCTCAGAGGGGAGTTTGCTTTCTTGGACTGGTTCACCACCACCTGCAGAGCTTTATCATGGAGTCCTGTCTTCTCATACAGGATTATCAGTTCACTGTACTTGCTTGCTTTCTACAAGGTAGCAGTGATTGTTCTCCAGATGCAGCAAGGAGGCCACCAGGGCTATGTTCATGTTGAGGTAGCACTTGAACAGCATGGTGTCAATGACTTGCAACAACTTCTTAGATTTAATGGTGTGAGTGCTTTCCATGAGCAGGGAACTACTAGACTGGTGATTGGAGTCATTCAGCTTCTTTACTGGTTGACTTTGTTTCTGTGTCAGGTAGTCAATGAGAGCTAATTGAGCCTTCTCCAGTACAGCCTTGGAGAGCACAGGCAACGGGTTAGGATACTGTAGCTCTTTCCTATAGTCTGTGGCAGGAGGGTGGAGTACAGGCCCATCAGATGGGTGAGACCTGTGCCAAGCTTTGGAAAGACCTGCATAGACTAATCAAAATGCTTCTGGCAGAAGAAGTTGAAGGCAGGTTCCGGTTTGATAATGCTGCCATTTTGCAAAATACCATAAATGGATTGACATTTATAAAGGGGACTTAAGTTACAAATTTATAGTATGAAGGCCATAAAAGTGTCAAAACTAAGGCACCAACAAGAGCATACCTTCACTGGAGAAAGGTTGCTGGCATCCAGAGAACCTCTGTTAGCCGAGAAGGCATGTGGCTGGTGTCTGTAGATCCCGGGTTGTGTTCCAGCTCCTCTCTCCTTTCCTGTGCATTCTTGGTTCTTTCTCTAAGGGCTTTTCTTAAGTGCCTGGGGGTTCTGTCTTAGGACCCGGGGCAAACTCTGGACTTCATCTCTTAGCTAATATCATTCTCTGTGCATCTCTAAGCATCTCCAAATGTCAGAGTCAGATATTGGCTTCTCTTCAAAATGTCCATCTCAGCTGTTCTGTGCTCCTTCTGTTTGTGACCTCTTTTATAGGACTCCAGTGATTAAATTAAGAACTACCCTGAATGGGCAGGGCCCATATCGCCAAGGAAATAATTAAATCATACATTTCACCCACAGCTGATTGAGTCACATCACCATGGAAACAATAAAAAAATTCCCACTTAATCAACACTAATACAACTGTCTCCACAAGATTTCATTAAAGAATATGGCTTTTTCTGAGGGAATAATACACAAAGCTTGGCACAGGCACAGGCACAAAAGTTCTTTCTTTTATTTAATGCAATTTTATTGAGATATATTCACAAACCATACAATCACCCCAAGTGTACAATCAGTTGTTCACAGTATCATCATATAGTTGTGCATTCATCACCACAATTTTTGAACATTTTCATTAGTTCAAAAAAATAAAAATAAGAATAAAAATAAATGTAAAAAGGAATACCTAAAACATCCCACCCCCATCCACCCTATTATTCATTTACTTTTTGTCCCCATTTTTCTACTCATCTATCCCTACACTGCATAAAGTGAATGAGAGCACAAGGTTTTCACAATCACATGGTCATACCATATGTGCCAGTTTGAATATATTGTGTCCCCCAAATGCCATTATCTTTGATGTAATCTTGTGTGGGCAGACATTATCAGTGTTGATTAGATTGTAATTCTTTGAGTTTCTGTGGAGATGCTCTCCACCCAACTGTGGGTGATGACTCTAATTGGATAATTTCCATGAAGTGTTGGCCCACCCATTGGGTGGGCCTTGATCAGTGGAGCCATATAAATGAGCTGACAGGCAGAGGGAACTCAGTGCAGCTGTGAGTGACATTTTGAAGAGGAGCTACAGCCAAGAGGGACACTTTGCAGAAAGCACAGGAGATGTTCCTACAGATGAGAAACAGTTTGAAGATGGCCGTTGAAAGCAGACTCTTGCTCTGTAGAAGCTGAGAGAGGACAAATATCCCAAGTGCAACTAAGAGTGACATTTTTGAGGAACTGCAGCCTAGAGAGGAACATCCTGGGAGAAAGCCATTTTCAAACCAGAACTTTGGCTCAGACACCAGCCATGTGCCTTCCCAGCCAACAGAGGTTTTCCAGATGCCATTGGCCATCCTCCAGTGAAGGTATCTGATTGCTGATATGTTATCTTGGACACTTTATGGCCTTAAGACTGTAACTGTGCAACCAAATAAACCCCCTTTGATAAAAGCGAATCCATCTCTGGTGTTTTGAATTCCAGCAGCATTAGCAAACTACAACAGATTTTGGTACCAGAAGTGGGGTGCTTTTGCTGCTGAGTTTGCAAATACCAAACATGTTGGAGTGGCTTTTTAAATGAATAAGAGGAATATTCTGGAAGAATTGTGAGGAGCTTGATAGAAAAGGCCTAGACTGCTTTGAAGAGACTGTTTGTGGAAATATGGACTCTAAAGATACTTCTGATGAGGCCTTGAACAGAAACAATGATTGTGTTGTTGTGAACTGGAAGAAAGGCAATCATTGTTTTAAAGTGGCAGAGACTTTGGCAAAATTGAGTCCTGGTGTCAGATGGAAGAAAGAATTTGAAAGCAACAACCTGGAATACTTAGCTGAGGAGACCTCCAGACTATGTGTGGAGGATGTACCCTGGCTTTTCCTTGCGGCTTATAGTAAAATGCAAGTGCAGAGAGATAAACTTAGAACTGAACTCTTGGGTTCAAAGAGACCAGAAGCTGATGGCTTGGAAAATTATGGGATTCCAGGGGGTGGAATCCCAGAAGCTACAGCCCAACATGAGGATGTAACCCAACATGGAACCCAGCCACCATTTCAGTACAAGCCAAGATTGGAAAAGGGGTTCAGCAGAAAGGATTTATGGAAAGTCCTATTGTCTGATGGCTTTGACCCCTGTGTGTTTCATGTGAAGCCAACAGAATTTTTGTGAGATCTTTATAGACAGAGCCATTGCTCATCTGGACTGGAGGAGACAGACAAGGAATAAATTGAAGGAAAAAATTCTTCAAAGACAGAGCCATGGAGGTTGAGGTCTGGAGTCAAGAGGTCTCAGGCTGGGAGAGTGGAGCAGCCCACATGCATGGAAAGGGTGTTTGCCCTGGAGGTTGAGGGCGGGCCTTCTGCCTTGATGCTCAGGAAATGTTTTGCCACCCCAAGCCCCAAAGAGGGTGGAGCACATTCCCAGGGAATTGGGGAGAGCCTGGCTGCCACTACACTGTTCTGAAGGGGTTGAGTGTGTGCCCTGGAGATGGAAAGGAATCTGGTTGCTGTCCCAACGTTTGAGGAGGGTGGGGCCAAGAAGGTGTTCTCCCCAATGTGTGGATGTATTGGAGCACTCACCCCAGTGTTTGAGGAGGAAAGGGCTGCTGAAAAGGCCCTTAGGAAGGGTTAGACTCCCACTCTCTCAAGCCCCAAGGATGCAACATCATTCTGTAAATGACTCTCAGACTTTGAAATCTAATGGAGTTTGCCCTGCGGGTTTTAGGAACTGTTTGGTCCTGTGAACCCTGTTTTCCTTACTGGGAATGTTTATCCTATGACTTTCCCTCCTTTGTATATTGGAAGTACATAACTTGTTCTAAGTTCACAGATCCACAGCTAGAGGGAAATTATGCCTTAGGACTGACCATGCCTACAATTGATTTTGATGGGGTCTTGTACTTAACTATTGTTACTGAAATGATTTAAGTTTCTGTGATATTGTATTTTGTATATGGAAAGACAATGTCATTTTGGTGTCCAGGGGGTGGAATGTGCCAGTTTGAATATACTGTGTCCCCCAAATGCCATTAACTTTGATGTAATCTTGTGTGGGCAGACATTATCAGTGTTGATTAGATTGTAATTCTTTGAGTGTTTCTGTGGAGATGCTCTCCACCCAACTGTGGGTGATGACTCTAATTGGATAATTTCCGTGGAATGTTGGCCCACCCATTGGTGGACCTTGATCAGTGGAGCCATATAAATGAGCTGATGGGCAGAGGGAAAGTGCAGCTGTGAGTGACATTTTGAAGAGGAGCTACAGCCAAGAGGGACACTTTGCAGAAAGCACAGGAGCTGCAGATGAGAGACAGTTTGAAGTTGGCCATTGAAAGCAGACTCTTGCTCTGTAGAAGCTGAGAGAGGACAAATATCCCAAGTGCAACTAAGAGTGACATTTTTGAGGAACTGCAGCCTAGAGAGGAACATCCTGGGAGAAAGCCATTTTGAAACCAGAACTTTGGCTCAGACACCAGCCACATGCCTTCCCAGCTAACAGAGGTTTTCCAGATGCCATTGGCCATCCTCCAGTGAAGGTACCCGATTGCTGATATGTTATCTTGGACACTTTATGGCCTTAAGACTGTAACTGTGTAACCAAATAAACCCCCTTTTATAAAAGCCAATCCATCTCTGGTGTTTTGAATTCCAGCAGCATTAACAAACTACAACACCATATAAACTATATAGTTATACAGTCATCTTCAAGAATCAGTACTACTGGATTGCAGTTCAAAGATTTCAGATATTTCCTTCTAGCTATTCTAATACAGTAAGAACTACAAAGGGATACCTATGTAATACATAAGAATAACTTCCAGAATGACCTCTGAACTCCATTTCAAATCTCTCAGCCATTGAAACTTTTTTGTTTCATTTGTCTTCACACTTTGGTCAAGAAGGCTTTCTCAATCCCATGATGCCAGGTCCAGACTCATCCATGGGAGTCATGTTCTGCATTGTCAGGGAGATTTTCACCTCTGTGAGTCATGTCCAACATAGGGCAGAGGGCAGCAAGTCAACTGCTGAGTTGACTGAGGGAAATAGACCACATCTGAGCAACAAAAGAGTTTCTCTTGGGGTGACTTGTAAGCACAATTATAAGTAGGCTTAGCCTCTCCTTTGTATTAACAAACTTCATAAAGGCAAGCCCCAAGATTGAGGGATCAGCCTTCTAAATTGGTATACCCCAATGCTTGTAAGAATATCAGGAATTCCTCAGGTGGGAAAGTCCAACCTTTCCACATTTTTCCCTAGCCCCTCAGGGAGGGCCTGTATAAACACTTTTTTGTTCTATGCCCAAATTGCTCTTGAATGTATCTGGGCTTCACATTAACCTGTACAAACCAACAAGATCTCACTCCCTATTCAAGGTTCCATGTAATTATGGTGTCTGAATAAACTGACCATACAACTTAAATTATATAGTGTGCTACAGGAAATATAGATTTTGCATCAAACAAGCATCTCTTTATTTGGTCTTACACAGAAGTTGAAGTTTAAAACACAGTCAATATCATCCTTTATCTTTACTCTGATTTGCATTTGTCCTGATCAAGTCCATTTAATTCATATCTCTGATTGAAATCTGTTCTCTTTTTCAACTTCTGTAATAGTTGCTGTATGGGGTAGTGTTGACATTCATAGATGCCAAACTCTGGCTCTGAGTCTCAGGTTTCACACAGTTACATGAAGTTCCAGAGACTGACCAGGTTGCACACAAAGAGCTCAGCATCTCAGAATTTAGAAATAGCCATTACAACTCAGAAAGAGATGTGAATGCTGTAAGAACTTACCATCTAGGAATATTTACAGTGAGATTTCCCCTGATAACCTATGGTCTCAGATTCAATTCTCAGAGTTCACACATTATAGCCCATATTAGTGAAGAATTATATTATCCATCTTTTCATTTCTGGCTTATTTCACTCAACATACTGTCCTCAAAGTCCATTCACTTAGTTTCATGCCTCACAACTTCAGTCCTTCTTGCAGCTGCTCGATATTTCATTTTATGAATACACCACAGTTTACTACTCTGTTTATCAGTCTATGTACCCTTAGGCCTTCTCCATCCACTGCAAATCATGAATACTGCCTGTGCTGGTTTGAATGTATTATGTCCCCCAAAATGCCACTATCTTTGATGCAGTCTTTTGTGGGCAGGAAAAGTATTGGTGTTGATTGGGTTGTAGACTTTTGATTGGGTATTTCCATGGAGATGTGATCACTCAATTGAGGGTGAAATCTTTCATTGGATAATTTTCATGGAGGTGTGGTCATGCCCATTCAGTATGGGCCTTGATTAGTGTACTGGAGCACTATATAAGCTCAGACAGAAGGAGCAAGCTTGCTACAGCCAAGAGGGACACTTTGAAGAATGCAGAGGAGCTGAGAGAGGAGCTGCAGATGAGAGATATTTTGAAGATGGCTGTTGAAAGCAGACTCTTGCTCCAGAGAAGCTAAGAGAGGACAAATGCCCCAGGAGCAACTGAGAATGACATTTTAAAGAGGAGCTGCAGCCTAGAGAGGAGCATCCTGGGAGAGGGCCATTTTGAGATCAGTGCTTGGAGTGGACGCTGGCCACATGCCTTCCCAGCTGGCAGGGGTTTTCTGGGCAATGTTGGCCATCCTCCGGTGAGGGTGCCTGATTGTTGATGCATTGCCTTGGACATTTTATGGCCTTAGGACTGTAACTGTGTGACCAGATATACCCACTTTGTAGGAGCCAATCCATTTCTGGTGTTTTGCATTCTGGCAGCATTAGAAAACTAGAACACTGTCAAACACCAGTGTGCAAATGTCCATTTGTGCCCTTGCTATCAGTTCTTCCAAGTATACACCCAATAATGCGGTTTCAGGACCATATGGCAACCCCATAGCTTCCTGAGGGACCACCATACTGCCCTCTGGATGGCCTGCCCTATTCTACTTCCCCAACAGTGAATAGATATATCCCTTTCTCCACATTTTCTCCAGCACTTTTATCTTTCTGTTTATTTTTTCTGTTCATTTTTAAAACTGTTTTATTTCAACACCATACAGTCCATCCTAATTAACAGTCAATGGTTCCCAATATAATCACATAATTATGCACTCACCACCACAATCTATATGAGAACATTTCCATTTCTTCCTCAAAGAAAAAGTAAGAGGATAAAACTAATGAAGAATAAAAAAATAAAATAGAATAGATTAAAAAGGTCAGACAGCAATATCAAGAATCCTGTACCACTCCCTTACATTCCCCTGTTATTGACATTTAGCTTTGGTATATGGCCTTTGTTACAATTAATGGAAGTATATGACAATGTTACTCTTAACTATAGACCCTAATTTGCTTTGATTTTATTTTCCCCTATACCATCACATTTTTAACACCTTGCAATTTTGACATTCATTTGCTCATCATGTAAAAATATTCTTATATTTGTATACTTAATCACTATCATTGTCCACTCTAGGTTTCACTAAGTAATACAGAGTCTTCATCTACTATCTTTCCTTCTAGTGCCATACATGCCCCTAGCCTTCCTCTTTCAACCATACTCACAGTCATCTTTGTTCAGTATACTTACAATATTTGAACATTCTGTACTCCTTCAGCATCACATGTCCAATCACTACCCTCTATCTCCTGATAAACTGTGTTCTCAAGTTTAACTCTCAAAGTTTGCTCATTAATGTTAATTCATATTAGTGAGATGATGCAGTATTTGTCCTTCTGTTTCTGGATAATTTCACTCAACACAATGTCCTCAAGGTTCATCCACATTGTTTCAAGTATGATTTTATTCTGTCTTACTGCTGTGTAGTATTCCATCATATGTATATTCCACAGTTTGTTTATCCACTCATCTATTCATGGATATTTGGGCTGTTTGCATCTCATGGCAATCATTAATAATGCCACTGTAAACATTGTGTAAATATCTATTCATGTCCCTACCTTCAGTTCCTCCAAATATATACCTAGTAATAGGATTTTAGGATTGTATGGCAATTCTATACTTAGCTTCCTGAGGAACCACCAAACTTCCTTCCAGAGTGGTTGCACTATTCTACATTCTTACCAACAGTGAATAAGTGTGCCTCTTTCTCCGCATCCTATTCAGCACTTGTAATATTCTGTTCTATTTTTTTATAATGGCCATTGTTGTAGGTGTGAAATGATATCTCTTTCTTGTTTTGATTTGCTTTTCCCTAATAGCCAGTGAAGTTGAGCATCTTTTCATATGTTTTTGAACCATTTGTATTTCCTCTTCAGAAAAGTATCTGTTTATGTATTTTGCCCATTTTTAAATTGGGTTGCTTTTCTTTGTTGTTGAATTGTAGGATTTCTTTATATATTCTGGATATTAAACTCTTATCTGATATGTAGTTTACAAATATTGTCCCTCATTGCATAGGCTGTCTTTGTACTTTTCTGACCAAGTCTTTTGAGGCACAAAAGTGTTCAAATTTTAGGAGATCCCAATTATCTATTTCTTTTTTCATTGTTTGCACTTTGTGTGTAAGATCTAGGAAACCACCTCCTATCACAAGATCTTAAAGATATTTCCCTACATTTCCTTCTAAAAGTTTTATATTCTTAGCCTGATGTTTAGGTCTTTTATCCATTTTGAGTAAATTTTTGTATAAGGTGTGAGGTAGGAGTCCTCTTTCATTCTTCAGGGTATCAATATCCAGTTCTCCAAACACCATTTATTGAAGAGGCTCCTTTTAGTTCTTTTGCCTTGACTGCCCTATCAAAATCAATTGTCCATAGATGGGAGGGTCTCTTTCTGAACTCTCAATTCTATTCCTTTGGTGAGTATATTTATTTTTATGCCAATACCATGCTGTTTTGACCACTGTAGCATTGTAAAATGTTTAAAGTCATGTTGTATGAGACCTCCAAGTTCACTCCTCTTTCTTAAAATATTTTTGGAAATTTGGGGCAGCCTGCCATTCCAAATAAATTTGGATAATGGTTTTTCTATTTATGCAACATAAAGTTGTTGGGATTTGAATTGGTATTGCATTGAATTTATAAATCAATTTATGTAGACTTGATATCTTAACTATATTTAGTCTTCCAATCAATAAATACAGTATGTCCTTCCATTTATTTAGGTCCAGTTTGATTTCTTTTAGCAATTTCTTGTAGATTTCTGTGTATAAGTCTTTTGTGGCCTTGATGAAATTTATTCCTAAGTACTTGATTCTTTTGGTTGCTGTTGTAAATGCATTTTTTCTTGATTTCCTTCTCATATTGCTCATATTACCAGCATGCCAGTTTGAATGTATTATGTCCCCCAGAAAAGGCCATGTTCTTTGATGCAATCTTTTGGGGCAGACCTTTTAGTGCTGATGGGATTGGAATCCTTTGACTGTTTCCATGGAGATGTAACTCACCCAACTGTAGGTGATAACTCTGATGAGATAATTTCCATGGAGGTGTGGCCATGCCCATTCAGCCTGGGCCTTGATTAGTTTACTAGAGCACTATATAAACTCTGACAGAAGGAGTGAGCTTGCTACAGCCAAGAGGGACATTTTGAAGAATGCACAGGAGCTGAGAGACGAGCAGCAGATGAGAGACAGTTTGAAGATGGCTGTTGAAAGCAGACTTGCTCCAGAGAAGCTAAGAGAGGAATAATGCCCCAAGAGCAACTAAGAGTGACATTTTTTGAGGAACCACAGCCTAGACTGAAACATCTTGGGAGAAAGCCATCTTGGAAGCAGAACTCTGGAGCAGAAGCCAGCCATGTGCCTTCCCAGCTAACAGAGGTTTTCTGGACACCATTGGCAACACTCCAATGTAGGTACCCAATTGTTGATGACTTACCTTGGACACTTTATGGTCTTAAGACTGTAACTTTATAATCAAATATACCCCCTTTATAAAAGCTGATCCATTTCTGGTGTTTTGCAGTCTGGCAGCATTATCAAACTAGAACAACTAATGTGTAGAAACACTAGTGATTTTTGCATGTTGATCCTGTACCCTGCCATATTGCCATATTCATTTATTAGCTCTAGTAACTTTGCTGTTGATTTTTCAGGATTTTCTACATATAGTATCATATAATGTGCAAACAGTGAAAGTTTTACTTCTCCCTTTCCAATCTGAATGCCTTTTATTTCTTTTTCTTCCTTAATTTCTCTAGCTAGAACTTTCAGCACAGTGTTGAATAACAGTAGTCACAGTGGGCATCCTTGTCAGTTCCTGATCATAGAGGGAAAGATTTTAATCTTTCCCCATTGAGTATGATGTTAGCTGTGGGTTTTTTATATATTGCTTTTATCATATTGAGGAAGGTCCCTTCTATTCCTGTGTTGTTTTAGAGTTTTCTCCAAAAAAGGATGCTGAATTTTGCCAAATGCCTTTTCTGCATCAATCAAGATGATCATGTGGTTTCTCTGCTTTGATTTATTGATGTGGTGTATTACATTAATTCATTTTCTCATGTGAAACCAGCTTTGCATACCAGGAAAAATCCCCATTGGGCATGATGTTTAATTCCTTTAATGTGCTGCTGGATCCAATTTGTGAGTAGTTGAGGATTTTTGCATTTATGTTAATTAAAGAGATCAGTCTGTAATGTTCTTTTCTTGTAGTATCTTTGTCTGGCTCTGGTTTTTGGGTGATGTTGGCTTCATAAAATGAGTTAGGTAGCTTTCCCTCCTCTTCAATTTTTTTTTTGAAGAGTTTGAGCAGGATTTGTACTAATTCTTTGTGGAATGCTTGGTAGAATTCACAAGTGAAGCCATCTTGTCCTGGACTTTTCTTTTTTTTGGAGCTTTTTGATGACTGATTCAATCTCTTTACCTGTGATTTTTTGAAGAGGTCCTCTATATCTTGTTGAGTCAATGTTGGATGTTCATGCTTTTCTAGGAAAATTTTCCATTTCATCAAATTTTTCTTGTTTTTTAGCATATAGTAGGTCATTGTATCCTCTCATTATCTCATATATTTCTGTGGGTCAGTTGTTATTACCCCTTTCCATTGTTGATTTTATTATTTGTATCCTTGCCTCTCTCTCTCTCTCTCTCTCTCTCTCTCTCTCTCTCTCTCTCTCTCTCTCTCAGTCTCTGTCTCTGTCTCTCTGTAATCCCAGCTAAGGGTCCATCAATCTTATTGATTTTCTTAAAGAAACAACTTCTGGTTTGATGATTCTCTCTATTGTTTTCATGTTCCCAAATTCATTTATTTCTGCTCTAATTTTTGTTCTTTCTTTCTTTTCTTTCTTTCCTTTTGTTTGCTTTGGGGTTAATTTGCTGTCCTTTCATTTCTCCTGTTGAACAGTTAATTCCTCCATTTTTGCTCTTTCTTCATTTTTAATGTGGGCATTTAGGCAACAAGTTGCCCTCTCAGCACTGCCTTTGTTGTATCCCATAAGTTTTGCTATGTTGTGTTTTCATTTTCATTTGTCTCAAGATATTTAGTAATTTCTCTTTTAATTTCTGCTTTGACTCACTGGTTGTTGATGAGTGTTTTGTTTAGCCTCCATATATATGTGAATATTCCAACCTTCTGTGTGTTATTGATTTTGAACTTCATTCCATTACAAGACAAGAAAGTGTTTTGTAGAGTATCAATATTTATAAATTTATTGAGACTTTGTTCTTGACCCAACATGTGATCTATCTTGGAGAATGATCCATGAGCACTTGGGAAAAATATGTATCCTTCTGTTTTGGGGTGTATTGTTCTATAAATATCCATTAAGTCTAGTTCATTTATCATACTATTCAAAATCTCTGTTTCCTTTTTGATCCTCTGTCTATATGTTCTATCCACTGATGAGAGCAACGTATTGAAGTCTCCAACTATTACTGTAAATGTGTCTTCTCACTTCAGTGTTTTCAGAGTGTGCTGTATGTATTTTGAGGCACTCTGGCTCAGTTCATAATTGTTTATGATAGTTATGTCTTCTTGATGAATTGCCTCTTTTATTAGTATATAGTGTCCTTATTTGTCTCTTTTAAGTTTTACATTTGAAGGCTAGTTTTTCTGATATTAATATAGCTACCACCACTCTTTTCTGGTTGTTGAAAGGTATCCCTGAGCACCTGAGAGGAGACAGCTGAGGAGTTCAGGCAAAGACATTTATTCTGAGAGTGGAAAGGAGCCTGCCTGGGCAACACACAAAGTGGCATCTGCACTGGCCATGGCAGGGAGAATACATTATATAGTCAGGTTTGCATGTGTGGGAACCTATGGAGGGAGGAGGAGGATGAAGAAAAGTTTGTAGCAAAAAGTTTTTTAGTTGATGTCAGTTCTGGATAAGGGGGGTTAATCTCCTATTGCCATGGGCTGGTTTCCGTCAAGGTCTCAGAGGCTGCTGTTATATTTCTGCTGTGGGCTGGTTTTCTTCAAGGCCTCAGAGTCTTCTGTTATCTTTCTGCTGAAGGCTGGTTTTCTTCAATGCCTCAGAGGCTGCTGCTGCTCTCTGCATTTCTTGAGGAGTCCAGACTTATCAGTTGTTTTTTGCATGAACTCTCTTTTTCCAAACTTTCTTTTATCCTCTTTTTGTCCTTGTGTCTAAATTGAGTCTCTTGTATACAGGCTATAGAAGGGTCCTCTTTTTTAATCCATTCTGCCAGTTTATGTCTTTTGATTGGGAGTTTACGCTGTTAACATTTAATGTTATTACTAGAATTGCAGGATGTCTTCTACTATTTTGTCTTTTGGATTTTAAGTCATACCTTATTTTTCCTTTCTCCTTTTAGCCTTCCTAAGAGTGTTTGTTCCTACAGTCTTCACCAAAACTCTCTCCTTTGTCTTTTCCTATTAGCCTATATCACACCCTTTAATATTTCTTGTAGAACAGGTCTGTTGTTAAGAATCTCTCTCAGTGTTTGTCTGAAAATATTTTAAACTCTCCCTTATATTGGAAGGACAGATTTGACAAATATCAAATTCTTGTTTGGCAGTTTTTCTCTTTCAGTGTCTTATATATATTATACCACTGCCTTCTCACCTCCATGTTTTTTGTTGAGAAATCCATACATAGTCTTATTGAGCTCCCCCTGTATGTGATGCATTGCTTTTCTCTTGCTACTTTCAGCAGTCTCAGTCTCTCTTTGTCTTTAATATTTGACAAATCTGATTAGTAAGTGCCTTGAAGTAGGTCTACTCATTTCTTTTTTTTTTTTTTTAATCATCATTTTATTGAGATATATTCACATACCACGCAGTCATACAAAACAAATTGTACTTTCGATTGTTTACAGTACCATTACATAGTTGTACATTCATCACCTAAATCAATCCCTGACACCTTCATTAGCACACACACAAAAATAACAAGAATAATAATTAGAGTGAAAAAGAGCAATTGAAGTAAAAAAGAACACTGGGTACCTTTGTCTGTTTGTTTCCTTCCCCTACTTTTCTACACATCCATCCATAAACTAGACAAAGTGGAGTTTGGTCCTTATGGCATTCCCAATCCCACTGTCACCCCTCATAAGCTACATTTTTATACAACTGTCTTCGAGATTCATGGGTTCTGGGTTGTAGTTTAATAGTTTCAGGTATCCACCACCTGCTACCCCAATTCTTTAGAACCTAAAAAAGGTTGTCTAAAGTGTGCGTAAGAGTGCCCACCAGAGTGATCTCTCGGCTTGTTTTGGAATCTCTCTGCCACTGAAGCTTATTTCATTTCCTTTCACATCCCCCTTTTGGTCAAGAAGATGTTCTCCATCCCACGATGCCGGGTCTACATTCCTCCCCGGGAGTCATATTCCACGTTGCCAGGGAGATTCACTTCCCTGGGTGTCTGATCCCACGTAGGGGGGAGGGCAGTGATTTCACCTTTCAAGTTGGCTTAGCCAGAGAGAGAGGGCCACATCTGAGCAACAAAGAGGCATTAAGGAGGAGACTCTTAGGCACAAATCTAGGGAGGCCTAGACTCTCCTTTGCAGCAACCGTCTTCCCAAGGGTAAAACTTATGGTAGAGGGCTCAACCCATCAAACCACCAGTCCCCTATGTCTGTGGTCATGTTAGCAACCATGGAGGTGGGGTAGGCGAATACCCCTGCATTCTCCACAGGCTCCTCAAGGGGGCACTACAACTTTTTTTTTTTTTCCTTGTTTGTCTTTTTTCTTTTTTTTTTTTTTAACTTTCCCTTCTTTTTTAAATCAACTGTATGAAAAAAAAAGTTAAAAAGAAAACAAACATACAATAAAAGAACATTTCAAAGAGACCATAACAAGGGAGTAAGAAAAAGACAACTAACCTAAGATAACTGCTTAACTTCCAACATGTTCCTACTTTACCCCAAGAAAGTTACATAATATAGCAACATTTCAGTGAACTTGTTCCTACTACATCCATCAGAAATTAACAGACCATAGTCATTTCTGGGCATCCCCAGAATGTTAAATAGCTTATCTGTTCTTCTTGGATTATTGTTCCCCCTTCCTTAATTGCTCTCTACTGCTAGTTCCCCTACATTCTACATTATAAACCATTTGTTTTACATTTTTCAGAGTTCACATTAGTGGTAGCATATAATATTTCTCTTTTTGTGCCTGGCTTATTTCGCTCAGCATTATGTCTTCAAGGTTCATCCATGTTGTCATATGTTTCACGCGATCGTTCCTTCTTACTGACGCGTAGTATTCCATCGTGTGTATGTACCACATTTTATTTATCCACTCATCTGTTGAAGGACATTTGGGTTGTTTCCATCTCTTGGCAATTGTGAATAATGCTGCTATGAACATTGGCGTGCAGATATCTGTTCGTGTCACTGCTTTCCGATCTTCCGGGTATATACCGAGAAGTGCAATCGCTGGATCGAATGGTAGCTCTATATCTAGTTTTCTAAGGAACTGCCAGACTGACTTCCAGAGTGGCTGAACCATTATACAGTCCCACCAACAATGAATAAGAGTTCCAATTTCTCCACATCCCCTCCAGCATTTGTAGTTTCCTGTTTGTTTAATGGCAGCCATTCTAATCGGTGTTAGATGGTATCTCATTGTGGTCTTAATTTGCATCTCTCTAATAGCTAGTGAAGCTGAACATTTTTTCATGTGTTTCTTGGCCATTTGAATTTCCTCTTCAGAGAACTGTCTTTTCATATCTTTTGCCCATTTTATAATTGGGCTGTCTGTACTATTGTCATTGAGTTGTAGGATTTCTTTGTATATGCAAGATATCAGTCTTTTGTCAGATACATGGTTTCCAAAAATTTTTTCCCATTGAGTTGGCTGCCTCTTTACCTTTTTGAGAAATTCCTTTGAGGTGCAGAAACTTCTAAGCTTGAGGAGTTCCCATTTATCTATTTTCTCTTTTGTTGCTTGTGCTTTGGGTGTAAAGTCTAGGAAGTGGCCTCCTAATACAAGGTCTTGAAGATGTTTTCCTACATTATCTTCTAGGAGTTTAATGGTACTTTCTTTTATATTGAGATCTTTGGTCCATTTTGAGTTAATTTTTGTGTAGGGGGTGAGGTAGGGGTCCTCCTTCATTCTTTTGGATATGGATATCCAACTCTCCCAGCCCCATTTGTTGAAAAGACCATTATGGCTTAGTTCGGTGACTTTGGGGGCCTTATCAAAGATCAGTCGGCCATAGATCTGAGGGTCTATCTCTGAATTCTCAATTCGATTCCATTGATCTATATGTCTATCTTTGTGCCAGTACCATGCTGTTTTGGCAACTGTGGCTTTATAATAAGCTTCAAAGTCAGGGAGTGTAAGTCCTCCCACTTCGTTTTTCTTTTTTAGAGTGTCTTTAGCAATTCGAGGCATCTTCCCTTTCCAAATAAATTTGATAACTAGCTTTTCCAAGTCTGCAAAGTAGGTTGTTGGAATTTTGATTGGGATTGCATTGAATCTGTAGATGAGTTTGGGTAGAATTGACATCTTAATGACATTTAGCCTTCCTATCCATGAACATGGAATATTTTTCCATCTTTTAAGGTCCCCTTCTATTTCTTTTAGTAGAGTTATGTAGTTTTCTTTGTATAGGTCTTTTACATCTTTGGTTAAGTTTATTCCTAGGTACTTGATTTTTTTAGTTGCTATTGAAAATGGTATCTTTTTCTTGAGTGTCTCTTCAGTTTGTTCATTTCTAGCTTATAGAAACATTACTGACTTATGTGCATTAATCTTGTATCCCGCTATTTTGCTAAATTTGTTTATTAGCTCTAGTAGCTGTATCGTCGATTTCTCAGGGTTTTCTAGATATAAGATCATATCATCTGCAAACAATGACAGTTTTACTTCTTCTTTTCCAATTTGGATGCCTTTTATTTCTTTGTCTTGCCGGATTGCCCTGGCTAGCACTTCCAGCACAATGTTGAATAACAGTGGTGACAGCGGGCATCCTTGTCTTGTTCCTGATCTTAGAGGGAAGGCTTTCAGTCTCTCACCCTTGAGTACTATGCTTGCTGTGGGTTTTTCATATATGCTCTTTATCATGTTGAGGAAGTTTCCTTCAATTCCTACCTTTTGAAGTGTTTTTATCAAAAACGGATGTTGGATTTTGTCAAATGCTTTTTCAGCATCTATTGAGATGATCAATTGATTTTTCCCTTTTGACTTGTTAATGTGTTGTAATACATTGATTGATTTTCTTATGTTGAACCATCCTTGCATGCCTGGAATGAACCCCACTTGGTCATGGTGTATGATTTTTTTAATGTGTCTTTGGATTCGCTTTGCAAGTATTTCGTTGAGGATTTTTGCATCTATATTCATTAGGGAGATTGGCCGGTAGTTTTCCTTTTTTGTAGCATCTTTGCCTGGTTTTGGTATGAGATTGATGTTAGCTTCATGAAATGAGTTAGGTAGTGTTCCATTTTCTTCAATGTTTTGAAAGAGTTTGAGTAAGATTGGTGTCAGTTCTTTCTGGAAAGTTTGGTAGAATTCCCCTGTGAAGCCATCTGGCCCTGGGCATTTATTTGTGGGAAGATTTTTGATGACTGATTGGATCTCTTTGCTTGTGATGGGTTGGTTGAGGTCTTCTATTTCTTCTCTGGTCAGTCTAGGTTGTTCATATGTTTCCAGGAAATTGTCCAGTTCTTCTACATTATCCAGTTTGTTGCCATACAGTTGTTCATAATATCCTCTTATAATTTTTTTAATTTCTTCAGGATCTGCAGTTATGTCACCTTTTTCATTCATTATTTTGTTTATATGGGTCTTCTCTCTTTTTGATTTTGTCAGTCTAGCTAGGGGCTTGTCAATCTTGTTGATCTTCTCAAAGAACCAACTTTTGGTGATATTTATCCTCTCTATTGTTTTTTTGTTCTCTATGTCATTTATTTCTGCTTTAATCCTTGTTATTTCTTTCTTGTACTTGGTTTAGGATTGGTTTGCTGTTCATTTTCTAGCTTCTTCAGTTGATCCATTAGTTCTTTGATTTTGGCTCTTTCTTCCTTTTTAATATATGCGTTTAGTGCTATAAATTTCCCCCTTAGCACTGCTTTTGCTGCATCCCATAGGTTTTGGTATGTTGTGTTCTCATTTTCATTCGTCTCTATATATTTAGCAATTTCTCTTGCTATTTCTTCTTTAACCCACTGATTGTTTAGGAGTGTGTTGTTTAACCTCCAGGTATTTGTGAATTTTCTAAGTCTCTGATGGTTATTGACTTCTAATTGTATTCCATTGTGGTCAGAGAATGTGCTTTGAATAATTTCAATCTTTTTAAATTTATTGAGGCTTGTTTTATGTCCCAGCATATGATCTATTCTGGAGAAAGTTCCGTGAGCACTAGGAAAGTATGTGTATCCTGGTGATTTGGGATGTAATGTCCTGTAGATGTCTGTTAAATCTAATTCATTTATCAGATTGTTTAGGTTTTCAATTTCCTTATTGGTCTTCTGTCTGGTTGATCTATCTATAGGAGAGAGTGATGTGTTGAAGTCTCCCACAATTATTGTGGAAACATCAATTGCTTCCTTTAGTTTTGCCAGTGTTTCTCTCATGTATTTTGTGGCACCTTGATTGGGTGCATAGACATTTACGATTGTTATTTCTTCTTGCTGAATTGCCCCTTTTATTAGTATGTAGTGGCCTTCTTTGTCTCTCAAAACATCCCTGCATTTGAAGTCTATTTTATCTGAGATTAATATTGCTACACCTGCTTTCTTTTGGCTGTAGCTTGCATGAAATATTTTTTTCCATCCTTTCACTTTCAGTTTCTTTGTGTCCCTGTGTCTAAGATGAGTCTCTTGTATGCAACATATTGATGGTTCATTTTTTTTGATCCATTCTGCGAATCTATATCTTTTAATTGGGGAGTTTAATCCATTTACATTCAACGTTAAAACCGTGAAGGCATTTCTTGAATTGGCCATCTTATCCTTTGGATTATGTTTGCCATATTTTTCCCTCTCTCTATTAATATCCTTTATTGTACCCATACCGAATCTCTTTAGTACTGAACCTTTCTCCAAGTCTCTCTGTCCTGTCTTTGTTTCTCTGTCTGTAGGGCTCCCTTTAGTATCTCCAGTAGGGCAGGTCTCTTGTTAGCAAATTCTCTCAGCATTTCTTTGTCTGTGAAAAATTTAAGCTCTCCCTCAAATTTGAAGGAGAGCTTTGCTGGATAAAGTATTCTTGGCTGGAAATTCCTCTCTCTCAAAATTTTAAATATATCGTGCCACTGTCTTCTTGCCTCCATGGTGGCTGCTGAGTAGTCACTACTTAGTCTTATGCTGTTTCCTTTGTATGTGGTGAATTGCTTTTCTCTTGCTGCTTTCAGAACTTGCTCCTTCTCTTCTATGTTTGACAGTGTGATCAGTATATGTCTCGGAGTGGGTTTTTTTGGATTTATTCTATTTGGATTTCGCTGAGCATTTATGATTTGTGTATTTATGTTGTTTAGAAGATTTGGGAAGTTTTCCCCAACAATTTCTTTGAATACTCTTCCTAAACCTTTACCCTCTTCTTCCCCTTCTGGGACACCAATGAGTCTTATATTCGGACGTTTCATATTATCTATCATATCCCTGAGGTCCATTTCGAGTTTTTCAATTTTTTTCCCCATTCTTCCTTTTATGCTTTCATTTTCCATTCTGTCATCTTCCAGGTCACTGATTCGTTGTTCAACTTCCTCTAGTCTTGTACTATGAGTGTCCAGAATCTTTTTAATTTGGTCAACAGTTTCTTTAATTTCCATAAGATCATCCATTTTTTTATTTAGTCTTGCAATGTCTTCTTTATGCTCTTCTAGGGTCTTCTTGATTTCCTTCATATCCCGTACTATGGTCTCATTGTTCATCTTTAGTTCTTTGAGTAGCTGCTCTAGGTGCTGTGTCTCTTCTGGTCTTTTGATTTGGGTGCTTGGGCTTGGGTTATCCATATCGTCTGGTTTTTTCATATGCTTTATAATTTTCTGTTGTTTCTGGCCTCGTGGCATTTGCTGAACTTGATAGGGTTCTTTTAGGGTTTGTAGACCTATTGAAGTCCTTATCTCTAATTGGTCAGATCTACAGCTTCGTGGAGTACACTTTCTCTAACTAACCAGCAGGTGGCGTCCACGAGCCACCTGTTCTCCACAAGCCAGTTCTCCCCTGCTTAGCCTTTTTGGTGAGTGGGGGAGTGAGTCTTGTGGGGCTCAATTGGTGTACCAAGCTTGCGTGTGTAGTTGGTGTTGCCTGCCCTGTATGTGGGGCGTGTTTCTGGGCAGTCGGGGAGTGGGGGTGGCCCTAACAATCAAATCTCCCTGATGATCCTAGAGTTTTAAAGCTGCTGCAATAGTGTAATCCTTCAGTTCAGTCCTGCCACAGTTTGTCTCTGCCACTGACCCACAAGTCTTTGATATTGGCGTATGGCTCCTGAGACTTGCAAGTGGGCCCCTCTTCCAGGCTGTGCACCCCGGGTCCTCTGTTGAGGGATGACTGTGCTATGTCACAGGTGAGTGCCGTCCCCCCAGGGCAGTTCTGGGCTGCTGGGCTGTGTAGGGAGGCTCCCAGTCTGCTCAAATGATGGCTGAATCGGGCTTTGTTAATTCACACTGCTCCACCTTCCCAGCTCTGGGACATTCAGCTGAGGTTGCAGGGAAGGCTAATGTCCACGCCCAGTTTTGTGGTGTGTGCCCGTTATTTGAAGCACTTCCGTCACACTGGGTTGTCTGGGGCAGCTCTGGGCTATGGGGCTGGCGATGGGCAGGAGTGTTTCCTGTCCACCAGGATGGTGGCTGTGAGCGGACACCCCCCTTTTCTTGGGAAGTTGTGTTGTTTAGTGAATTTTCTCAGCCACTGGATTATTGCCTTTTGTCTCAGAGCTCTCTTAGTTCTGCTCTTGACTTGACGTGCCCAAATTGCAATTCTTTGAAGCTTTCTGTATTGAGCTTCTTAGAGTAATTGTTTTAGAAAGAGCAAAAAGGATTTAAAAAAAAAAAAAAAAAAAAAACGGCCCTCCTCAGAGATCTAATGGGTTATTGAAATGCTAATAGACAAAGCAACCAGGGCCATTAAGGAAAGGTCCACAGGGCAGAGAGATCAGCTTTGCTTCGGGATTTGCATATGCGCCTCAATGCCTGAGCTCCGCCCTTCCCCTTTCTGTGTTCACCAGAACTCCAAAAATCCTCTGCTTTTATTTTGGAATTTTTCGTGTTGTTTTTTTTCTATGCCTGTCTCCTCTCTGCTGGGCTGGCTGCTCTCAGAGTCTCTGGTGTCTGGTCTCAGTCTATCTATGGTTGGAGTTTGAATCAGTAGAATGAGTTTTCGATAAGAGCAGCCACTGCAGTTCTCCCTTCTCCTTCCCGGAGCTGACAGCCCCTCCTCCCCCGGGACTGAGCCTGGCAGGGAGGGGCGCGGGTCCCCTGGCCGCAAAAACTCACAGATTTCGCTGATCTCAGCAGTTCCACGTTTTCATGAGTGTTGTATGAAGTATGCCCAAAGACAGATTGCTCTGTGGTGTCCAGTCCACGCAGTTCCTGGCTTTTTACCTACTTTCCTGGAGGAGTAACTAAAACTTACAGCTCACCAGTCTGCCATCTTGCCCCGCCTCTCCCAGGTCTACTCATTTCTATTCTGTTGGGGGTATGCTGTGCTTCTTGGATCTGCAATCATATGTCTTTTATAAGAATTGGGAAATTTTCCATGATTATTTCTTCCATTTTTCTTTCTGCCCCTTTTCCTTTCTCTTTTCCTTATGGGATACCCATAACATGTAGATCCATGTGTTTCATGTTTTATCCAATTTCTTCAGGAACTTCTCAAATTTTTCCATTCTTTTCCCTCTCCGGTCTTTTATGTATATTACTTCTGTTGTCCTGTACTCTAGTTCACGAACCCTTTTTCTGCCTCTTCATATCTACTGTTGTAGGTCTCCATTGTGTTTTTCATCTCTTCTGTTGTGCCTTTCATTCCCATAGGTTGTGCCAATTGTTTCTTCAAACTTTCAATTTCTTCTTTTATGTTTTCCCAATGTCTTCCTTTTATCCTTCATCACTTTTGCCATATCTTTCCTCAGCACATTGTTTTGATTTTTGATATGGTTTTTCATGTTTGCTTGAACATCTTTAATTAGTTGTTTCAACTCCTGCATCTTCTTTCAAATGCTAGCTTGTTCTTTAGACTGGGCCCTATCTTCATTTTCCCTAGATGACTCATAATTTTGTTGCTGTTGTCTTGGCATCTGATTCCCTTGAAAAGTTTATTCTGGAGGTCATTTTCACTCTTTTACCTAGGGTTTCTTTTTGGTTGTCTTTGTTCTCTATCTGGTCTTTGATATTGCATTCAACTTATTTTAGACCTTTAGCATATCTTCTGTTTAATTTATCAGAATTTTTCTGTTCTTGTTTTTCTGGTTATTGTCCTGACTATATAAAACCTTTATTTTTAAAGCAGGGTCTCCCCAGATATGATCAACCCCACTCTGATTTTCCCAGACCAGACATGCCCAGGTCTGAGGAGGAGGGCATAATCAGTATCAAGTTTCCCTGAGGATGAGACCCAGTATGTTTTCAGACTTTCCTGTGAGACCTCTAGACTCTGTTCTTTTCCTGTCCTGCCCAGCAGATGACCCTTTTCAGCCCACAGCTCCCCACCAGCATAAAGAGTTTCAGTACATTTAATTCTCAGCAGACCCTGTCACTGCCAGGTGTGTGGTTAAGTCAATTTACACTGTTTCTGTTTCTTGTTCTTTTTTTCCAGCCACTGGTGTCTGAATTCCCTGAAGGAGGTTTTCCACTTGTGCTGTGCCCTGTCATCCCTTTTTTTGGGTGAAGGTAGGCATTTTAGGAAATTATTGCCTTCACTTGACTCCCTACTTTGTCTCTCAGACCTATATTAATTCCACCCTTGCCTGGGTCAATGCTGACAATTCATAATGCCTGATGCTTTCTCTAATGAGCTACTTAGAATAGTTTAGAGAAAAAAAGTAAGGAAATACCATTTTGAGAGCCAGTTCCCAGCCCCTAAGTTTCACCAGTCAAGATCCATAACTTGTCCCCAGCTTTATGTGGCCCTTTTCTTGGGGCAGAGCCCTTTTCCCATATTCTGAGCTCATTCAATTTCCAAAGTATGGGTTTTTTTTGTTAGCTCCACCTCCTCTCTGTTGGGATTAAAACTGCAATTGGAGCTTGGCTGATGTAACTTCCCTTGCTCCCAGTAGAGACCACTTAAGATATGCCCTTTAGGGAATTATCTCCTTCACCTGACTAGCTACTCACAGACACAGCTTAATTCTGCCATTTCCTGGGGCAATGGTGAAACCTGAGAATATCTGCACCTCTAATGGGCTGTTAAAAAGTAAAAGTAAGTAAATAAATAAATAATAAATAAATAAATAAATAAATGAGAAAAGAATTAAAAAAACATTTTCAGACTTGGACCCCAGACCCCCAGTTTGCCAATCAAGTGCCATCATTTTTACCCAGCTCTATATGTTTCCTTTTCTTGGGTCCCAGCCCTTTTCCAATATTCTGAGCTCCTCCAACTCCAAAAGCCTCTGTTATTTTTGTTGTTGTTAGCCCTGCCTCCTCTCTCCCAGGGTGAGACCTCCTGGTTCCTTTCATTCTTACTGTCAGTTTCTCTGTGCTCAGAGCTTTTATTCAATGGTCCAAATTTTGTTAATTAATTCTGCAATTGGATCTTGGTTGAGCCACCCTCCTTTCTAACAGTAGAGACTGCTTCTTTTTCCTTTGGGGAACATCCTCCAAGATAGCCTGCTGTGCCAGTTGGGATAGGGAGCCAGCCTCCATGGCTTGGGAGCCTTATAGTTCTTTATTGCTATCTTAGCCATTCCACCCACTCCAGACTAGTGTACAATGTTTGTCCAGTCACAAAAGTCCACCAAACAGCTGTTCCACATTGTTCCTGGATATTTAACAATTTTCCTAGAGAAGTAAGTAAATTCCATACCTCACTACTCCACCATCTTGCCCTGCTTCCCACAAATTCTTGATGTGGTGGATCTGCTTTTGCTTTTCATTTTTGGAATTATCTTTCATTTCTGCCAGCTCTAGAGCCAATTCAAACTGCTTGTCCTGGAGAAGCTGTTGGATTTGGGTTGCCATGGGTTCAGTAATTAGTCTCTAAACAAAATGATTGCTGGCCACATAGGTAATGTTTGGTCCCCCAAGAAAATTAAACTGGGTCTCTGCAATTCACTGCTCTGGACTAGAATCCTCAGCTCAAATGTTTGCATCTGTACATATCAAGGCAACATTGCAACCATGTAGGGAGGTTCATGCTCCATGGCAGCATGTATGTCTGTTCAGTTCAGGTCATCTTTCTATGTGCAGATCCCCTCATTGAGCACCAAGTTGAGGCCACCCTGACCCATGGCCACTATACCATCTGTTAGAGGTGCAACTAAGGGATCTGTTTTCCTGTTTGAAAGAGCTCTTTGATCAAGCCCTTTCCATCCACCCTTATTAGGTAATAATCTCTCTCTTGAAACCCACACAGATAGAATTTTGACACCCTGCCATGGACTTGGGCATGTTTGGTACACTAAATTTCCTCAGCAATTCATAAAATTCCCTGTCCTTCCAGAAATAGAGCTGCATCTTATTTTTCACTGCCACATACATATTAATACATCCTCACTAGTCTCTGTTTTCTAGAGGTCACATGTGATCAGTGATGCTCCCTTTGTCTTTGATATGTAGTGGTATGTTGAAATGTCAATAGATCATGGACATAAATTTTATTTTCTAACAAGCTGACCAGAATCTTAAACTGGGAAACCATGTGGATCTGCTGAATTTTTTGTAGAAGTTCTTCCTGGATTTCTCTTGTATCACTTCAAACCAGTTGCAACAAACTTCCTTCCAAATCCTGTAGAGATGTCCTTGTTTGGTTACAACAAGAAGCCATTCCTCACAGCATATTAAGAGGCAAAGTGTATTTCTCCTGTTTGGTGGGAGATCAAGGAAGGCCAAAATCTACCTGCCATTTCATGACTGTATTCTCCATAGACAAGACAATTGATCTGCAGAAACTGCTTTTCTAGTATCAGCACTGGCTCAAAGGCATCATGCATGGTGGCAAGAAGAGTCCACACTGCAGCCACCTCACCCTGAGGGGGTCAGGCCAGGCTTGGTGTGGACACCTCACCAGGGTAAGGGCAGACTGGGATCTGGTCAGGGACCCCCAACTAAAGGCCCTATAGCAACAGAGCCAGCATCAACTCTGGACTTCCTGCTAGATTAAGCCCACCCTGTAAAAGGCCATTTTGTTTATTTTGTTTTTAGTGGCTTTTGATAAAGTGTTTCAAATGTATTTTTATAGTGACTTTTTTAAATACTACTATTCTATTTAGTACATTCATAGGATTTTTTTGAGGTAAGCCCCATAAAGTTAACACTCACTTGCCTCTAGGCCCCATGTTGTGCTGTAGAAGGTAGGTATTCAGAGCTGCCTTGCCAGGCCTTATGTTAGGCCCCAGGTAGTATTTCTTCTGAAGTTCAGCCTAGGATGTCTGTTATGAACTGCACCAAAGCTAGGGTTTAATTGACATCTCAGTAGTTGTGCCATCTCTGATAGCTTAATTGTCCATTTTGGAAGGTGCTTTAACCCTTGGGTCACTAGGCTACCATTTAATGCACTAGAAGAAAATACACATAATATGGAGACTTATTACCCTACTCCAACCCCAAAATTCATGGTGAAGTGTTTGCCACCTACTAACAGCATTTCCTTTATGTAAAATTTCTGGCTTAACAATATACATTATAAATGACTTTTAAAATGTCATTTAGTGTTCAAAATTTGCTAGGTACTTAAAGACAAGTATTCCCATGGTTATACTAACTTTGAGCTTGTGTTTTATCTAAAATGAAATCACACATGATCCATTTAACACATGCAGGTAGAGCACAAACATGTACTTTTGGGAGACAAAAATGTGTAGAGGTTGAGATGTGAAGAGAATTGGCTTTTTAAAAAAATGATATTGCTGTAGGGTTATATCCAGATTTTGCTACTTAATAGATTTCTCATCTTGGACAAATTACTAAATCTTCTGTGCTTCAATTTCTGAGGATAAAACATGGGGATAATCCCTTATAAGGTATTATGTGAAAGTATAAATATATATTACTTAGAACAGTGCCAGGCACATAGTAAGGGACTGGTAAGTAGTACAGTCTATGATTATTGTTGTTGTTATGTTATCACTGCTCTTCAACTGTAGGAATACCTAAAACTTTACTTCACACTTTGTAATAATCTTTGCAATTTGACAGGGATTAAAACTCTTAGAGCAACTTTGACTGACTCTATGTTGCCAAAAGATCATTATGCCAAAAGATGTTACTGACAATGAGACAGTTTGGTATGATGGTTAATAGAGAAACCTCTGTTGTTGTTTCTTTTTCTTTAATCACAGTAATGCCATTTACTAGTATTGTGACTTTGAGCAATTCACATGATCTCAATTTGCCTGTTTCCAAATCTTTAAAATGGGAACAATAATTGTTCCTACCTCACAGGATTGTTGTGGGATGCAATTTGTCAATACATGTAAAGCATCTGACACATAGTAAGTACTCCATGATACCTATGATTATTATTTCTATTGTTTTTATTAGTTATTATTGATTATGTGCCCCAAAGTCCAGTGTATACCAAGAGTTATATCCATACTTCTCATGTAAATGACTACTATTTAATTTTTGAGTGCAGCTCTCAATAACTGCTTGCTATTGTGCTTCTTACCCACTTATGAAAGGTTTCCCCAATTGCTTATTTCCACCAATAGCCCCCCAACCAAAAACTCACAAATTCACAAAAAACACTGTAAGTATGAAAATGATTGATAAGAATAGCACATGAAGGTAACTTCATCAATACCCTCATTTTTGCCCCACACTTCTTACAAACCACTGTTTTTAGTCACTTGGGTATAAAGTACAAGAGGAACATACAGACATGAGAGAGAGAACAAAGGCCACCATTGTGAGCAACATATATCCACTGTCTAACAGGCAAGAATGCTATAGGAAAAAAATCTGATGGCAAGCAGTATGAAAAACGCATATGCACATGCAACTGTGTGCTTTAATGGTTGAAAAATTTATAGTAGGTATCAAGTCATTCTTTCCAAGAGCACAAATTTCTTCCTATGTTATCATTTAAAATAAGAGGGATTTTAGTTGGATTATCATGTCAGTGCCCCTTTAGTCAACCTCCTCTACAGTATTCCCCATCACCCACACAAACCAGTTCTTAACATTGTTTATATGATTGCGTTTCTTCCATAAAGTAAATGCCCACTGTTAACAAATCATATTGTTGTAAACTAGGTATTTTTTTCATGGCTTATTAAAATAAATAATTACAGATGCCTCTATTGCATTTTATATTTAAATATCTTTTCCAGGGGCTCCCTGTAGCCTAAAAAGCTTCAGAAAAAGTAATTTTCAGACAGGAGGACACTGATGATATGGTGTATTAATGTAGCAATGTTTCATAAGCATTGTATTAAAAGGAGATAAGATATAATAAAAGGAGATCTTTATAGAAAATTGCATTTAAGTGAATTTCCCATGCTTTTGGTAATTCTGCAATGGTCTGTGGTACAAAGATTTATAATTCTTTAACTTTATGCAACTTCCAACTCATTCTGAATTTGGTCTATTTGCTTTTTTTGAAATGTGGGAAAATATTTAAAAATGGTTTTTCCACAAGGGGCAATTGATGTGCCACACGATTAAACCATCACTAAAGCTGTGTGTGGGTGTGTTTATGTGCATGTGTGTGCATATGTGAATGGTTGCAACTATGTGTGAAGATGGATTAGTATACTCAAAGGAAAAATTCAGTAGGACCATTAGTAGCAGATAATCTATAACCTGCTTATGAGGAACCTGGAAACACTGGTGATACCACTCACATAAATATATCCCCAGGCAAATGTAAGAACACTAATTGTGTGGACAACAGTTTAACATGCTCATCCATTTTGAGAGCTATGTCTAATTGAACTTATGTTTAGTGGGCTACTAATATTGTCATGTACACATGTGCTCTTTCAGTAGCAACAGGAAATCGATAGTGAAGATTTGGCTGATTATGTTGATCACACCAACTTTCTCTGAATCTTTATTCCCTTATCAACAGGAGGCAGAATGCCACTTGGGAAATGTTGCTAAATAGTCCAACAGAGATTCTTTCTTTTAACCCTTTTTAGAATCTGAAAGGGTGTGATGCCTAAATAATACTAAGCATACCAGTATTGTTCTATAATAAAAGTTTGTATATATAAAGTTTTGTATATTGTTCTGTAATTTGATATGTGATTTGTGAACAAGGCTCTCAAGAAGGGATAATATCTTCTAGCTGTTGTCCAGGCAAAATTTGTAGACTAACAGGTTTTCAAGCACATGAAATTTCGCTTGCTTGCTCTAATGCACCCTTTACTGCATTATTCTAAAATTTTCAATGGAAAATAAGGCTGATTTCTGTGTATTAGTGTTGTTCTATACCAGAAAGAAATAGTACTGAACCTCATCTACCCTAACTAGCTTTGTCATGTCCACTAAAATGACTAAATCTAGAAAGATTATAGGAATATTATGCCATACTTACAAAATTTCACTTACCTCTGCCATTCACTCATGTTTTTCTTCATATTTACTCCTATTATATTTTTAAAGAGATTAAACAATTGAAACCTTCTGTATAACTTGCTACTAGCCTCTCTTTATTCCTTCCCTTCCCAGAGGTAGCTACTATCCTAAATTGAGTGGTTATAATTCCATTTAATATTTGTGTCCTTTTACTATATATATCCTTAAATGGTATATGGTATTTTTTTGCATATAAAGTTTAGAAACTTTCTATAAATGATATTACTCCAGAAGTATTCTTCCACAGCTTGCTATTATCACTCAATTTTATGTTTTGGACATTTATCAATGTTGATATCATTAATTTAAATTGGTCTATAGTATTCCATTGTACTAATATACCACATTTTCTTTCTCCATTCTAATTTTGATGAACATGTGGGTTGTGTGTGATGTGTATAAAATAGTACCTATTTTACTTATTAATTTAACAAATTTATATAATAATACTATGTGCCAGACACTATTTTAACTTCTTTACAAATATGAACTCACTTAATCCTCAAAAGAATCCTTTAAGTGAAAAATGCTATTATTCTCATTGTACAGATGAGGAAACTAGAGTACAGAAGATAAATAACTTGTTCAAGGTCACACAGCTAGTAAGTGGCAGCTGGGATATGAACCCTGGCAATCAGAATACTTTCTCTTACCTACTATGCTATGCTGCCTAAAAACTGCAGCAACAAGTATTTTTATACACATCTCCTTGTATACATATATGAGAGATTTTTCTAAGATTTATAACTAGCAGTAGAATTGGCTGTACCTACTCTACCAGGTATTGTGAAATCATTATTCCAACTGATATTTTATATGTCCGTCTGCATTAAATGAGAATTCCCTTTGTTTTATGGTGTGTAATGTTAATCTAGTTAATGCTTTCTTATTGTTTCCATTTAGTGAGGTTGGACACCTTTTCAAATCTTTATTGACTATCTGGGTCTCCTCTTTTATAAGTTGCCTGTTTATATACACTTTGCCCATTTTCCTTTTGAGTATTTTGTCTTTTATAAAAAGATAAAAAATGTTTGTATAATATTTGCATGTATCTTTCCCAGTCTGTGTCTTGTCTTTTATCTTTCTTTTGTTGTCCAGATGTTTACAATTTTAAAATATACTGTTTTTCCAATATTTTCCTTTATGGTTTTTGTTTTTTGCATTTATTTAAGAAATATTTCTTTACCTTGAGTTCATAAATATATCCACCTATATTTTCTTCTAAAAGTTTTGCCTTTTTATATTTATGCCTTTCATCTACTTGGAATTAATTTTGAATATTTTGAAAAACAGGGATATTATTTTCCACATATGGATAACCTATTGTCCATAAACCATTTTTAAGTGGTCCATTCTTTCCCACTGGTTTGTAATGCAACTTCTGTCATAATCATTTCTGTATTACTTTGTATTAGTTTCTGTGGGTCTTTGTATTAGTTTCCATTGCTACCATAACAAATCACCACAAATTCTGTAACTTAAAATAACACAAATTTATTATTTTACACTCCTGGAGACCAGAAATCTGAAAATGGGTTGGCAGGGTTTGATTGCAACTGGAGGCTCTAAGGGAAAAATCAGTTGCCATTTCCCACTTCTAGAAGTTGCCCTCATTCCTTGGCTTGTGGTTCCCTTCTGGCAGTGGCATCAGTTGACCTCTGCTTCCACCTTGACATTTTCTCTGACTTTGATCTTCCTGCCTCCCTTTTATAAGGACTCCTGTGATTATATCTGGCCCACTTGATAAACAAGTATATTCTCCCCACCTCAAGATTCTTAATTTAATCATATATGCAAAGTACCTTTGGCCATGTAAGACAACATATTCATAGATTTCAGGGATTAGGATATGGACATCTTTGGGAGGCCATTATTCAGCCTATTACAGTCATCTTCTGGGCTTTTCATTATTCTTTTTTTTCATCCATTTTAAATATACTAGTTTTATGATCTCTAACTGATAGTTCAATCTGGATGAAACTCTTGTGAATCATCCTGATGTTTGCTGTCTCTGCTAACTCTCAGGAAAGATTATTTTTTTATGTCTTGTATAATTATAGATTGTAAACTCATCTTCAGGAGATTACATCTGTGACAATCTCATGTGGTTGAGGTCATGTCCCGCAAAAGAGCTTTTGCAATTGCTTCTAAGTCCCCAGGAGTACCATTGATCTAGAACAACTTTTTGTGATATTTTAATTGTTAGGTTTCTGAGATCATGTAATAGCACAGTTTCAAATTCCCAACCTGTGTGTGGACAGATCACTGGTTATAAATGCTGAGGTGTAACCTACCTCCACCCAGGGCTCAGGGTAAGACAAACTCTCTTTTAATAAATGGATTTTTTTCCTAAATCACCCTTTCATTGAGGATACAGCCTTTAAAGAGCCAGATGTTAGGAGAGAATATTTAATCTTCTGCTTCCTACCTTGTTTGGATCCCAAGGTCTTTCCTGTCTTCATGTGTGCATTAAATCCCAAGCCCTTTGATTACTGAGCTAAGCAAATTACTTAGAGCTTCAGCAGCATTCACTCATGTTTTCTGCTCTGGTTTTCAGTTCCCAGTTTAGTTTGACTTCTGGAGATTTTGCTTACTTTCATGGAAAGCAAAATCTGCAGGTGCTCCCAGAATCTGTTCCCTTCTTGGTTCATCCTTAATTCTTCTCTGTGGTAATGGTTAGGTTTGAGTCCTGGGCCCTTCCCCCATTTCCCTCTAATGTAAAACCAGGCCACCTTTTGCTGTCTCCTCCTCTCCTTTTGCTGCCTCCTCCCTTCCTTTCCCCATTTGGAACTACCAACTTACTGCATTTGCTAAGAGTCCATCACCACCCACTTTCCTTTCCCCTACTTCATGCCACACAGTTGCTCCCTCTCTTTCTCACCTCTCCTGTTGGAATCTGCAAAACACGTATTGCCAAAAGTTACAAGGTAAGTTGCTGTAATTCCCTATTGGCCAAAATTCACATATCTTACATGTCCAAAACACTGGGTAATCTTCTGGTGGACAGAAGGCCATATAAAAGAGAATCCCATCACCTGACTGCATGGTTCTTGAGCAGTTTTCTCCTGCTGACTCAGGGCCACCCTGTGGCTTCTCTCAATATCTTTAATAAAACTTCTCTGCTGCTTGCCATTTGGCTTCATCACTCATCTTTCAAACCAAACTACTTTACAGTAACTTCAGTTGGGCATTTCCTAATCACCTCTTGAAGCTATTTGTAGTCTACTGTGCCTTAAGTAGTCACCAGCTGATTTGCAGGGCATGCCTTGTGCTTGATTAAGGACACTCTTGGCTTGGTTACAATTCTAGGCTTCTCTAGAATTACTAATCTTACATCTTAGGGACTCTAAATACCATGATGAAGAAAATAATAAATTATCAAAATATTTTTTTCTGTCAGACCAATTATTATATGTAAGATTCTTAAAATAATGTTCAACTTTAATTTTCAACATACCAATTAACCTAATGCACACTTTCCTTTTCTCTATCTAGGATGAGTGCTGTGTTTGGTGAAATCTATTGTCTTCACCATTCAATACAGTGCCTTGTAGTGGACAAAGAATCCAGAAAGTAAGAATGATATAAGTGACCTCCCTATATTTACATCCTAAGCACAGGTGAAAAATTCTAAAGTTGACTTAAAAAATGGTTCTTCAAAGATCCTCCTTGATATTAACAACATATCAACTTTGATTAAAAGTAATTTGTGTTTATGTCCTCCAGAACAAGGAAAGAGAGTTCAGAATATAAAAACTGAATTGATTTCTCTGCATTATGACTATAGCTTCTGATCATCCAAGCTTGGAAGACAAATCATTGCAGCTGCTGGGATTTGGTGATGAGTGATGTTAGTTTTCTTTGTGTCCTTACCTCCTCTAATTGATTTTCATCAGATGACAGCAAATCCTTCCATTATTGCATTTTTATAAATGAAGCTCACCTAAAGACTTATCAGATTAATCTCTGCTGATAATGCATATCACTCTAAGAGAAAAGACTTTAATGAGCTTTTAGGTAGATTGTTGTCATAATCTATGCTGCCCTCTTACCCAAGTATAAACTCTCTTACAACAGAATCAAGCCTGCAGTCTGGTTTAGGATTGAAATAAAATTTACCTGCTTTTTGTGTATGTTTTTTTAAATACACTTATCTGTGTATTTTATAATTTAAACAATTTTTTTATGTTTTATTATTTAGTTATTAAGATCCTGTCTGGATTACACTAAGTGAAATAGTATTCTATAATTTTTGGGTTTATATTGAAGCTCAAATGAGTCAACTGAATCAAATTTTTGGTGCCATTTAAATTGCTATGCATTTTCCTTTTTTGTTACTGTTAGGTTTTTCAATCAAGATGAGAAGAGATGAAAACTTGATCATCAAAAGGAGTTTTATTGTCTGGTTGTGCAGAGGTGGGCTGAAGTCTAAGAAAATGGTGACAGCCCTGATTCAAGGGACAGTAGGGCTTATAAAGGATGGTTGGCAGGAAGTTCTTTGTCCAGGGAAGGGGAGGCTGTCAAGTCTAGGTATGGCTGTTTCTCAATGGTTACATTTGGGAAAGGGGGTAATTGGCAAGTTTCCATTGGCTGGTTTGAAAGCAGGGGCTTGGAAGCAGGAAAGTTTAAAATTTTAACCTTCATGATTCCTAAGGGTGGGGGCAGTGGCTTATTGCAGATCTGCAGGGTTCCTAGGGTGGGGTGAGGGCCCAGGACCTAAATCTAATATTCCAGGATTTTCTTTTATTTTTCTAGGGATGTTGAGGGACTCAGGTCTGTTCTGTATCTGCTTCAGGCTGGTGGGGGGTGTAGAGTTGTGGGGTAGTGATTGGTAAGGGTGTTTTCACTGGAGGAGTAGCCTGGTTTGTTACAGCTGGAACAGTTTCACAAATAAATCTGGTTAGAAGTTGTATGAAACAAGGTCCCAGAATGAATGCAGAGGAGATGAGAAGTAGGATGAGAGAGCTAAGCTAGAATGTGTTGTTAGCTGCATTTTCTTTAGCTTATTTTATGATGTCTGTATTCTCTTTTAAAGTTAATTAACTGAGCAAAGTATAGGTTTTTCCCAATTTGGTGAGGGATAAGTGAGGTAAAGGCTCGAGCTTGAGACTTTTATCTACTCCCACTATGGGACAGGTTTTAGATGAGAGAGGGCTAGAGTGCAAGGTTAAGACAGAATAGGTGGCTCCAGTATTAATTTAAAAAATTAATGGTCTTACCTACCATGTCAAGAGACACCCAGGGCTCAATGATCTTGATGTTCTTTGGTGAGATCCAAGGAGCCCTATGCCCCAGGCCCATTTAGTCCTGATCAGGGGTAGCAAACAGGGCTTTTGGAGAGGGCTTGCTCCCCCTTGGGAGCTCAGTGCACTCTCAGGCCCAGTGTTCTGGCTTCTGACACCATGGACAGGGGCCAGGAGGCTCTCTGTTTTCAGGGCTCCTTTTATTCTTGGGGGCACTCTCATTTCCAGTGCCCTCTCTGCATTGATGACAGGTTTCTGGTGTCTTCTACCCCCAAGTGACCTTGAGATGGCTAATTGCCATTTACAGCTAAAGCTATGAGCCTTGCCTTATCCATTCCCATCTTGCTCTCTCTTCCTTTGCAGTCCTGTCCCAATTATTAAAGACAGAAAAGGCAGTATTTATAAGGTCATTCATAGGTGTTTGAGGTCCTGAGGCTGACTGCCCTATAAGGTAGGTTTTTAACATGACTTGTTTTTACCTTCTATTAGACAAGTAATTATATGGTTCTTTTCTTTCAGGTTTTATTGTCCCCTGTGATAGTTCTAGACAGGATCTGTGCTAGGGACTTCAATCCCAGTCCCATACCATGTAGGCTGTTTCCCTTGCAGTTTATCTGCATGTACTTGGGTATCTGCTCAGATCTTCTGCTTATTCTCAGGAGTGCAGCAGGAGGAAAGAATAATTTGCATGTTTCCCCAAGTAAACTCATAATTTAAGACTAGATTTTTGAACTCCTCCATAAATATTGAAGGGTTTTCAGAAAATTTCCCTAACTGTCTCCTATATTGTCTTAGGTCTGTTATAGAAAACGGGACATGGATCCTTTTAGTTCCCTTATTCCCATTTGCTCTAGGTCTGGTAGGCTCAGAGGCTAGGTTTAGGGGATTTTTATTCCTGAGCCTTTTGAATGCTTTAAGTTGTGGAGGTTTGACTACCTGAGGTAAAATGATTTATTTCTTTTTTTACCTTTAAGATAAAATACTTTACAAGCCTCCATTTTACCTTTAAGATAATATACCTTACAAGCTTCCATTTTACTTTCAAGATAGTATACTTTACAAGCTTTTCTCATGGTCCTGTCCTGGTAGAGGATTATAAAAGTTGGGCATACCTCCCCCCTACGTGGGATCAGACACCCAGGGGAGTGAATCTCCCTGGCAACGTGGAATATGACTCCCAGGGAGGAATGTAGACCCGGCATCGTGGGACGGAGAACATCTTCTTGACCAAAAGGGGGATGTGAAAGGAAATGAAATAAGCTTCAGTAGCAGAGAGATTCCAAAATGAGCCGAGAGGTCACTCTGGTGGGCACTCTTACGCACACTTTAGACAACCCTTTTTAGGTTCTAAAGAATTGGGGTAGCTGGTGGCGGATACCTGAAACTATCAAGCTACAACCCAGAACCCATGAATCTCGAAGACAGATGTATAAAAATGTAGCTTATGAGGGGTGACAATGGGATTGGGAAAGCCATAAGGACCACACTCCACTTTGTCTAGTTTATGGATGGATGAGTAGAAAAATAGGGGAAGGAAACAAACAGACAAAGGTACCCAGTGTTCTTTTTTATTTCAATTGCTCTTTTTCACTCTAATTATTATTCTTGTTATTTTTGTGTGTGTGCTAATGAAGGTGTCAGGGATTGATTTAGGTGATGAATGTACAACTATGTAATGGTACTGTAAACAATCGAAAGTACGATTTGTTTTGTATGACTGCATGGTATGTGAATATATCTCAATAAAATGATTAAAAAAAAAAAAGTTGGGCATACATTATTTTAGACTATTTCCCTTTTCCTTTTTATGCAAAATAAGATCTAACTGGTGTATGGCATTGGAGCAATGTGGTGATGTTTGGTACAGATGGTTAGGAGTCATGCAGAGATAGATTATGATGGTGATTTCTCACTGGGCAGGTGCAGCATTTGCAAGGGAGTTGGCTGTGTGCTTAAAGAAGCATCTGAGCAAGTTATAAGGGTTTAAGACAAAGACATTCCTAAGGGTGGGAGAGCACAAAACCCTGTTCTGTGACATGGGGGTTATGCAGGAAGGAGAGGAGAATTGTAGGATGGGGATTTGTAGATAACCTCAAGAGTGATAACATGTGGGCGCCAGGAAGTAGGTGAATGAGATTAACATTTTTTATTCCTTTTTTTTTTATCTTCATTTTATTGAGATACATTCACATACCACGCAGTCATACAAAACAAATCATACTTTCGATTGTTTACAGTACCATTACATAGTTGTACATTCATCACCTAAATCAATCCCTGACACCTTCATTAGCACACACACAAAAATAACAAGAATAATAATTAGAGTGAAAAAGAGCAATTGAAGTAAAAAAGAACACTGGGTACCTTTGTCTGTTTGTTTCCTTCCCCTATTTTTCTACTCATCCATCCATAAACTAGACAAAGTGGAGTGTGGTCCTTATGGCTTTCCCAATCCCATTGTCACCCCTCATAAGCTACATTTTTATACATCTGTCTTCGAGATTCATGGGTTCTGGGTTGTAGCTTGATAGTTTCAGGTATCCACCACCAGCTACCCCAATTCTTTAGAACCTAAAAAGGGTTGTCTAAAGTGTGCGTAAGAGTGCCCACCAGACTGACCTCTCGGCTCCTTTTGGAATCTCTCTGCCACTGAAGCTTATTTCATTTCCTTTCACATCCTCCTTTTGGTCAAGAAGATGTTCTCCGTCCCACGATGCCAGGTCTACATTCCTCCCCGGGAGTCATATTCCACGTTGCCAGGGAGATTCACTCCCCTGGGTGTCTGATCCCACGTAGGGGGGAGGGCAGTGATTTCACCTTTCAAGTTGGCTTAGCCAGAGAGAGAGGGCCGCATCTGAGCAACAAAGAGGCATTCGGGAGGAGGCTCTTAGGCACAACCATAGGGAGGCCTAGCCTCTCCTTTGCAGCAACCGTCTTCCCAAGGGTAAAACTTATGGTAGAGGGCTCAACCCATCAAACCACCAGTCCCCTATGTCTGTGGTCATGTTAGCAACCATGGAGGTGGGGTAGGCCAATACCCCTGCATTCTCCACAGGCTCCTCAAGGGGGCACTACATCTTTTTTTTCCTTGTTTTTCTTTTTTTTTTTTTAACTTTCCCTTCTTTTTTAAATCAACTGAATGAAAAAAAAAGTTAAAAAGAAAACAAACATACAATAAAAGAACATTTCAAAGAGCCCATAACAAGGGAGTAAGAAAAAGACAACTAACCTAAGATAACTGCTTAACTTCCAACATGTTCCTACTTTACCCCAAGAAAGTTACATAATATAGCAACATTTCTGTGAACTTGTTCCTACTGTATCCATCAGAACTTAATAGACCATAGTCATTCCTGGGCATCCCCAGAACATTAAATAGCTTATCTGTTCTCCTTGGATTATTGTTCCCCCTTCCTTAATTGCTCTCTACTGCTAGTTCCCCTACATTCTACATTATAAACCATTTGTTTTACATTTTTCAAAGTTCACATTAGTGGTAGCATATAATATTTCTCTTTTTGTGCCTGGCTTATTTCGCTCAGCATTATGTCTTCAAGGTTCATCCATGTTGTCATATGTTTCACGAGATCGTTCCTTCTTACTGCCGCGTAGTATTCCATCGTGTGTATATACCACATTTTATTTATCCACTCATCTGTTGAAGGACATTTGGGTTGTTTCCATCTCTTGGCAATTGTGAATAATGCTGCTATGAACATTGGCGTGCAGATATCTGTTCGTGTCACTGCTTTCCGATCTTCCGGGTATATACCGAGAAGTGCAATCGCTGGATCAAATGGTAACTCTATATCTAGTTTTCTAAGGAACTGCCAGACTGACTTCCAGAGTGGCTGAACCATTATACAGTCCCACCAACAATGAATAAGAGTTCCAATTTCTCCACATCCCCTCCAGCATTTGTAGTTTCCTGTTTGTTTAATGGCAGCCATTCTAACCGGTGTTAGATGGTATCTCATTGTGGTCTTAATTTGCATCTCTCTAATAGCTAGTGAAGCTGAACATTTTTTCATGTGTTTCTTGGCCATTTGTATTTCCTCTTCAGAGAACTGTCTTTTCATATCTTTTGCCCATTTTATAATTAGGCTGTCTGTACTATTGTAATTGAGTTGTAGGATTTCTTTATATATGCAAGATATCAGTCTTTTGTCAGATACATGGTTTCCAAAAATTTTTTCCCATTGAGTTGGCTGCCTCTTCACCTTTTTGAGAAATTCCTTTGAGGTGCAGAAACTTCTAAGCTTGAGGAGTTCCCATTTATCTATTTTCTCTTTTGTTGCTTGTGCTTTGGGTGTAAAGTCTAGGAAGTGGCCGCCTAATACAAGGTCTTGAAGATGTTTTCCTACATTATCTTCTAGGAGTTTTATGGTACTTTCTTTTATATTGAGGTCTTTGGTCCGTTTTGAGTTAATTTTTGTGTAGGGAGTGAGGTAGGGGACCTCTTTCATTCTTTTGGATATGGATATCCAACTCTCCCAGCCCCATTTGTTGAAAAGACCATTATGATTCAGTTCAGTTACTTTGGGGGCCTTATCAAAGATCAGTCAGCCATAGATCTGAGGGTCTATCTCTGAATTCTCACTTCGATTTCATTGATCTATATGTCTATCTTTGTGCCAGTACCATGCTGTTTTGGCAACTGTGGCTTTAAAATAAGCTTCAAAGTCAGGGAGTGTAAGTCCTCCCACTTAGTTTTTCTTTTTTAGAGTGTCTTTAGCAATTCAAGGCATCTTCCCTTTCCAAATAAATTTGATAACTAGCTTTTCGAAGTCTGCAAAGTAGCTTGTTGGAATTTTGATTGGGATTGCATTGAATCTGTAGATGAGTTTGGGTAGAATTGACATCTTAATGACATTTAGCCTTCCTATCCATGAACATGGAATATTTTTCCATCTTTTAAGGTCCCCTTCTATTTCTTTTAGTAGAGTTATGTAGTTTTCTTTGTATAGGTCTTTTACATCTTTGGTTAAGTTTATTCCTAGGTACTTGATTTTTTTAGTTGCTATTGAAAATGGTATCTTTTTCTTGAGTGTCTCTTCAGTTTGTTCATTTCTAGCTTATAGAAACATTACTGACTTATGTGCATTAATCTTGTATCCCGCTATTTTGCTAAATTTGTTTATTAGCTCTAGTAGCTGTATCATCGATTTCTCAGGGTTTTCTAGATATAAGATCATATCATCTGCAAACAATGACAGTTTTACTTCTTCTTTTCCAATTTGGATGCCTTTTATTTCTTTGTCTTGCCGGATTGCCCTGGCTAGCACTTCCAGCACAATGTTGAATAACAGTGGTGACAGCGGGCATCCTTGTCTTGTTCCTGATCTTAGAGGGAAGGCTTTCAGTCTCTCACCCTTGAGTACTATGCTTGCTGTGGGTTTTTCATATATGCTCTTTATCATGTTGAGGAAGTTTCCTTCAATTCCTACCTTTTGAAGTGTTTTTATCAAAAACGGATGTTGGATTTTGTCAAATGCTTTTTCAGCATCTATTGAGATGATCAATTGATTTTTCCCTTTTGACTTGTTAATGTGTTGTAATACATTGATTGATTTTCTTATGTTGAACCATCCTTGCATGCCTGGAATGAACCCCACTTGGTCATGGTGTATGATTTTTTTAATGTGTCTTTGGATTCGCTTTGCAAGTATTTCGTTGAGGATTTTTGCATCTATATTCATTAGGGAGATTGGCCGGTAGTTTTCCTTTTTTGTAGCATCTTTGCCTGGTTTTGGTATGAGATTGATGTTAGCTTCATGAAATGAGTTAGGTAGTGTTCCATTTTCTTCAATGTTTTGAAAGAGTTTGAGTAAGATTGGTGTCAGTTCTTTCTGGAAAGTTTGGTAGAATTCCCCTGTGAAGCCATCTGGCCCTGGGCATTTATTTGTGGGAAGATTTTTGATGACTGATTGGATCTCTTTGCTTGTGATGGGTTGGTTGAGGTCTTCTATTTCTTCTCTGGTCAGTCTAGGTTGTTCATATGTTTCCAGGAAATTGTCCAGTTCTTCTACATTATCCAGTTTGTTGCCATACAGTTGTTCATAATATCCTCTTATAATTTTTTTAATTTCTTCAGGATCTGCAGTTATGTCACCTTTTTCATTCATTATTTTGTTTATATGGGTCTTCTCTCTTTTTGATTTTGTCAGTCTAGCTAGGAGCTTGTCAATCTTCTTGATCTTCTCAAAGAACCATCTTTTGGTGTTATTTATCCTCTCTATTGTTTTTTTGTTCTCTATGTCATTTATTTCTGCTTTAATCCTTGTTATTTCTTTTCTTCTACTTGGTTTAGGATTGGTTTGCTGTTCATTTTCTAGCTTCTTCAGTTGATCCATTAGTTCTTTGATTTTGGCTCTTTCTTCCTTTTTAATATATGCGTTTAGTGCTATAAATTTCCCCCTTAGCGCTGCTTTTGCTGCATCCCATACGTTTTGGTATGTTGTGTTCTCATTTTCATTCGTCTCTATATATTTAGCAATTTCTCTTGCTATTTCTTCTTTAACCCACTGATTGTTTAGGAGTGTGTTGTTTAACCTCCAGGTATTTGTGAATTTTCTAAGTCTCTGATGGTTATTGACTTCTAATTGTATTCCATTGTGGTCAGAGAATGTGCTTTGTATAATTTCATTCTTTTTAAATTTATTGAGGCTTGTTTTATGTCCCAGCATGTGATGTATTCTGGAGAAAATTCCGTGATCACTAGAAAAGTATGTGTATCCTGGTGATTTGGAATGTAATGTCCTGTATATATCTGTTAAATCAAATTCATTTATCAGATTGTTTAGGTTTTCAATTTCCTTATTGGTCTTCTGTCTGGTTGATCTATCTATAGGAGAGAGTGATGTGTTGAAGTCTCCCACAATTATTGTGGAAACATCAATTGCTTCCTTTAGTTTTGCCAGTGTTTCTCTCATGTATTTTGTGGCACCTTGGTTGGGTGCATAGACATTTACGATTGTTATTTCTTCTTGCTGAATTGCCCCTTTTATTAGTACGTAGTGGCTTTCTGTGTCTCTCAAAACATCCCTGCATTTGAAGTCTATTTTATCTGAGATTAATATTGCTACACCTGCTTTCTTTTGGCTGTAGCTTGTGTGAAATATTTTTTTCCATCCTTTCACTTTCAGTTTCTTTGTGTCCCTGTGTCTAAGATGAGTCTCTTGTATGCAACATATTGATGGTTCATTTTTTTTGATCCATTCTGCGAATCTATATCTTTTAATTGGGGAGTTTAATCCATTTACATTCAACGTTATAACCATGAAGGCATTTCTTGAATCAGCCATCTTATCCTTTGGTTTATGTTTGTCATATTTTTCCCCTCTTTCTATTAATATCCTTTATTGTACCCATACCGAATCTCTTTAGTACTGAACCTTTCTCCAAGTCTCTCTGTCCTTTCTTTGTTTCTGTGTCTGTAGGGCTCCGTTTAGTATCTCCAGTAGGGCAGGTCTCTTGTTAGCAAATTCTCTCAGCATTTGTTTGTCTGTGAAAAATTTAAGCTCTCCCTCAAATTTGAAGGAGAGCTTTGCTGGATAAAGTATTCTTGGCTGGAAATTTTTCTCACTCAGAATTTTAAATATATCGTGCCACTGCCTTCTTGCGTCCATGGTGGCTGCTGAGTAGTCACTACTTAGTCTTATGCTGTTTCCTTTGTATGTGGTGAATTGCTTTTCTCTTGCTGCTTTCAGAACTTGCTCCTTCTCTTCTGTGTTTGACAGTGTGATCAGTATATGTCTCGGAGTGGGTTTATTTGGATTTATTCTATTTGGAGTTCGCTGAGCATTTATGATTTGTGTATTTATGTTGTTTAGAAGATTTGGGAAGTTTTCCCCAACAATTTCTTTGAATACTCTTCCTAGACCTTTACCCTTTTCTTCCCCTTCTGGGACACCAATGAGTCTTATATTCGGACGTTTCATATTATCTATCATATCCCTAAGGTCCATTTCGATTTTTTCAATTTTTTTCCCCATTCTTTCTTTTATGCTTTCATTTTCCATTCTGTCATCTTCCAGGTCACCGATTCGTTGTTCAACTTCCTCTAGTCTTGTACTATGAGTGTCCAGAATCTTTTTAATTTGGTCAACAGTTTCTTTAATTTCCATAAGATCATCCATTTTTTAATTTAGTCTTGCAATGTCTTCTTTATGCTCTTCTTGGGTCTTCTTGATTTACTTTGTATCCCATACTATGGTCTCATTGTTCATGTTTAGTTCTTTGAGTAGCTTCTCTAGGTGCTGTGTCTCTTCTGGTCTTTTGATTTGGGTGCTTGGGCTTGGGTTATCCATATCGTCTGGTTTTTTCATATGCTTTATAATTTTCTGTTGTTTTTGGCCTCGTGGCATTTGCTGAACTTGATAGGGTTCTTTTAGGATTTGCAGACCAATTGAAGTCCTTATCTCTAATTTATCAGATCTACAGCTTCGTGGAGTACACTTTCTCTAACTAACCAGCAGATGGCGTCCACGAGCCACCTGTTCTCCACAAGCCAGTTCTCCCCTGCTTGGCCTTTTTGGTGAGTGGGGGAGTGAGTCTTGTGGGGTCCAATTGGTGTACCAAGCTTGCATGTGTAGTTGGTGTTGCCTGCCCTGTATATGGGGCGTGTTTCTGGGCAGTCAGGGAGGGGGGGTGGCCCTAACAATCAAATCTCCCTGGTGATCCTAGTGTTTTAAAGCTGCTGTAATAGTCTATTCCTTCAGTTCAGTCCTGCCACAGTTTGTCTCTGCCACTGACCCACAAGTCCTTGGTATTGGCGTATGGCTCCTGAGACTTGCAAGTGGGCCCCTCTTCCAGGCTGTGCACCCCGGGTCCTCTGTTGAGGGATGACTGTGCTATGTCACAAGTGAGTGCCATCCCCCCAGGGCAGTTCTGGGCTGCTGGGCTGTGTAGGGAGGCTCCCAGTCTGCTGAAATGATGGCTGAATGGGGCTTTGTTAATTCACACTGCTCCACCTTCCGAACTCTGGGACAAACAGCTGAGGTTGCAGGGAAGGCTAATGTCCACGCCCAGTTTTGTGGTGTGTGCCTGTTATTTGAAGCACTTCCGTCACACTGGGTTGTCTGGGGCAGCTCTGGGCTATGTGGCTGGCGATGGGCAGGAGTGTTTCCTGTCCACCAGGATGATGGCTGTGAGCAGACACCCCCCTTTTCTTGGGAAGTTGTGGTGTTTAGTGAATTTTCTCAGCCACTGGATTATTGCCTTTTGTCTCAGAGCTCTCTTAGTTCTGCTCTTGACTTGACCTGCCCAAATTGCAAGTCTTTGAAGCTCTCTGTATTGGGCTTCTTAGAGTAATTGTTTTAGAAAAAGAAAAAAGGATTAAAAAAAAAAAGGCCCTCCTCAGAGATCTAATGGGTTATTGAAATGCTAAGAGACAAAGCAACCAGGGCCATTAAGGAAAGGTCCACAGGGCAGAGAGATCAGCTTTTCTTCGGGATTTGCATATGAGCCTCAGGGCCTGAGCTCTGCCCTTCCCCTTTCTATGTTCACCAGAACTCCAAAAATCCTCCGCTTTTATTTTGGAGTTTTTCGTGTTGTTTTTTTTTCTATGCCTGTCTCCTCTCTGCTGGGCTGGCTGCTCTCAGATTCTCTGGTGTCTGGTCTCAGTCTATCTATGGTTAGAGTTTGTATCAGTAGAATGAGTTTCTGATAAGGGCTGCCACTGCAGTTCTCCCTTCTCCTTCCCGGAGCTGACAGCCCCTCCTCCCACAGGACTGAGCCTGGCAGGGAGGGGCGCGGGTCCCCTGGCCACATAAACTTACAGATTTCGCTGATCTCAGCAGTTCCACGTTTTCATGAGTCTTGTATGAAGTATGCCCAAAGTCAGATTGCTCTGTGGTGTCCAGTCCACGCAGTTCCTGGCTTTCTACCTACTTTCCTGGAGGAGTAACTAAAACATACAGCTCACCAGTCCGCCATCTTGCCCCGCCTCTAGATTAACATTTGATGGCAGGAGGTCTGGGGTACATTTGCAACTTGCTCTTTTGTGAGATCAAGAGATTTTCAGTTCCTGCTTACTTCCCATTTCAAGTTTTAAAGTTACATTTTAATGTTAATTTACTATTATCTATTTACTGGCTTACAAAAAATGATAGGTAAGCATTAGCTGCCTAGGTCATGCAGACTGCTGTGCATAAGGTCCACAGGCCTGTTTTGCTCAGGCCAGGGACTGCTACAATTTACTCCTGCACAACAGTTTGCATTGGCTATAGGACAGATTTTGCATTTATAATTTATAGCAATAGTATGATAAACAGCAGAGTACAAGTAACTAGTACATATGGGCAGCAATTGTATTAATAAGTGACACTATAGCCAAGTTAATGTTACTATTTAAAAAAGATTATCAGATAAATGATTAATACTTTGTGATTTTCCATATGATTAAGAGCATGAGTTTCATTTTGTGAATTATAAGGCACATACACACAAAGCACAAGTACTGCCTTGTGTGGCAGTCAGAATATTTAAATGACATTCTGTTTTGCAAAACTACTTCTTAAGCTGTGAGGTTTTATTATTAAGCAGACTTTTTTTTAAATAAACTACTTTCCTTTTCCTTTCAATAAAAACATCTCTCATATGCTTTACATTTAAGTTATTAAAACAATTTTGGAAACTTTTCTTATGCAAGTATTTTAGATCATACTATTACCATTAAAATTAAAGTTGTTAGAATAATGCTAAATATTTAAAATACTTTAGTTAATGCATTATTGGAACAGAATTACATAATTTTAATAAGAATTCCCAAGATAGGAGTGAGACATTTTGGGATTATTAAGAAAGAATGAGGAAAATGTATACTATGGAGGGCTTAAGGTAGTGGAGGGGTTTCCATCTATTCCCGTAATAGAGACTGAGAAGCAGGTCAGTGGCCTGGAAAATTTAGGCATAGCAGAGGAAGTGACTTTTGTGTTTAAAAGGAATGAAACATTTTTACCTTCAATTGAGAGGGCATTACCCATGGTTCCACCAGGATGATGGTGGTGACTGGAGCCTTTTCTGTACCTGGGCATTTTCAGTTGTCCATGGTGAGCCCCAGGAGACTGGGGAGCTGGGGTCATAGATTGGATTGGCTTTCAGAGTTTGATGTTCTCTGGCTGGGAGGGGCCTGAGAATAGTCAAACTCAATGTCTTCACTCTTTGTAAGGCTCAAGGTTTTATTTTTAAGGTTTTTGCTAGTAATTGACAGGTGCATATTTAGGAGTAAGGTAGCCTCAGGCTTATTAGGCTAGAGATTAGCATGACACAGGAGAGCATTTCTGAGACAGGAGAGAAAAGTGGTAGAGTTTTCAGAGTATGAATTTAGGTGCTATTTAATTTGGGAAAGGTCAGAAAGAGAGAAAGGAACATGGATGCAGATGGGCCCCTCCAGTTCAGACACTTCTCTCAAGGAGAGGATAGGCTGAGGATCAGAGGAGTGGGTCCTTTGCAGGGAAGGAAAGGAGGGTTGAGACTTTGAGGTGAAATTTGGAGATGGGGTTGGGTTTTTTAGTGGCCATGATTTAACAGCAGTTTCATTTCAGCCAGGAGGGGCTGCATAAAGAGGAAGAGGGGAGGAATTTCAGCAGCTGCAGCTACAGCCCTGGTGGGGGTGGGGCACAGCAGCCACCCTGGTGTGGAGCCCCCAGGGCTGGGTGGGTGCCAAGCACAGTGAAGGCTTGGGGATGAAGCCAATTGAGGAGCTCAAGGAAAATTGAGGAAAAAAGTTATGGAAGGATTGAATAAAGAGTTGGGAGGAGGAGGAGGAGAAGGATTTGATGATTGGAACAGGTTTGTGTGTGTGTGTGTGCAAGAGAGAGAGAGAGAGAGAGACTGAAGAGAGAGAGAGAGAGCAAGAGCAACAGAGGAGGGGTGTCTGCACAGTTTGAAAAAGTCCTGGACATATGGGACTTCACTCCATTTGCTGAGATACTGACAATAATTGTCAAGGTTAAAAGAATTTGGGGATCAAGCATTCCTTTTTTTGGCCAGGTTGATATATTATCTAATTTGCATTGTGGCCATGTGGCCCATGATTAAAATGAAGGTGTACAGGGTAAGGAGAAATCCCAGCTCCAAAGCTTAGGAACAATTGAGAAGGTGACCCCTCTTGATAATTCCCAACTTCAGTGCAGTGATGGAGGAGTGCATAGTGGCATCCCTCTGTCCTACTCACCCTTAGTGTCCAAGACACCAACAGAGGCAGCTCTCACCTAGTACTAGGAATCCCATGAGTGCTGTCCCAGACAACATAGGAAGAGAGTGCCAGAGAGAGAGAGAATGTGCTTTCTCCTTTCCCTGAGGTTATTTGCCAGTGGTGGATGTTGGAGTCAGGCAAATGGGTTCCAACCCATCTGTTGGAGATTTCATCTCTTTTCTCAATCCCGGGTTTCAGTGCCAATCTATGTTAGGTTTTACAATCAAGAAGAGAAGAGATGAAAACTTGATCAAAAGGCATTTTATTGTCTGGCCATGCACAGGTGGGCTGAAGCCTAAGAAAATGGCAACAGCCCCAAGCCAAGGGACAGTAGGGCTTGTAAAGGATGGTTGGTGGGAAATTCTTTGTCCAGGGAAGGGGAGGCTGGCAAGTCTATGTATAGCTGTTTCCCAGTGGCTACTTTTGGGAAAGGGGGTAATTGGCAAGTTTCCATTGGCTTGTTTGAAAGCAGGGGCTTGAAAGTGGTAAAGTTTAAAATTATAATGTTCATGATTCCTAAGGGTTGGGGGTTGGCTTATTTCAGGCCCAAAGAGTTCCTAGGACAGGGCAGTGGCTTATTGCAGACCTGCAGGGTTCCTAGGGTGGGGTGAGGGGTGGGGGATCTGTGGCAAAATTCCTAAGGGCAGGGGTGGGATGAGGGCCCAGGACCTAAACCTAACAGTTACATGTTCTTAAGAATCTTCTAACCTATATCTCAGGGATGACTGTTTTTAGGGGTATGTAAAGAAATAGTATTCTTTAGGTCATGAAATACTTTAATATCTTTGACTGGAAGCTTAAACAGGATAAATTTTAAGCTGTTTCTTTCATTTTCCAATAGTTTTGTAGTCTAGTGGCATTAAATGTGTATTAATTTCTTATATAACTAGTGTATAGCATAAAAACTAGTATTTTGAGATATGCTGAAGAAAAACTCACAACTCCAGAAATGAATAATATTTAGGCAGTGAATTTGCTTCAGAAAGGTATTTCTGTAGTGTAAAATAAAAAATGATACATGGTTTAAAGTCTTGTGAATTACCCCTAGCACTTTAACAGAAAGGTACTGCATAAATGAAAAATGATAATCTACAATGGAAAGTCTATCTCTAAAGGCCCAGGATATTCATATTTAGTTCATGAAGAGCTCTGTGGAGGTTCATGAAGGACTGATAGTCTTTATGACACTAGTATTTAACTTCTCTGTTTCCTTTTTTTTCTGTCTAAATTTTCTATCTTTTGATGTGAGTCATGTATTGTAGTCTCCAACTGTCACTGTAGAGGTGTCTGTTTCTCCCTTCAATTGTGCCTATGTTTGTTTCATATATTTTGAGGCAACCTGATTAGGTGCATACTTTTTTATTATTTTATTTCTTCTTGGTGGATTGCCTCTTTTAATAATGTATTGTGTCCTTATTTGTCCCTTATAACAGTTTTTGACTTAAAGTCTATTTTGTCCAATATTACTATAGCTACCCCTGCTCTTTTTTGGTTACCATTTGCCTGGAATATCTTTTTCCAACCTTTCAATTTCAACTTATTTGTGTCTTTTAGCCTCAATTGGGTCTCTTGTACACAACATATAATTGGGTCATGCTTTTTTAAATTCATGCTACCAATTTGTTTTGTTTTTATATGTCATATCTTATCTTTGTCTCTCTTTTTACCCTTTTACTTACTTTACTGATACTTTTTGTTTCTACACTTTCCTCCAAGACACTCTCCCCTATTTTTTTTTCCTTTACCCTGCAGAATTCCCTTTAATATTTCTTGTAGGGTAGTCTCTTGTTGATGAACTCTCTCAGTCTCAGTTTTTGCTTATCTCTGAATATTTCATACTCTCCCTCATGTTTGAAGGACAGTTTTGACAGATGGAGAATTCTTGGCTGGCAGTTTTTCTCTTTCAATACCTTAAATATATCATAACCACTGCCCTCTCTCCTCTATGGTTTCTGATGTGAAATCTGCACTTAATCTTATATATGACATATCACCATTCTCTTGCTGTTTTCAGAATTCTCTCTTTATCTTTGGCATTTTACATTGTGATTAGCATGTGTCTTGCAGTAGGTCAGTTAGGATTTATTCTGTTTGGAGTATGGTGTGCTTCTTTTATGTGTATATTTATGCTTTTCATAAGAGTTGGGAAATTTTCAGCTTTTATTTCCTCAATATTCTTCCTGCCTCTTTTCCATTCTTTTATCCATCTGGAACATCCACGATATGTATGTTTGTGGCTTTCATGCTGTCATTCAATTCCTTGAGATGATTATCAATTTTTCCATTCTTTTCTCTTTCTGTTCTTTATTTTAATCATCCTGTCTTCCAATTCACTGATCCTTTTTTGTGCCTGTTAATATCCACTGTTGTTATGCTTCTAGTGCATTTTTAATCTCTTCTATTGTGCCTTTCATTTCCATAAGTTCTGGTATATTTCTTTTCATACTTTCAAATTCTTCTTTATGATCACTCAGTGTCTTCTTAATATCCTTTATCCTTAGGTATCATTTATCTCTTTAGCCATATTTTATTTAATCTCCTTCAGTTGATTTAGGTGATTTGTTTGAACATCTTTGATTAGGTGTTCCAATTTCTGTGTCTCTTCCAAAGTTTTAATTTGTTCCTTTGAGTGGGGCAAATAATCTTGTTTCTTATTATGGCTTGTAATTTTTTGCTGATATTTAGGCATCTGATTATCTTGATGAGTTTACCCTGAATGTCAGTTTCTCTCTCTTGCCTATGGTGTTATTGATGAGTGGCTTTGTAGTAAGGCTCTTTTTTTTATTCATTTTATTGAGATATATTCACATACCACACAGTCATACAAAACAAATCGTACATTTGATTGTTCACGGTACCATTACAAAGTTGTACATTCATCACCAAAATCAATCCCTGACACCTTCATTACCACACACACAAAAATAACAAGAATAATAATTAAAGTGAAAAAGAGCAATTAAAGTAAAAAAGAACACTGGGTGCCTTTGTCTGTTTGTTTCCTTCCCCCATTTTTCTACTCATCCATCCATAAACTAGACAAAGGAGAGTGTGGTCCTTATGGCTTTCCCAATCCCATTGTCACCCCTCATAAGCTACATTTTTATACAATCATCTTCAAGATTCATGGGTTCTGGGTTGTAGTTTAATAGTTTCAGGTATCTACCACCAGCTACCCCAATTCATTAGAACCTAAAAAGGGTTGTCTATATTGTGCATAAGAGTGCCCACCAGAGTGACCTCTCGGCTCCTTTTGGAATCTCTCTGCCACTGAAGCTTATTTCATTTCCTTTCATTTCCCCCTTTTGGTCAAGAAGATATTCTCCATCCCATGATGCTGGGTCTACATTCCTCCCTGGGAGTCATATTCCATGTTGAGTAAGGCTCTTTTTGACACTCAGTTCACCTTATTCTAAATTTTTAGAATAGCCATTAATCTGTTTAACTAATCAGATTGTTTCAGCTCTTTTTCATCTGATTCTTGCCCTGAGTATGCAGTCCAATTTTTAGATTTCACTATTTGTGTTATTCTTTCACCCCCAGGGTATGACTTCATTTCCTCTGTTCCTTCCTGGGAATCTTTATCTGTTCTGTATGTTTTTGTTTTGTCTCTATGTTTGTTTGCTTTTTAACTCTCTTTTCATTGCCTCTCTTTGCTTTGGCCTGGAGGGTGAATTCCAGGAATAGGGTCACCCCTGGAGGACTTCACCAAGTCAGTATTTTCTTGACAAAGCATGTCCAGGGACTCTTGAGGGATCACAGACCAGTTCCAAATAACCCTTGTAAAAGGGTAAGGAAAGCTGCTAAAAATACTTTTTGATGGCTCCCAAAGCTGCATGTGCCTGGCTTGCCCAGCACATAGTGCTCTTCAGCAAACTCTTCCCTGCATCCCTCAGGGGTCCTGTGTCCTTGAACTTCCACCAGTTTCACTGATTTTGTGGTCCTGGTGGTGGTTCCTGTCCAGGCCAGGCTGAAACCATGGTTCCCAGTCTGGAGCCATTGATCCCAGTTTGGAAATCAAAAGCTGTGATCAGTACTCAGCCATGCCCCACCCCCAACACACACCACTGTACTTGGGGAAGAGGTCTTCCATGTCCCTCTCTACCTGCTGCTGCCAGGAAGGAACTGAACCTGAGGTGGGGTTGGGTGCTGGCAGTTGCTGCTGAGCATTTACCCACTGTTCTTTACTGCAGTGTCTCAGCCTCTTCTTTCTGCTCTTCTCTAGATGCTGTACTATGATCCCCTGGCCTGCAGAGCTCCAGAACAGTTTTTCAGTCAGTTTCTGCCTTTCCACTAGCTGTTTTTGGAGTACTGCAGCTCCCTACTCCTCCATCTTCTCTGTAAGTTCTCTGTCACTTTTTTTTATGCTTTCAAATTCTTTTTGTGCTCACACTCTGTCTTCTTATCTTTTATGCCTTTATGTGTTTTTTTCACTCATTTCCTTGAATTGATTTAGGAGATTTGTTTGAAATTCTTCAATTAGTTGTTCCAAATTCTGTGTCTCCTCTGAAGTTTTAATTTGTTCCCTTGATTGAGTTGTATCTTCCTGTTTCTTTGTATTGATTGTAATTTTTTGCTGATGTCTAGTCATCTGATTATCTTGGTGAATTAACTATGAAGTTCAGTTTCTCCCTCTTGTCTAGACAGAGTTTCCCTCTTGCCTGCTCCTTGAGAATAGCTCATTTAACTTGTCAGTTTTCTCAGCTCTTCTGCATCTGATTCTTGCCCTAGATATGTGGTACAATTTTTAAAGTTGGGTTTTTCCACAATTGTTTCACCTCCAGGAGAAAATTTCCTTTCCTTTTCAGGTATGCTGATCTGTTCTGTTTGTTTTTGTGCAGAATTTTTTCTCCAGGTCCTATGTTTTTTTTTAATTGTCTCTCACACTGAATGACCCATTTTTCTTTCTCTTCTTAGTTCTGTGACCCTCCTGTCTTACATCAGTTCAGTTATATGCACACACACTGTTCTAGTTTGCTAATGCTGCAGAATGCAAAACACCAGAGATGGATTGGCTTTTATGAAAAGGGGGTTTATTTGGCTACACAGTTACAGTCTTAAGGCCATAAAGTGTCCAAGGTAACACATCAGTAATCGGGTACCTTCACTGGAGAATGGCCAATGGCGTCCGGAAAACCTCTGTTAGCTGGGAAGGCACATGGCTGGTGTCTGCTCCAAAGTTCTGGTTTCAAAATGGCTTTCTCCCAGGACGTTCCTCTCTAGCAAGCTTGCTCCTCTTCAAAACGTCACTCACAGCTGCACTGAATTCCTTCTCTTTGAGTCAGCTCATTTATATGGCTCCACTGATCAAGGCCCACCCTGAATGGGTGGGGCCATGCCTCCATGGGAATATCTCATCAGAGTCATCACCCACAGCTGGGTGGGGCACATTCCAAGCAAATCTAATCAGCACCAAAACATCTGCCCTACAAGACTACATCAAAGATAATGGCGTTTGGGGGACACAATACATTCAAACTGGCACACACACACCCTTTTCTCCTCTTTTTGTGAGGATTCTCTTCCTTCAATTTCTTCTCCTTTAAAGTATCTCTCCCTGGGTTGCTAGATGGGATCAATCCAGAAAGGTGGGTCACTCCAGAAAAGCACATTTTGTGTTTAGGTGTTCCAGTCAGCAGAAACTGCATTCAGTGAGTGCAGCACTTTCCAGCCAGTTTTATCATGGTCAGTCAGTCTCTCTCTCTCTCTTTTTTGTTAACCTCCTGAGGGCCCTTTTGTATGTGGCTCTCCTCAGTGGCTTGTATTCCACCTTGGGTACTTGGGTCCCTATGCCTGGATATGTTTGGGATTCTATCACTGCTGTCCCTGGTGGGAGGTGGGTGGGATCTGGGCCACTGACTCTGAGCAAATACCATGCTGCAAGGGACCAAGTGAGGGAGAGGGAGTAGACTGGCCAGTCCAAGATGGAAGTTTCCTCCCTGGTATTTTCCTTTTTCTTTGATTCAGCATTTGCAAAGTCCTTCTCCAGTGTATACCAGCATTCAGAATCCCGAGGAAGTGGGATTTGTCCTGTTATTTACTGAATCACTGGGGAGGTTTCTTCAGGGGATGTCTTATGTCAACTTGTTGATGACATCACCCAATGAGGTAACTTATTCTTAATACCCTTTGTAATTTTGGGAAAATTGCTGAATCTCTCATTTAATATGTCCCATTTGCAAAATGATAGTGATAAAGTTTTAGATATTTAACTTCTGCCAATATCCATGGTGGTTCTGATGGGGATAAAAAGATGAATAAGACATGGATCTTGCTCTTGTGTACAAGGATATTACATTAAGGAATACAGGCACTAAAGTCAGACAGACATGGATTTGTATCCTGGTCTCACCACTTACTAGTGTGTGAACTTGAGCAAGATGCTTAAACTCTGTGTGCCCTGGGTTCTTTATCTGTAAAGAGGGACAATGCATAATACATACCACAAAGGGTTATTATGCATATTAAGTGAACAGGTGCAGCTCATAAAGCAGTTTATTATGTAAAGCAAGATATCAATAAATGCTAGCTCTTCCTGTTTGCTAATGTTGCCCTTTTGCAAATCACCAGAAATGGATTGGCTTTTATAAAAGGGGGTTTATTTGGTTACAAAGTTACAGTCTTAAGGCCATAAAGTTTCCAATGTAAGGGGGTACCTTCACTGAAGGATGGCCAATGGCATCCAGAAAACCTCTGTTAGCTGGGAAGGCACATGGCTAGCATCTGCTCCAAGTTCTGGTTTGTAAATGGCTTTCTCACAAGATGTTCCTCTCTAGGCTTCAGCTTCTCTCCAAAATGTCACTCCCAGTTGCTCTTGGAGTATTTGTCCTCTCTTAGCTTCACTCAGCTCTGAGCTCTCTCCAAAATGTCTCTGTAAACTACAGCTACTTTCTCAGCTCCTGTGTGTTCTTTAAAGTGTCCCTCTTGACTGTAGCAAGCTTGCTCCTTCTGTGTGAGCTTATATAGTGCCCTTGTAAACTAATCAAGGCCCACACTGAATAGCAGGGCCACACCTCCATGGAAATTATCTAATCAGTGTTATCACCTACAGTTGGGTGAGTCACATCTCCATGGTAACACTCAATCAAAGAATCACAATCTAATCAACACAAGACTGCCCACACAAGACTGCATCAAAGATAATGGCATTTGGGGGACAGAATACATTCAACCCAGCACACTAGCTAATAGCAATGTATAATGTAATTGTATGATTTGGAATCCAGTGACAGGGACTGTGCTGGTTTGGATGTATTATGTCCCACAAAATTCCATATTCGTTGATGCAATCTTGTGGGGACAGATGTGTTAGTGTTGATTATGTTAGAACTTATTGATTGTTTCCATGGAGATATGACTCAATCAACTGTGGACGAGAGCTAGATTGGATCATTTCCATGGAGGTGTCACCACACCCATTCAGGGTGGGTCTGAATTAAATCACTGGAGCCATATAAAGAGCTCATACAGAAGGATCTCACTTCTTGCTGCAGCTGAGAGACATTTTGAAGATGGCCATTGAAAGCTGATATTTTGGAGAATGCCATTTTGAAATGCAACTTGGGAGCAAGCAGATGCCAGCCATGTGTCTTCCCAGCTAACAGAGGTTTTCTGGACACCATTGGCCATCCTCCAGTGAAGTTTCCCAATTGTTGATGCCTTACCTTGGACACTATGGCCTTAAGACTGTAATTGTGTACCAAATAACCCCCTCTTTTATAAAAGCCAATCCATTTTTGGTATTTGGCATTATGACAGCATTAAAAAACTGGAACAGGGAAATAATGTGAAGATCCTTCTATGCTTTTCTAAGGAGCTTTAACTACAATCAGTGGTAGTTTTAAGTGAGTAAATAACAAGATTAGATTGCTATTTTTAAGTTAGTAATTCTGGCAGTCATTTGGAAGAAGCACTCTGATGGAAAGAGTCTTTCCCTCCCAAATCAGAGATTCTGCATCTCTCCTTTCTGTCTCTATGCTGTTGATATTCCATCATCATCTGTCCATTGAACCATCCATCCAATAAGATTAGATGTTTTCTGGGTACCAGACACTAGGGATACAGCAGAGGAAAAGATAATCATGGCCTTTGTTCTTATGCTGCTTATAGTCTACTGGGCACCATTAAAGAATAAATAAATTAACAAGGTAATTACACATTTATAACTTCTCAGTATGCAGATCTGGCTCTTTTGCTGCCTGTTTAAAAAACTTCAGTTAAAGAATAAATAAATTAACAAGGTAATTACACATTTATAACTTCTCAGTATGCAGATCTGGCTCTTTTGCTGCCTGTTTAAAAAACTTCAGTGGCTTGCTATCACCTCAGAATAAAGTCTGAGACCCTTTATATATCATGTGATCTGCCTTCTGCCTACCTCTCTAGCCTATTCTCTCTTCCCTCCCTGTTTCCCATTTTATGGTCACTTATTATTGAACTGCTTGTGGTTTTTTGTATACTTGCTCTTCATTTACTTCCTTCTGTACTACATAAATGCTGCCCTGGTTTCTGAAAATTTCTTCCCCTTACTTGCTCATTTGTTTTTCATCCTTTAAAAGTTGCTAATGTAGCACTTCCTCCAGAGAGCATTCCCTTATACTCCACTGCTGCATGCTAGGCTGAGTTAAGTACCTCTCTTTAGTACTCTCTTAATGCCTTCTCCTTATCTTTTACTGTTGGGCTTTGGCATTGTCTTGTAATTGTCTGCACCTTCACTATATTGAGATTTCCTTAAGTAAAAGATGTTTTTATTCTTACCTCCTAGAAAAGTGCTTGGCACATGGTTGTTATGCCATTCCTTTGTGTTGAACAAATGAGCTACCAACTTGTTAGCTACCAACTTGTTAGCAGTCCATGTGAGGCATAAGATTTGAAGGCAGTGTCAGTCAGGATGAAGAGAAGTGGCTAATTTCAAGAAATATTTATAACCTGGAATCAAAATTTAGTAGTAAAGTAGATATGAGAATAGAGATTCCAACATAGAGAAAATCTGTGACTGCTGGTCATGCCATTACTTGAGATAGGGATTACAGGGGGGAAGCAGGTGAGGAGTGATGATGATGAGCTCTGTTTAGGACATACTATGTTTAAAGGGCTTGGAATCATTTCAGAAAGAAATAGATAATAGAAGTTAATAATATGGATATAGTGCTTGGAAGAGGTCAAAGTAGAGAAGCATAGTTTTGGAGGTCTACATGTAAATCACGTTTGAAACAATTGGAGTAGATTTTTATCCAAGAAAAATGAGTGAGAAGTGTTTTGGGATAGTTTCATGGCAGAGGTGGCATTTGAGCTGATGGGTTTGAGAAATCATGGAAGGGCAAAGTGAATAGGAAGAATTCTTTTGTTTCTTTCAGTGACTATGAATTTTCTAATTTCTTTAAATAACGTTTCCCTTTTAGTTATCTCACATGTGATTTCTGCTTTTGTTATGCAATTAGTTGAGATATTAATTTTGAAGATCACAGAGACTGGATGCCTGTTTTAATTTTATTTTTCTTTTCTGGACCAAATTCCAGATATTAAGTTTTCATCTTGCTGAGCGTTTTCTTGCTTACCATCATTTTTCTATTTATGTTCTCATATCATTGAACCAGGAACTGAAAATCTGTTGTGATTTGCTGATTTAGAAAGCTCAGCTCTAGAAATGTTTGTTTCTAGTTTGGTGATTCTTATGATCCACCTGGTCATTGTGTCCCTGTAACTGGGAATTTCTATCATGTTCCTCCTTAATTTGCTATTTATGAGGCTCAGTAAGGCCCTCAACCAAATCCTAAATGTTGTCCATCATTATTGGCTTCCTCATGTTTAAGTGGGAAGAGTGGGAAGGTAGGAGTTTCATGTCCATGACAGCACTGCTTTATTTTGCTGTTTTCTACTACTTGAATGTCATCTAATATTTTATATTAATATTTATAATACAAAGTCTAAGTCCAGGTTCCAAGTCAATATTCCTATCTTCATTTTTCTCCCAGTTAGGCCTAATACATGACAAGTCAATTATCTGAGGAGAGAATAAATTTTATAACTTAAAATTTTGTTAGTTTGAACAGCTTTACTTAGACCAAAAGCCTTAGCACTTCAGGGTGAAATGATCAGGTGAGTCATGTTATTATTATATACCAGATTGAAACTGAACCTATGTAACCATCACCTCAATTTCTGCAGAAATAAACTTTTTTCTCTACTAGTAGGTCTTTTCTCTGCCTACCACAACAGAAAGATATAACAGTAGCCAGTGGCATGCTGTGGCAGTGATTCTTTCCTGGGATTTGGGAGCTTATCAGACTCTCCAGGGGTACATATAATGTGAAAAAGTCCCCCAGGTGTGATTCTGATTTGCTTCCTTCTCCTCCTCCTCCTTTGAGAATCACTGTTTTATCTAGAAGCATCAGAATAAATAGGCAGGTTTATTAGTATTGTGTCCTTACATATTGAGCTCCCTAATAACCCTCCAAAACATCCCTTTTGAGTTATCCCCAGTAGTCCTTTCTAATACTGTAACTTCTGAAACCAATGTGTACCATCTACCATAGGTGAAGCCACCACCAAAGCAGCCCTGTGAGTATTTGGAAGCCTACAAAGCAAGGAGGTTTCCACAAGATTGGGTGCCAAATTTAGTTACATGGCTTATTTAAATAGGAGCCTTTTGCATAGACATAAACTAGAGCCCAAAATTGATGCTAACCTCACTTTTCCCCTCCAGTTTTATTCCAACATTTATGATGAAAATTTCCAAACATACACCAAAGTTGGAATTTCAGAGTGAACACCTGTGTATCACAACCTAGATTCTGCCATCAACAGTTTAATATGCTTTCCTAATCACATACCTAACAAAAATATTCAACCTTGCACCCACCTATTCATCTTGATTTTTTGGTACATTTAAAATTAAATTGTAGGTATCAGTACACTGTTCCCTAAACACTTCAGCATGCACATCATTAACTAGCATTCAATATTTGTTTACAGTTTTTCCTTTTGATGTTAAATTTATATATAGTGCCCAAATCTTAAGTGCACATTAGCTGAGTTTTAGCAAATGATAAACCTGTATAAGGCAAATGCCTATTGAGATATATGACATTTAACATCCTGTTTATTTCTGCCTAAGTTATTCCCTCTTGACTTTCTATAGTCTCTGAGCTAAAAGTAAAAAGAAAAAGAAAAATAAAGATTTTCTGTGGTTACAGAACAAATAGCGATCAATGATTAATGACAGATCAGCAGAGTTCTCAATAGCTTAAAGTACCCTTTGTTTCAATTAGTATATGAAATTTTTAAAACAAAAGATTGAATGAATAACTTATCTTTTCAGTTCTGAAACAATTATTTTGGAAAATAATGTGTATATTTATAAATACAGTACATTTATTTAGCTAAGTATTTTATAAGGCAAGAATTCAAATGAAGTATTAGAAGGTATGCATAGAAACAGGAGTGTAGAAGTGAGGAGAAGTGGAGGTGAGATGGGAAAAATCACATGAACATTAATGTAATATAATGTATGTATTAAAAGGTCATGAATTGGTTACTGGACATCATAGCCTATCCTGACAATGGTAGTATGCCATTTATTAAAAAATATCAGCATATCATACTCTGCCTTCAGGAAACACAAATTAAATTTCCTCTCACTGTTGGTCTTGGGTCTTAGTTATTTTAATGCCTTTATGCCTGTAAAATATTGCTTATTTGGCTTGTTTTTAGAATGATTTAGCATATTTTATTTTATACCAGTATATTTCAAATATGGTATAAGCTTGAAATTATTTGCTTGAATTTAATCAGGAGCAACATATAATTGCATATCTAATAAAATAATTCTGTTTCCAAACGGAGAATCTCTGATGAAAGTAAATTGATATTTCCATAATAAAAACATTCAGCAAGCATGCAGTCATTTGCATGTAGTTCCTGAAATATTGCATACTGGCCTTTTCTGTACTGGTAAGTCCATTTCAAGGATGTCACCCTTAGTCCATTAGTTTGGATAATGAGCTCTATAAAGCACATTTATAACTTGTGGCACTGCAAGGAGATGGATTCTTATTAATCCTTTTATCTAGACACATTGAAAGAAGGTCAGTGGAGGGTTCTATATGATTCATGTCCCAAAACATATCAGATGACAGAGACCTGATAATGTCTGTGCATAAGTGTTTTCCTTATTTGGAAACAGCACTTGAAAGAAATCTTTCTATGATCACCCTTTCAGGTGAAGTGGAAAGAGATATTAAATGAAGCTCTAACCCCTTTTTTTCTGTTTAAAACATTCTCAAACATGTGACTAGATAGCTATTCTTAAACAAAAGAAAAAACAACACAACAGAAAAATAAAAAAAGCCTTTAGTGACTTTTACTGTCTGTGAATGTTATAACAAGATATTTAATCAACTTTTCTCTTCCCCCTTTCTTAGGGCTGTTAGAAAAAAGGAAAGTCTTCTATGTCCCTAAACATTAGAGAAGCTTATAATTATACTATAATACTTATTCTGACTTTACATTTCTTATTAAGGATATTCAAATAAATAATTTAAGTAGTATTCAATGTTTATTTTATAGTTTAAAAGACTTCAAAACAGTGACTAGAGTATATACAGTGGTACCTCAGTATTTGTCATTAATTGGTTCTGAGAAGTGCAATGAGTACCAAAAGCAATGAATACCAAAATGATGAGTACCACACAAGTTTTTCCCATAAGGAATAATGTAAATAAATATAATGCATTCCCAAACCAAAGACAATGCACATTTTTGAGGCAATATGTAAAAAGATATGGTTGTATACCATTCCTTTACATGAGAAATAAACCTAAAAATAAATACTTACATTAAATAATATAAAAACTTCACTTTACCTGTATTGAGAAGAGTTCATGGCCTAATGGGATGTGGGAGGAGATTGGTGAGGAGGAGAGCTTACATGGAATGATGCTTGGAAGTAGAGTCCCCCTCCAAGATAATATCAGGCACTTGCACTTCAGGTATTCTTTCTCTTTTCAACTTGCACCACAGGTTCTGATACACTCTTTGTCACCTTCACTGAAAACTTGTCCAGTGAGGACTGCTTCTGTCTTTTCAGAATTCCTTGAAAATGTGAAATTGGTCATTCAATAAATTCACATTTCTACTTTTCAGAGCTTTTCCTGGATGGTGCTTCTCCACAAAGTTTTGAATTTCTGCCCATTTTGCACACATTTCTTTTATCAAGGAACTGGGAACATCCTCCCTTATCTCCTCTTCACCTGAAGAAATCTCTTCGGCCACATATTGTTTCTGCTCCTTCTGTAGTTCCTGCAGCTCCTCAGTGCTGATCTTCACTGTATTCCTCCACTAACCTCAACATCAGCCTTTTTTATCACTTCTTTATTATTAGTGATGGTGGAGACCATTGTTCTAGGCATGCCGTATTCCCTAGTAAGATCAGTAATGTGAACACTGCTCTCGTATTTGCCTATTATTTCTTTTTTTGTTTGTTTGCTCAATGGTGGTGTGAAGTAATTTTCTTTTCACTCAGTGCTATCACTGCTTATTTTCTTAGGGCCCATATGAGAAAAAAGTGCAAAAATACACAAAATGACCACAGAAACTATGGTAAGACTGGAAGGGGAAGTGCACAGGTCAAGAGCTACTGCATGACTAATGCTTGACCCTTTGTTTTGGCTGGAAATGGTAGCAAGTCAGGCAACTGACACCAACAAGTTCTAGCTTGCATATCAAGTATCAAATAAATGTGTACCAGGACAAAATTTTCACATCAAAATGCATGGAGTACCAAATTTGATGAGTTTCAATGCAATCAAGTACTGATGTACCACTGTATTCTATAATTGTCAGTTTTGTGTTGGAAAATGTTAAATTGTAGGCAATTTTTAAATCTTGTCTTCAGAAGAAATTGGTTTTAGATTCAAGAATGGTAGCTGATTGCTTCTTGTCACAATTATTTAATCATTGATGTGAAAGTTTTTGCTATGCTTTTCTTCTTTATAGATATAAAGCAACCATAGATCAGTTTGGTCAGAGAATAATCTCTAAGCATTTCTTTGTGGAGGACAGTTACTTTTCTGAGAACCCATGCTTGAATGTGATATACAGGTAAGGTATTCCTCCTCTCACTATACAATGGAAGGTGAAACTTGGGAAAATTTAGCTGTGATTATATTGACATTTCTATATGATGCAAAAGTCTGTTCTTCAAGTGGGGTTCACATGTATACTAAACCAAAGATATATGTAATATCTTACCAGTGTTTTCTTATAGAATCTGGTTTGGGGGGAGACAAACATAATTTCATCTCTTTTGTTTCACCTGGGGTTTGTCTGCATGTCACACACCCTTCTTTCATGAACCAAGAAAATATAAAAATAGAACTTGATTTGGTTTTGGGAGGTGACACTTTTCTCTTCACTTAAATATTTGAAATATGTCTTCTGGTGGTTATATAACTATAAATGAGAATTATCCATGGACTTTGAATTACTGGTTTACTGTTTCATTCATTACAGACAGATCGTCAGGGCAGTCCTTATTACAGATAGATCTGTACTAAAAACAGATTCCAATCAACAGGAAATTTCAGTTCTGCACTTTGTAATAATGGGTTTGTAATTTAATCTAAATGGGAATATGTATGAATCAATATTAGTGAAATCAAATGTATTAGGCCATATGTACTTGCACTTTTTAATGCATTTAAAAATGCATAATGGCAATAATGCCTTGGTTCCTTAAGTATTTCTATCCAATGGAACAAATAATTTAATTTTTTATAACACTTAAATTCTAGGAAAGTTGAACCAAATCCTAGTTTTCAACAACTATTTCTATGTAATTGAAAATACATTGTTATGGAAAGAAAAAGAGAATGCCAAAAGAACACATTAAAAATATTGGAGTCAAAGGCTTTACTGTAACCAACCTATAGCAATGAGGGGAAACCCACCATTAGTAGTAGGCCTGGTGTGAGTGAGCTGCAACACCCTCGGAATATTATATTCCCAGTTCTGATGTTTCTTTTTATTTCTCATGACTTTTTTTTAATTTTTTGAGATTGTTCAGATACCATACAACTATCCAAAGATCCAAGTGTACAATCAATTGCCCATGGCACCACCATACAGCTGTACATCCATCAACACAATTAATTATTTTCAATTTTTAGAACATTTTCACTACTCCAGAAAAGAAATAAAGACCAAAAAAAGGAAACTCAGATCCTCCCATATCCCTAACCATGTGTGCCTCCATTATTGATTCATAGTTTTGTTATAGTACATTTGTTACTATTGATGAAAGAATGTTAAAAAACTACTAACTGTAGTATATAGTTTGCAATAGGTATATATTTTTCCCTATATGCCTTGCTATTATTAACTTCTACTTATAGTGACATACATTTTTTCTAGTTCATGAGAGAGATTTCTAATATTTCTATAGTTAATCACAGACATTGTCCACCACAAGATTCATGTTTTATACGTTCCCATCTCTTAACCTCCGACTTTCCTTCTGGTTACATGCATGACTCTGAGCTTACCCTTTCCACCATCTTCACATACCTTTCAGCACTGTTAGTTATTCTCACAACATGCTACCATCACCCCTGTCAATTTTCAAACATTTACGTTCACCCTAGTTGAACATTCTGCTCATAATAAGCAACTGCTCCCCATTCTTTAGCCTCATTTCTATATCCTGGTAACATATTTCATTTCTATGAGTTAACATACTATAATTAGTTTATATCAGGAAGACCCTGCAATATTTCCCTCTATGTGTCTGTCTTATTTCATTCAATATAGTGCCCTCAAGATTTCTTCATCAACCCATTTCTTTTAAGATGGTTTTCTTCACACATTATATATTCCATCCTAAGCAATCATTGCTTCCCCATATAGTCATCTATTTATGTATTGAGCACCATCACCACCCTCTATATAAGGACATCTCCATTTCTTCCACAAAGATGGAGTAAGAATCAAAGAAGGCAGAAAGGCAAAAGAAAAAGAAAAGAGAAAGAGAGAAAAACAAACAAATAAAAAAACTTGATAGCTAGAAAGTGACAAAAGGAAAGATAGCACTAACCTAAATTAGAATAAAAAGTCAGACATCACCAATGCCAGGAGTCCCATACCCTTCCCCTATTCCCCACCCCCCCATATGCATTTCACTTTGGTATATTTCCTTTGTTACATTAATGGAAGCATAATACAATGTTTCTGTTAATTCTAGCCTCTACTTTGCATTGGTTGTCTTCCCCCCCCAATCCCATCTTCTTTTTAACACCTTGCAAAGTTGACATTCATTTGTTGTACCTCATGTAAAAACATATTTGTACTTTTTATTGCAATCATTGAGCACCCTAGGTTTCCCTGAGTTACACAGTCCCAGTCTTTATTGTTCATCTTTTGTTCTGGTGTCCCACATGGTCCGAGCCTTCCTCTTTCAACCATATTTGCAGTCATCTTTTTTCAGTGTACTTACATTGCTGGGCTACTATCTCCCAAAATTGTTTCCCAGACCTCTCACTCCTGTCTTTTCCTTTCTTTCTGCAGTGCTTCCTTTAGTGTTTCCTGTAGAGCAGGTATCTTGCTCACAAGCTCTGTAATTGTCTGTTTGTCAGAGAATATTTTAAGCTCTCCCTCATATCTCAAGGATAGGTTTGCTGGATATAGGATTCTTGGTTGGTGGTTTTTCTCTTTCAGTATCTTAAATATATCACACCACTGCCTTCTTGCCTCCAAGGTTTCTATTGAGAAATCCACACATAGTCTTATCAAGCTTCCTTTGTATGTGATAGATTGCTTTTCTCTTGTTGCTTTCAGGATTCTCTCTTTATCTCTGACATTTGATAATGTGAATATTAAGTGTCTTGATGTAGGCCTATTCAGATCCATTCTGTTTGGGGTACACTGTGCTTCTTGGATCTGAATTTTATGTCTTTCATAAGAGATGGGAAATTTTCATTGATTATTTCCTCTATTATTGCTTCTGCCCCTTTTTCCTTCTCTTCTCCTTCTGGGACACCAATGACATGTAAATTCTTGCTTTTCATTTTGTCTTTAAGTTCCTGGAGACATTGCTCATATTTTTTCATTCTTTTCTTTATCTGTTCTTTTGTGTGTAGGATTTCAGGTGCTTTGTTCTGCAGTTCCTGAGTGTTTTCTTCTGCCTCTTGAGATCTGTTGTTGTATGTTTCCAGTGTGTCTTTCATCTCTTGTGTTATGCCTTTCATTTCCATAGTTTCTGCCAGTTGGTTTTTTGAGCTTTCAGTTTCTAACTTATATACACCCAGTGTTTTCATTATATGGTTCAGCTCTTTCACCATATCTTATGTAAACTTTTTGAATTGACTTATTATTAGTTGTTTCAATTCCTGTATCACAGTTGAAGTGTAAGTTTGTTCCTTTGACTGGGCCATAACTTTATTTTTCTTAGTGTAGGCTGTAATTTTCTGTTTTCTAGGCATGGTTTCCTTGGTTACCCCAATCTTGTTTTCCCAGATCAGAACAGGCTCAGGTCCCAGAAGGAAGAAATATTCAGTATCCAGTTTCCCTGATGGTATGTCTTAGAAAATTGGTACACCCTGTGATGCCTCAAGTTACTGTGATTTTCTGCCCAGCAGGGGGTACCTGTTAGCCTGTAATTCTTGACTAGTGTAAGGAGGTGTGGCTCTTTTCCCCCAGGCTCTGGGGTCTGGTTCAGAATGGAAGGTGGATAGCAGAGCTGGGCCCCACCCCTTTTCTCTTAGAGAAGATAGACCCCCTAGGGAGGGGTCATTAGAATTTCAATGGTCTCTCTCTGCCTGTGCTATCTCCACCTTTCTCTGGGTCACAGCACTGGGAACTGAAAATGGCTGAGGCTTTCTCCACTGAGCCAAAAAAGGAACAGATAGTCCCCTTCAAAGCTAGTCTGAGGCAACACTCTGGCTCTCCAAGGTGAGTCATCACCCAAAGCCTCTGTCTGCTTGTTGGGGATTCATACCTCATAGGGAGCAGTTCACACTCACTAATTAAATCCCCTGTTGGAGCTCAGCTCAGGTATATTCACTTGCTGGGAGAGAGCTTCTCTCTGGCACCATGAGGATTTGCAGCTCAGGCTGTGAGATTAGGGGTTTCCTAACTTGGATCTGAAGATTTTACCTACAGAATTTATGCTGTGACCTCAGGCATTCCTCTCAATTCAGATTGGTGTATGATGAGTGGACAGTCTTGTTTGTCCCTCCCCCAGTTATTCCAGATTATTTACTAGTTGTTTCTGTTTTTTTATTTTTTTTAGTTTTTCCAGGGGGACTACTTAGCTTCCACCCCTCTCTATGTCACCATCTTAGATCCTCCTTCCTCTGATGACTTTTATTGTGAAATTTAACATATATACATAACAGTGTTAACTTTCAAAGTACAATTTAATAAGTAGAGATCAAATTTCAAAGAATGTTATGGGTTACAGTTTCACAATTTCAGTTATTTCCTTATTGTGAAATATAGCATATATACAGAAAAGTGACAAATTTCTAAGTACAATTTAACTAGTTACATAGGTAATTTCAAAGAATGTTATGGGTTACAGTTCCACAGTTTCAGTTATTTCCTTATTTTGGAATATAAGATATATACAGAAAGGTGATAACTTTCAAAGTACAATTTAATGAGTAGCTATAGAGAAAGTATCAAAGTATGTTATGTATTACAGTTCCACCATTTCAGTTATTTTCTTCTAGCTATTCTAATACCCTAATACACTAGCATCTAAATATATATATAGTCAGTATTCGTAATCCTTTGTTAAATCCTATCTTGTCTATTGCCACCCCTTCCTCTCATTTAATCACTTTCTCAATCTTCAGGGGTGTCTAGGCAGTGACCACCCAAACTTGTTCATATTAAATGGAGGGGGCTTCCAGAAGATGAAGTTAGGAGAGACAGGGAAAAAAACATTTCCATGAAAAATACAAGATAAAAGACAGAAAGTCACCCAGAGCACCAGTTCCAGCAATGCACCAGCTGGAAAAAGTCTGCTAAATCCACAGGGACCATGCACTTGGTGAAACTGGGAGTCAACATTCTGAAATGAGTGAGTGAGCCTGATGAATAACCAGCAGCCACACTGTAGTCTGGGGAAAACATAGATTGGTGTTTGGAGTTTCAGATCCACAACCAAAAGCAGTTGCAGATAAGGCAGTGAGAACCACACAGTGAAACATGGCAGGAACTGCATCCCCACAGCCTTTAGGCACACCTAAATATCTGGCATGAATGATAGCCTTTCATGTGCCCATTGCTAGTTGTCTCAGAGCTAGCAAGGCAAAGGTTAGCCTAAAGGGGAAAATAACCAGACCCTATACCACCATCTTTATGGTGGGCTAGGAACATTCCTGCCCAGCACCACTGCTGCAGCCCAGAGCTGTGCCAAACAACCTAGTGCAATGGGAAGTGTTTCCAGTAATATGCACAGATGCCAGAATATCTGGTGATGGTAGCCTTTTGTGCACCCACAACTAATTGTCCTTGAGTTAGGAAGGCAGAGGGGTGTGGAAAGTGAAAATTAACATGCCCCATACAGCCATCCTTCCAGCTGTGGCCCAGAATTTCCCTCAGGGGACAGTGCTAACTTGGGACATAGCAGTCTTCCCTCAGTAGAGGCCCTAGGAGGGCACAGTTTGGAAGAGGGACCCACAGAGAAGTCCCAGGGACTATATGCCAATACCAAGGACTTGTGGGTCAGCAGTGGAGACAAGCTGTGGTGAGACTGAACTGAAGGGTCACTCTCTTGCAACAGCTTTAAATCTCCAGGAAAAATTAGGAGGTTTGATTATTAAAGCTGCCCTCCCTCCCTAACCACTCAGACACATGCCCCACATTCACAGCATGTGACACCAAAAACACATGCAACTTGGTGCACCAATTGGACACCCACAATTCACAGACCCCCACTTACCACAAAGATAAAGTTGGGGAGAACTGGCATGAAGGGAATAGGTGTCTCACAGATGCCACCTGCTGGTTAGTTAAAGTGTATGCCAACAAGCTGTAGATCTGACAAATAAGAGACAAGTGTTTGAATCAGCCATCATATCCTAAAAGAACCCTACCAAGTTAAGCAAGTGCCAAGAGGCTAAAAACAACAGAAAATTTTAAAGCATATGAAGAAACCAGAATATGGATAACCCAAACACAAACACCCAAATCAAAAGATCAGAGGAGACACAGTACTGGGAGCAATTAATCAAAGAACTAAAGACAAACAATGATAGCATGGCACAGGAGATAAAGGACATGAGTAAGACCCTAGAAGAGAATAAAGAAGAAATTGCAAGAGCAGATAAAAAAATAGACAATCTTATGGAAATAAAAGAATCTGTCAACCAAATTAAAAAGATTCTGGATACCCATAGTACAAGACTAGAGGAAGCAGAACAGGGAATCTGGAACCTCAAAGACAACAGTATGGAAAAATGAAAGAACAAAAGAAAGAATGGGGGAAAAATTGATAAAATTTATATGGAACTTAAGGATATGATAGATAATATAAAATGTCTAAATATAAGAGTCACTAGTGTGCCAGAAGGAGAAGAGAAGACTAAAGGTCTAGGAAAAGTATTCAAAGAAATTGTTGGGGAAAAGTTTCCAAACCTTCTAAACATAAATACACAAATCACAAAAGCCCAGTGAACTCCAAATAGAATAAATCCAAACAAACCCACTCTGAGACATATTCTGACCTATTGTCAAACACCAAAGAGAAGGAGCAAGTTCTGAAAGCAGCAAGAGAAAAGCAATTCACCACATACAAAGGAAACAGCATAAAGCTAAGTAGGGACTACTCATCAGCCACCATGGAGGTGAGAAGGCAGTGGCATGACATATTTAAAATTCTGAGAGAGAAAAATTGCCAACCAAGAATTCTTTATCCTGCAAAGCTCTCCTTCAAATTTGAGGGAGAGCTTAAATTTTCCACAAACAAATGCTGAGAGAATTTGCTAACAAGAGATACTTAAGGGAGACTTACTGACAAAGGGACAACTAAAGGAGAGAGAGATATGGAGAAAGGTTCAGTACTAAAGAGATTCAGTATGGGTATATTAAAAGGCATTAAGAGAGAGAGAGAAAAAATATATCTGGCAAACATAAAGCAAAGAATAGGATGGCTTATTCAAGAAATGCCTTCACAGTAATAATGTTGAATGTAAGTGAATTAAACTCCCCAATTAAAAGATATAGATTGGCAGAATGGATAAAAAAATATGAACAATCAATATGTTGCAAAAAAGAGACTCATCTTAGACACAAGGACAGAAAGAAATTAGTGAAAGGATGGAAAAATATTTCATGCAAGCTACAGCCAAAAGAAAGCAGGAGTAGCAATATTAATCTCAGATAAAATAGACTTTAAATCCAAGGATGTTATGAGAGACAAAGAAGGTCACTACATACTAATAAAAGGGGCAATTCAGCAAGAAGAAATAGCAATCGTAAATGTTTATGCACCCAATCAAGGTTCCACAAAATACATGAGAAAAACATTGGCAAAACTAAAGGAAGCAATTGGTGTTTCCAAAACAATTGTGGGAGACTTCAATACATCACTCTGTCCTATAGATTGATCAACCAGGCAGAAGACCAATAAGGAAATTGAAAACCTAAACAATCTGAGAAATGAATTGGGTTTAACAGACATATGTAGAACATTACATCCCAAATCACCAGGGTACACATTTTTTCTCTAGTGGTCACAGAACTTTCCCCAGAATAGATCATATGCTGGGACATAAAACAAGGCTCAATAAATTTAATAAAAATTGAAATTATTCAAAGCCCATTCTCTGACCACAATGGAATACAATTAGAAGTCAGTAACCATCAGAGACTTAGAAAATTCACAAATACCTGGAGGTTAAAGAACACACTCCTAAACAATCAGTGGGTTAAAAAACAAACAGCAAGAGAAATTGCTAAATATAAAGAGATGAATGAAAATGAGAACACAACATATCAAAACCAATGGGATGCAGCAAAAGTGGTACTGAGGGGGAAATTTATAGCTCTAAATGCATACATCAAAAAGGAGGAAAGAGCTAAAATCAAAGAACAAATGGAGCAACCAAAGAAGCTAGAAAATGAACAGCAAACTAATCCTAAACCAAGTAAAAGAAAAGAAATAAGAATGATTAAAGCAGAAATATCACATATAGAACAAAAAACAATATAGAGAAAAGAACACCAAAAGTTGGTTCTTTGAGAAGATCAACAAGATTGACAAGCCCCAACTAGACTGACAAAATAAAAAAGAGAGAAGACCCATATAAACAAAACAATGAATGAGAAAGGCGGCATTATTGTGGATCCTGAAGGAATTAAAAAAATATATATAAGAGGATACTATGAACAATTGTATGCCAACAAACTGGATAATGTAGAAGAAATGGACAATTCCTGGAAACATATGAACAATCTATACTGAACAGAGAAGAAACAGAATACCTCAGCCAACCAATCACAAGCGAAGAAATCCAATCAGTCTTAAAAATCTTCCCACAAATAAATGCGCAGGGCCAGATGTCTTCACAGGGAATTCTACCAAACTTTCCAAAAAGAACTGACTCCAATCTTACTTAAACTCTTTCAAAACATTGAAGAAAATGGAACACTACCTAACACATTTTATGGAGCTAACATCAATCTAATACCAAAACCAGGCAAAGATGCCACAAAAAAGGAAAACTACAGGCCAATCTCCCTAATGAATAGAGATGCAAAAGTTCTCAACAAAATATTGCAAATTGAATCCAAAGATACAGTAAAAACATCATACACCATGATCAAGTGGGGTTCATTCCAGGCATGCAAGAATGGTTCAAAAAAGGAAAAGCAATCAATGTATTACAACACATTAACAAATCAAAAGAGAAAAATCAAGTGATCATCTCAATAGATGCTGAAAAATCATTTGACAAAATCCAACATTCCTTTTTGATAAAAACACTTCAGAAGGTAGGAATTGAAGGAAACTTCCTCAATAGGATAAAAAGCATATATGGAAAACCTACAGCCTGCATAGTACTCAATGGTGAGAGACTGAAAACCTTCCCACTAAGATCAGGTACGAGACAAGGATGCCCACTGTCACCACTGTTATTCAACATTGTGCTAGGAGTGCAAGCCAGGGAAGTCTGGAAAGACAAAGAAATAAAAGGCACTCAAATTGGAAAGGAAGAAATAAAACTGTCATTATTTGCAGATGCTATGATCTTATATCTGGAAAACCCTGAGAAATCAATGATACAACTACTAGAGCTAATAAACAAATTTATCAAAGTAGCAGGATACAAGATTAATGTACATAAGTCAGTAATGTTTCTATATGTTAGAAATGAATGAAGTAAAGAGATACTTAGGAAAAAGATACCATTTTTAATAGCAAGTAAAAAATCAAGTACCTAGGAATGAACTTAATCAAAGATGTAAAAGACCTACACAAAGAAAACTACATAACTCTACTAACAGAAATAGAAAGGAACCTTGAAAGATGGAAAAATATTCCATGTTCATGGATTGGAAGGCTAAATGTCATTAAGATGTCAATTCTACCCAAACTCATCTACAGATTCAATGCAATCCCAATCAAAATTCCAATGACCTAATTTGCAGACTTGGAAAAGCTAGTTATCAAATTTATTTGGAAAGGGAAGATGGCTCAAATTGCTAAAAATTCTCTAAAAAAGTAAAACGAGGTGGAAAAACTTACACTTCCTGACTTTGAACCTTATAATAAAGCCACAGTAGTCAAAACAGCATGGTACTGGCACATAGATAGACATATTGATCAATGGAATTGAACTGAGAATTTGGAGATAGACCCCCAGATCTCTGTCCAAGTGATCTTTGATAAGGCACCCAAAGCCACTGAGCTGGGACATAACAGTCTTTTCAACAAATGAGGCTGGGAGAGTTGGATAGCCATATACAAAAGAATGAAAGAGGACCCCTACCTCACACCCTACACAAAAGTTAACTCTAAGTGGATCAGAGGCCTCAATATAAATGACAGTAGCATAAAACTCCTAGAAGGTAATGTGGGGAAACATCTTCAAGACCTTGTATTAGGTGGTCACTTCCTAGACCTTACACCCAAAGCACAAGTGACAAAAGAAAAAAATAAATGGGTACTCCTCAAACTTAGAAGTTTCTGTACCTCAAAGGAGTTTGTCAAAAAGGTGAAGAGGCAGCCAACTCAATGGGAAATACTTTTTGGAAACTATGTAGCTGACAAAAGACTGATATCTTGCTTATATAAAGAAATCCTACAACTCAATGACAATAGTTCAGACTGCCCAATTATAAAATGAGTAAAAATTATGAAAAGACAGTTCTCTGAAGAGGAAATACAAATGGCCGAAAAAGCATGAAAAAATGTTCAACTTCAATAGCTACTAGAGAGATGCAAATTAAGACCACAATGTGTTACTATCTCACACCAATTAGAATGGCTGCCATTAAACAAAAAGGAAAATACAAATGCTAGAGAGGATGTGGAGAAATTGGAACTCTTATTCATTGTTGGTGGGACTCTATAATCGTTCAGCCACTGTGGAAGACACTCTGGCAGTTCCTTAGAAGACTGAAATTAGAGTTACCTTTTGACCCACCTTTTGTACTTCTTGGTATATACCTGGAAGACCTGAAAACAGTGGCATGAACAAATATCTGCATGCCAATGTTCATAGCAGAATTACTCACAATTGCCAAGAGGTGGAAACAACTGAAATGCCCTTTAACAGATGAGTGGATAAATAAAATGTGGTATATACACATGATGGAATACTATGTGGCAGTAAGAAGAATGATATTGTGATACATATGACAACCTGGATGAACCTTGAAGACATAATCCTGAGTGAAATAAGCCAATCACAAAGAGAAATATTATATGCTACCACTAATGTAAACATTGAGAAATGTAAAATAAAAGGTTTATAATGTAAAATGTTGAGAATCTAGCAATAGAGAGCAATTAGTGAAAGGGGAACAATAACCTAATAAAATCATATAAGCTGTTGTGGGTAAATTTAACATTCTTGGAATGTCTAGGGATGACTATGGTTTGTTAATTTATGGTGGTTATGATAGGAAAAAGTTCACAGAAATGTTGCTATATTAGCTTATTTTCTTGGGTTAGAGTAGGAACATGTTGGAAATAAAGTAGTTATTTTAGGTTAGTTGTCTTTTTCTTATTCCCTTGTTTTGGTTTCTTTGAAATGTTTTTTTATTATGGTTTTTTATATAGTTAATAGTTAATCTAAAAATAAAAACAATGAAATACTATGCAGAGCCCCCTGAAGAGCTCAGGGAGAATGCAGGGGTATTGGGCTTCCCCACCTCAGTGGTTGCTGATGTACTCACAGACATTGGGGACTGGTGGTTTAATGGGCCAGGCCCTCTATCATGGGACTTGCCCTTGGGAAGACTGTTACTATAAAGGAGAGTCTAGGCCTGCTTTTAATTTTGCCTAAGTGTCTCCTCCTGAGTACCACTTTGTTGCTCAGATGTGGCCCTCTCTCTCTAGCTAAGCCAACTTGGCAGGTGAAATTAGTGCCTTCCCCTGTACATGGGATCTGACACCCAGGGGTGTAAATCTTCCTGGCAATGTTGAATATGACTCCCAGGGAGGAATTTATACCCAGCATCATGGGATGGAGAACATCTTCTTGACCAAAAGGGCTATCTGAAATGAAATGAAATGTTTCAGTGGCTGAGAGATTACAAAAGGAGCCAAGAGGTCACTCTGGTGGGCACTCTTATGCACAATATAGAAAACCCATTTTAGGTTCTAATGAATTGAAATAGCTAGCAGTAAATACCTGAAACTATCAAACTACATCTCAGAATGCTTGAATCTTGAAGATGATTGTATAACAGTATAGCTTATGAGGGGTGACAATGTTATTCAGAAAGCCATGTGGATCACACTCCCCTTTGTCCAATGTATGGATGGATGAATAGAAAAAAGGGAGCAAAAAAAAAAAAAACTAATGGCAGAATGGAGGGGGGTGGACAATTTGGGTTTTCTGTTTTTACCTTTTTTTATTCTTGCTTTCGCTTTTACTGGTACAAGGAAAATGTTAAAAAAAATTGATCATGGTGATGAATGAATAACTATATGATGGTAATGTGATCAGTGGTTTATATACTTTGGATGATTGTATGGTATGTGAATAAATCTTAATAAAAAATGAAAATGGGGTGTTGACATTATGGGGAAGGGGGCTGTGTCTAGTTGCTCTTTCTTTATCATCATTTCTTGTTTCAATACCCTGTTCCTTCTTCTCACCCCCAGTTCGATAGGAATGTCTTTATGCCTGTGGTTTTCCCTCAGTCTGAACACTTATATCCCAGAGTATGTCCCACTCTCCTTATGATAATATTGTATAGTGACTGACAATATCATCTTAGTGTATATGACTGTCAGTATGTATGTCATGTGCTATACTGCTAAAAATGAACTCCTAAAATGCCTAAATTGAAAGCTATTATATAAACCAAATATTCTTGTTATCCACATATGAGTGTAAATACTTTCATTTAATCATTCAGCAGATAATGAGTGTTTTCTATGTGCCACCTAGTATGATGGGTACTGAGGAAATAGTGGATACCACAATAGCATCTTTGCCCTCAGAGAACTTGCAGTCTGATAGAGGATACTGATACAGACAAATAAATCACAACTATGGTTCATTGTGACAAGTATGAGCATGGTGTATGTTCCAGTTTGCCTAGCTGCCAAAAGAAGATACTATAAAATGTGTTGGCTTCAATTGTAGGAATCTATTAGCTTGCAAGCTTACAGTTTTGAGGTTGAGAAAAAATGTCAAAATCAAGGCATTTTCTTTTTCCTAGAAGACAGGTTATTGATAATCCTGGACTCCTCTGTCATATGACAGGGCCCATGGTGGCATCTGCTGCTCTGTCCCTTCTCTTCTTGGTTTCATGGTTTTCAGCTTCCTACCTCTATGGCTTTCTCTCTCTTTGTCTGAATTTCATTCTCTTATGAGGGACTCCATTAAGGGTATTAAGACCCACCCTAACTGAATGAGGTGGTTCACATGTTAAGATCCTACTTGCCAAAAAATCCTACTTACAATGTGCCCACATCTACAGGAATGGACTAAATTTCAGAACATACTTTTCTGGGGTACATACAGATTCAAACCATCCCAGTGTATTATAAAAAATGGTATAATAGCTATCATAGCATTTACCACACTGTCCTGTAACTCCTGGTTGAAATATCCGTATCTCCCAGTAAACCATGAGTTTTCTGGGTTGGTTGAAGTGTGACAAGAAAGCAGAAAAGTGAAGAGGAAAAATAGAGACAACACTTTGAAGAAGCTGTGAAAAATAAGAAAGAGGAATTTGTCCCTGAAGAGGGATGTGTGGGTAAAGAGTATTTTTTCCTTCTCTATTCTTTTAAAAATTAGTGACTATTTCAGCACTGATGGGATGGAGACAGTAGAGAGGGAGTGGTTGAAGATAGCAAGGAGAGGAGGAGGATAATTGATGGAGCAAGGTCCAGTTAAAAGTAGGGGGATATGGAATTTGGTGAACAGGATAAAACATTGCCCTTAGTAGGATGTGAGATGCCTTGAAACAAGATGGTGAATGCAGGACCATTTGTAATTTGGGAGTTCCCATCTGATGGGTTCCATTTACTCTTTTATTAGATGAGGTTATCTACTAAGAATGGAAGTATGAAAATAGGGAGAGGTCAAAGATCAAGGAGAAAGGTTTTAAATAATCACAGTGATGAGTTGGAGAGTGATTTATTTCATGATTGGATTGCTGGGTAGTGTTCAGGGCCCAGTTGAGGCTGTAGGTCATGGATTTATTGTGGCATTAATCTGTTCCTTTCCTTTCAGCTCTTTCATTCTCTTATCCTGCCCAGCCTGCTTATTGACCTGTTAGAGACCTACAATTCTTTTTACCTTCCTTTTCCTCCCTATCAGCTCTGTCCTTCCCTTTTCCTTTACCATGTCCCAGACCATCTGGTGTTTTTTCTGACCTGCCCTTACTCCATTCACCTTCAATTCCCCTACAACCTTGTCCTGCACTCACAGAGGAAAGTCCCATGCCTAGGTCAGGTTCTAATATTCACCTGGATAAGTGAGGGCTGCTTGAAAAACCACACAACCAGAAAGACTACTGCCAACACAAACTCATGTACGCCAACCTCACTCAGCTGGGCCTTCAGAACCCATTACCATTTAACTCTACCTGCTGGCGCTCAGATAGCACCCTCTCCCTTTCCTTTTATTGCCTAGCCCATCTTCACTCTTTTATTACAACACCTTTCCTATCCCCTGCCTTTCTCAACACCACCCTGCTTCAATGAGAAATTAAGGCCACCCAACACCTGCAATGGCCCTTAATGAAGTCTACTTTTTCTATTTTTTCTTTTGTTCCTTTTTGCTTTTGATGTCACTGCCAAATCCAAGGTTATGAAGTTTTCTTCCTATGTTTTCTTTTAAGAGTTGTATAGTTTAACTATTTATGTTTAGGTCCTTTATCCATTCAAAGTTAATTTCTGTATTTGATGTGAGGGAGGAGCCCAACTTCATTCTTTTGCATGTGGACATCATGTTTTCCCATCACCACTTGTTGAGGAAGTTATTCTTTTCCTATTGCGTGTACTTCATACACTTGTTGAAAATCAATTGGCCATAGTTGTATGAGTTTACCTCCAAACTCTCAATTTGATTCTAGTGGTCTATATGTCTATCTTTATACCAGTACCACACTGTTTTGATTGCTTTGGCTTTACAATCAGCTCCAAAATCAGAAAATGTGAGACCTCCAATTTTATTCTTTTTCAGTATTGATTTGGCTATTACAATTCCATGTAAACTTAATGATGAGCATTTTCCATTTTGGCAAAAAAGTCTGCTGGGATTTTGTTAGGGATTGCATTGAATCTACATACCACTTTGAGAATTATTGACAACTTAACAAAATTAAGTCTTCCGATCCACAGGATGTCTTGCCATTCATTTAGTCTTCTTTAATTTCTTTCAACAGTGTTTTGTAGTTTTCAGTGTACAAGTCCTTTTCTTCATTGGTTGAATTTATTCCTAGAAATTTGATTATTTTAGATACTATTGTGAATGGCATTGTTTTTTTTTTTTAATTGCCATTTCAGGTTGTTCTTTGATGGTTCATAGAAACACAACTGATTTTTGCATGCTAATCTTGAGGCTTGAAACTTTGATGAATTCATCTATTAGCTCTAGTAATTTTTGTGGACTCTGGGATTTTATATACATACACACACACATAATGAGCAAATAAAGAGAGTTTTACTTCTTTTCCAAGTTGGGTGCCTTTTACTTCATTTTCTTGCTTGATCACTCTGGCTAGAACTTCCAGTACAATGTTGAAAAGCAATGGTGAAAGCAGGCATCTTCATCTTTTTCCTGACCTCAGGGGGAAGGAAAGTCATTCTTTTAAAAATATTTCAATGTATTTTCACTTTGACTACTTGGTTTGATATCATTGGAATTGGTAACATGTATGATTTTTAGTATTCTATAACTTGCGAGAGGTAGTGGGAGTGACTGCTAACAGGTATGGGGTTTCTTTTTTTTTTTTTTTTTTTTAGTTAATTTCTGATTTTTTTTTTTAATCATCATTTTATTGAGATATATTCACATACCACGCAGCCACACAAAACAAATTGTACTTTCGATTGTTTACAGTACCATCACACAGCTGTACACCCACCACCCAAATCAATCCCCGACACCTTCATTAGCACACACACAAAAATAACAAGAATAATAATTAGAGTGAAAAAGAGAAATTGAAGTAAAAAAGAACACTAGGTACCTTTGTCTGTTTGTTTGCTTCCCCTACTTTTCTACACATCCATCCATAAACTAGACAAAGTGGAGTTTGGTCCTTATGGCATTCCCAATCCCACTGTCACCCCTCATAAGCTACATTTTTATACAACTGTCTTCGAGATTCATGGGTTCTGGGTTGTAGTTTAATAGTTTCAGGTATCCACCACCAGCTACCCCAATTCTTCAGAACCCAAAAAAGGCCGTCTAAAGTGTGCGTAAGAGTGCCCACCAGAGTGATCCCTCGGCCCGTCTTGGGATCTCTCTGCCACCGAAGCCCACTTCATTTCCTCTCACATCCCCCTCCTGGCCAAGAAGATGTTCTCCATCCCACGATGCCGGGTCTACATTCCTCCCCGGGAGTCATATTCCACGCTGCCAGGGAGATTCACTTCCCTGGGTGTCTGATCCCACGCAGGGGGGAGGGCAGCGATCCCACCTTTCAAGTTGGCTCAGCCAGAGAGAGAGGGCCACATCCGAGCAACAAAGAGGCATTCAGGAGGAGACTCCTAGGCACAAATACAGGGAGGCCTAGCCTCTCCTCCGCAGCAACCGTCTTCCCAAGGGTAAAACTTATGGTAGAGGGCTCAACCCATCAAACCACCAGTCCCCCATGTCTGTGGTCATGTTAGCAACCATGGAGGTGGGGTAGGCGAATACCCCTGCATTCTCCACAGGCTCCTCAAGGGGGCACTACATCTTTTTTTTTTTTTTTCCTTGTTTGTCTTTTTTCTTTTTTTTTTTTTTTAAATTTCCCTTCTTTTTTCAAATCAACTGTATGAAAAAAAAAGTTAAAAAGAAAACAAACATACAATAAAAGAACATTTCAAAGAGACCATAGCAAGGGAGTAAGAAAAAGACAACTAACCTAAGATAACTGCTTAACTTCCAACATGTTCCTACTTTACCCCAAGAAAGTTACATAATATAGCAACATTTCAGTGAACTTGTTCCTACTACATCCATCAGAAATTAACAGACCATAGTCATTTCTGGGCATCCCCAGAACGTTAAATAGCTTATCTGTTCTTCTTGGATTATTGTTCCCCCTTCCTTAATTGCTCTCTACTGCTAGTTCCCCTACATTCTACATTATAAACCATTTGTTTTACATTTTTCAAAGTTCACATTAGTGGTAGCATATAATATTTCTCTTTTTGTGCCTGGCTTATTTCGCTCAGCATTATGTCTTCAAGGTTCATCCATGTTGTCATATGTTTCACGAGATCGTTCCTTCTTACTGCCGCGTAGTATTCCATCGTGTGTATATACCACATTTTATTTATCCACTCATCTGTTGAAGGACATTTGGGTTGTTTCCATCTCTTGGCAATTGTGAATAATGCTGCTATGAACATTGGCGTGCAGATATCTGTTCGTGTCACTGCTTTCCGATCTTCCGGGTATATACCGAGAAGTGCAATCGCTGGATCGAATGGTAGCTCTGTATCTAGTTTTCTAAGGAACTGCCAGACTGACTTCCAGAGTGGCTGAACCATTATACAGTCCCACCAACAATGAATAAGAGTTCCAATTTCTCCACATCCCCTCCAGCATTTGTAGTTTCCTGTTTGTTTAATGGCAGCCATTCTAACCGGTGTTAGATGGTATCTCATTGTGGTCTTAATTTGCATCTCTCTAATAGCTAGTGAAGCTGAACATTTTTTCATGTGTTTCTTGGCCATTTGTATTCAGAGAACTGTCTTTTCATATCTTTTGCCCATTTTATAATTGGGCTGTCTGTACTATTGTCATTGAGTTGTAGGATTTCTTTGTATATGCAAGATATCAGTCTTTTGTCAGATACATGGTTTCCAAAAATTTTTTCCCATTGAGTTGGCTGCCTCTTTACCTTTTTGAGAAATTCCTTTGAGGTGCAGAAACTTCTAAGCTTGAGGAGTTCCCATTTATCTATTTTCTCTTTTGTTGCTTGTGCTTTGGGTGTAAAGTCTAGGAAGTGGCCTCCTAATACAAGGTCTTGAAGATGTTTTCCTACATTATCTTCTAGGAGTTTTATGGTACTTTCTTTTATATTGAGATCTTTGGTCCATTTTGAGTTAATTTTTGTGTAGGGGGTGAGGTAGGGGTCCTCTTTCATTCTTTTGGATATGGATATCCAACTCTCCCAGCCCCATTTGTTGAAAAGACCATTATGGCTCAGTTCGGTGACTTTGGGGGCCTTATCAAAGATCAGTCGGCCATAGATCTGAGGGTCTATCTCTGAATTCTCAATTCGATTCCATTGATCTATATGTCTATCTTTGTGCCAGTACCATGCTGTTTTGGCAACTGTGGCTTTATAATAAGCTTCAAAGTCAGGGAGTGTAAGTCCTCCCACTTCGTTTTTCTTTTTTAGAGTGTCTTTAGCAATTCGAGGCATCTTCCCTTTCCAAATAAATTTGATAACTAGCTTTTCCAAGTCTGCAAAGTAGGTTGTTGGAATTTTGATTGGGATTGCATTGAATCTGTAGATGAGTTTGGGTAGAATTGACATCTTAATGACATTTAGCCTTCCTATCCATGAACATGGAATATTTTTCCATCTTTTAAGGTCCCCTTCTATTTCTTTTAGTAGAGTTATGTAGTTTTCTTTGTATAGGTCTTTTACATCTTTGGTTAAGTTTATTCCTAGGTACTTGATTTTTTTAGTTGCTATTGAAAATGGTATCTTTTTCTTGAGTGTCTCTTCAGTTTGTTCATTTCTAGCATATAGAAACATGACTGACTTATGTGCATTAATCTTGTATCCCGCTACTTTGCTAAATTTGTTTATTAGCTCTAGTAGGTGTATCGTTGATTTCTCAGGGTTTTCTAGATATAAGATCATATCATCTGCAAACAATGACAGTTTTACTTCTTCTTTTCCAATTTGGATGCCTTTTATTTCTTTGTCTTGCCGGATTGCCCTGGCTAGCACTTCCAGCACAATGTTGAATAACAGTGGTGACAGCGGGCATCCTTGTCTTGTTCCTGATCTTAGAGGGAAGGCTTTCAGTCTCTCACCATTGAGTACTATGCTGGCTGTGGGTTTTTCATATATGCTCTTTATCATGTTGAGGAAGTTTCCTTCAATTCCTACCTTTTGAAGTGTTTTTATCAAAAAGGGATGTTGGATTTTGTCAAATGCTTTTTCAGCATCTATTGAGATGATCAATTGATTTTTCCCTTTCGAGTTTTTAATGTGTTTTAATACATTGATTGTTTTTCTTATGTTGAACCATCCTTGCATGCCTGGAATGAACCCCACTTGGTCATGGTGTATGATTTTTTTAATGTGTCTTTGGATTCGATTTGCAAGTATTTTGTTGAGGATTTTTGCATCTATATTCATTAGGGAGATTGGCCGGTAGTTTTCCTTTTTTGTAGCATCTTTGCCTGGTTTTGGTATTAGATTGATGTTAGCTTCATAAAATGAGTTAGGTAGTGTTCCATTTTCTTCAATGTTTTGAAAGAGTTTGAGTAAGATTGGTGTCAGTTCTTTCTGGAAAGTTTGGTAGAATTCCCCTGTGAAGCCATCTGGCCCTGGGCATTTATTTGTGGGAAGATTTTTGATGACTGATTGGATCTCTTTGCTTGTGATGGGTTGGTTGAGGTCTTCTATTTCTTCTCTGGTCAGTCTAGGTTGTTCATATGTTTCCAGGAAATTGTCCATTTCTTCTACATTATCCAGTTTGTTGCCATACAGTTGTTCATAATATCCTCTTATAATTTTTTAAATTTCTTCAGGATCTGCAGTTATGTCACCTTTTTCATTCATTATTTTGTTTATATGGGTCTTCTCTCTTTTTGATTTTGTCAGTCTAGCTAGGGGCTTGTCAATCTTGTTGATCTTCTCAAAGAACCAACTTTTGGTGATATTTATCCTCTCTATTGTTTTTTTGTTCTCTATGTCATTTATTTCTGCTTTAATCCTTGTTATTTCTTTTCTTGTACTTGGTTTAGGATTGGTTTGCTGTTCATTTTCTAGCTTCTTCAGTTGATCCATTAGTTCTTTGATTTTGGCTCTTTCTTCCTTTTTAATATATGCGTTTAGTGCTATAAATTTCCCCCTTAGCACTGCTTTTGCTGCATCCCATAGGTTTTGGTATGTTGTGTTCTCATTTTCATTCGTCTCTATATATTTAGCAATTTCTCTTGCTATTTCTTCTTTAACCCACTGATTGTTTAGGAGTGTGTTGTTTAACCTCCAGGTATTTGTGAATTTTCTAAGTCTCTGATGGTTATTGACTTCTAATTGTATTCCATTGTGGTCAGAGAATGTGCTTTGAATAATTTCATTCTTTTTAAATTTATTGAGGCTTGTTTTATGACCCAGCATATGATCTATTCTGGAGAAAGTTCCGTGAGCACTAGAAAAGTATGTGTATCCTGGTGATTTGGGATGTAATGTCCTGTAGATGTCTGTTAAATCTAATTCATTTATCAGATTGTTTAGGTTTTCAATTTCCTTATTGGTCTTCTGTCTGGTTGATCTATCTATAGGAGAGAGTGATGTGTTGAAGTCTCCCACAATTATTGTGGAAACATCAATTGCTTCCTTTAGTTTTGCCAATGTTTCTCTCATGTATTTTGTGGCACCTTGATTGGGTGCATAGACATTTACGATTGTTATTTCTTCTTGCTGAATTGCCCCTTTTATTAGTATGTAGTGGCCTTCTTTGTCTCTCAAAACATCCCTGCATTTGAAGTCTATTTTATCTGAGATTAATATTGCTACACCTGCTTTCTTTTGGCTGTAGCTTGCATGAAATATTTTTTCCATCCTTTCACTTTCAGTTTCTTTGTGTCCCTGTGTCTAAGATGAGTCTCTTGTATGCAACATATTGATGGTTCATTTTTTTTGATCCATTCTGCGAATCTATATCTTTTAATTGGGGAGTTTAATCCATTTACATTCAACGTTAAAACCGTGAAGGCATTTCTTGAATCGGCCATCTTATCCTTTGGATTATGTTTGTCATATTTTTCCCCTCTGTCTATTAATATCCTTTGTTGTACCCATACCGAATCTCTTTAGTACTGAACCTTTCTCCAAGTCTCTCTGTCCTGTCTTTGTTTCTCTGTCTGTAGGGCTCCCTTTAGTATCTCCAGTAGGGCAGGTCTCTTGTTAGCAAATTCTCTCAGCATTTCTTTGTCTGTGAAAAATTTAAGCTCTCCCTCAAATTTGAAGGAGAGCTTTGCTGGATAAAGTATTCTTGGCTGGAAATTCCTCTCACTCAGAATTTTAAATATATCGTGCCACTGCCTTCTCGCCTCCATGGTGGCTGCTGAGTAGTCACTACTTAGTCTTATGCTGTTTCCTTTGTATGTGGTGAATTGCTTTTCTCTTGCTGCTTTCAGAACTTGCTCCTTCTCTTCTATGTTTGACAGTGTGATCAGTATATGTCTCGGAGTGGGTTTTTTTGGATTTATTCTATTTGGAGTTCGCTGAGCATTTATGATTTGTGTATTTATGTTGTTTAGAAGATTTGGGAAGTTTTCCCCAACAATTTCTTTGAATACTCTTCCTAGACCTTTACCCTTTTCTTCCCCTTCTGGGACACCAATGAGTCTTATATTCAGACGTTTCATATTATCTATCATATCCCTGAGGTCCATTTCGAGTTTTTCAATTTTTTTCCCCATTCTTTCTTTTATGCTTTCATTTTCCATTCTGTCATCTTCCAGGTCACTGATTCGTTGTTCAACTTCCTCTAGTCTTGTACTATGAGTGTCCAGAATCTTTTTAATTTGGTCAACAGTTTCTTTAATTTCCATAAGATCATCCATTTTTTTATTTAGTCTTGCAATGTCTTCTTTATGCTCTTCTAGGGTCTTCTTGATTTCCTTCATATCCCGTACTATGGTCTCATTGTTCATCTTTAGTTCTTTGAGTAGCTGCTCTAGGTGCTGTGTCTCTTCTGATCTTTTGATTTGGGTGCTTGGGCTTGGGTTATCCATATCGTCTGGTTTTTTCATATGCTTTATAATTTTCTGTTGTTTTTGGCCTCGTGGCATTTGCTGAACTTGATAGGGTTCTTTTAGGGTTTGTAGACCAGTTGAAGTCCTTATCTCTAATTTATCAGATCTACAGCTTCGTGGAGTACACTTTCTCTAACTAACCAGCAGGTGGCGTCCACGAGCCACCTGTTCTCCACAAGCCAGATCTCCCCTGCTTAGCCTTTTTGGTGAGTGGGGGAGTGAGTCTTGTGGGGCCCAATTGGTGTACCAAGCTTGCGTGTGTAGTTGGTGTTGCCTGCCCTGTATGTGGGGCGTGTTTCTGGGCAGTCGGGGAGGGGGGGTGGCCCTAACAATCAAATCTCCCTGATGATCCTAGAGTTTTAAAGCTACTGCAATAGTCTAATCCTTCAGTTCAGTCCTGCCACAGTTTGTCTCTGCCACTGACCCACAAGTCTTTGGTATTGGCGTATGGCTCCTGAGACTTGCAAGTGGGCCCCTCTTCCAGGCTGTGCACCCCGGGTCCTCTGTTGAGGGATGACTGTGCTATGTCACAGGTGAGTGCCGTCCCCCCAGGGCAGTTCTGGGCTGCTGGGCTGTGTTGGGAGGCTCCCAGTCTGCTCAAATGATGGCTGAATGGGGCTCTGTTAATTCACACTGCTCCCCCTTCCCAGCTCTGGGACATTCAGCTGAGGTTGCAGGGAAGGCTAATGTCCACGCCCAGTTTTGTGGTGTGTGCCTGTTATTTGAAGCACTTCCGTCACACTGGGTTGTCTGGGGCAGCTCTGGGCTATGGGGCTGGCGATGGGCAGGAGTGTTTCCTGTCCACCAGGATGGTGGCTGTGAGCGGACACCCCCCTTTTCTTGGGAAGTTGTGTTGTTTAGTGAATTTTCTCAGCCACTGGATTATTGCCTTTTGTCTCAGAGCTCTCTTAGTTCTGCTCTTGACTTGACGTGCCCAAATTTCAATTCTTTGAAGCTTTCTGTATTGAGCTTCTTAGAGTAATTGTTTTAGAAAAAGCAAAAAGGATTTAAAAAAAAAAAAAAAAAAAAAAGAAAACCGCCCTCCTCAGAGATCTAATGGGTTATTGAAATGCTAATAGACAAAGCAACCAGGGCCATTAAGGAAAGGTGCACAGGGCAGAGAGATCAGCCTTGCTTAGGGATTTGCATATGCACCTCAAGGCCTGATCTCCGCCCTTCCCCTTTCTGTGTTCACCAGAACTCCAAAAATCCTCTGCTTTTATTTTGGAGTTTTTCGTGTTGTTTTTTTTCTATGCCTGTCTCCTCTCTGCTGGGCTGGCTGCTCTCAGAGTCTCTGGTGTCTGGTCTCAGTCTATTTATGGTTGGAGTTTGAATCAGTAGAATGAGTTTCCGATAAGAGCAGCCACTGCAATTCTCCCTTCTCCTTCCCGGAGCTGACAGCCCCTCCTCCCCCAGGACTGAGCCTGGCAGGGAGGGGCGCGGGTCCCCTGGCCGCAAAAACTTACAGATTTCGCTGATCTCAGCAGTTCCACGTTTTCATGAGTGTTGTATGAAGTATGCCCAAAGACAGATTGCTCTGTGGTGTCCAGTCCACGCAGTTCCTGGCTTTTTACCTACTTTCCTGGAGGAGTAACTAAAACATACAGCTCACCAGTCTGCCATCTTGCCCCGCCTCCGGGGTTTCTTTTAGAGGTGATAGAAATGCTCTGGAATCAGATAGTGGTGATGGTTGCATAACATTGTGAATATACTAAAACCCACTGAATTGTACACTTTAAAATGGTGAAGCTTTATATTATGTGAATTTTATCTCAATTTTAAAAATTGCCAAAAAAAGTCAATGTTCCAATAAAGAGCATCATGGTATCAGTATGGTAGTAACTAGGAGGATAAGAAATGGGTTCTCAATCATGAAGATGTCACATGGGGAGAATTACGAGACAAAGGAAATTTTGGTGAATTTTTTAAGGGCACATTAAAGGATAAAACTGCTATTGCTTTTAAAATGTGTAAAGATCTTTCCCAGGAACTGAAATTATTTTTTTTACCAGAAGCCAAAATCCTCAAGCAATATGAGCATCCCCATTTTTTCAAATTTGAGTTCACACACAAAGACAGCCTATCTACATCATTATGGAACTGGTTCCAGGAGGCGATTCCTTTCCTTTCTGAGAAAAAAGGATGAGCTAAAACTCAGTTAATGAAATTTTCCTTAGATGCCTCTTCTGCTATGGCATTTCTTGAATAAAAAACTTATACACAGAGACCTTGCTGCAAGAAACTGCCTGGAGGTGAAAATAATGTTCTGAAAATCAGTGACTTTGGAATGTCTTGTCAAGAGGATGGTGGTGTATATTCATCTTCTGGCTTAAAGCAGATTCCCATTAAATGGACAGCACCAGAAGCTCTTAATTATGGGAGAAATCATTCTGAGAGTGATGCATGGAGCTTTGGCATCCTCCTCTGGGAGACCTTCAGCTTAGAGGTCTGTCCATACCCTTGATTGAAAGTCTTCATTATCTGTGCTTGTCCGAGAACTTATGATGTTTCTTTTCTTCCTTTCCTCCTGAACTGTCCCGTTTCTCTTTCTTTTCTATTTTTTCTTTATCATGCCTGGATTCCTTTTTGCCACCGGATGAGATTTTATCCATCTTTTCAGATTTAAAAGAATCGCCGCCTTTTTCCTTGCCTGAAGATTTTGACTTATTTTTTTCCTTGTCTTTCTCATTTGCGTAAGGAGACTCACATGGACTTTCACTTTTGTGTTTTGAAACCCCCATTGTTCCATTTTCCTCTTTACGCCTCTTGGTTAAGTCCAGTGGCACTTCACGGTCATTGTTTGAATGATCCCTTTTCTGCTCTTTCCTGTCCTTTTCATCTTTTTTTTCTCTCTCTCTTGATCTTTCCCTCGACTTGTCCAAATCTTTCTTGTCCATTTCTCTCTCCTTACTCTTGGACAGTGGTGGAGGAGTATGATTAATGTAGAGCTTTGTTGAAGACTCCTTGAGTTTGATGAGCCTGTCCTGTAGTAAATGAATGGAGATGACAGGTGAGCTGGCATAGTTCTCAGAACCCAGAGGAAATTTGGGAAGTATGGCTGTTCCCTTTACTGTTGAGGAATGTGATGGAGAAGGGTGAGTATCAATTTTGCTGCGTTTTTGTTCCCTTTCAGGCTCTGCAATATCTGATCGGGGAACAGGTGACTTCAAGGACCCAGAAACTGCTGTTTTTTCTCCTCCTTTAACATTTTCCTTGGATTTCATATCCTTTGCTATATCTCTTTCTCTGGATGGCTCCTTCTCTCTTTCCTTTTCTTGAGTTGATTTTGATTCTACATTGGGAACAGCGGCGGTCTTGAATTTTTCATCTTTAGCTTTTTCTTCCTTCTTGAATTTTTCTTTCTCTTTGTCAGACTTAGGTGTTCTTTCCTTGGTCTCTCTTGCTTTTTCATCTTTATTTGGCCTCTCTTCCTTTGGTTTTTCTTTACCATCTTTACCAAGTACCCTGGCCTCTGGAGTAGTAGCTGGAGTCTTGTCTTTTTTCTCTTTTTCTTTTTCTTTCACTTTTTCTTTGTCATTTTCTTTAACAGCTTTGCTGCTGTTAGAGCCACTATTTCCATTGCTTGAATTCCCTTTCAGTGTGGCACTAGAAGCTTTATTAACTGCTTTCACACCACACTGAGATCTCTCCCTTGATTTATCAGTCTCCTCAGTATTGCTTTCATCCGATTTAGATGCACTTCCTACTGATGATGAAGAAGGCCCACCACCAGGCCCATTTTGTACACTGGCAACTGCATTCCTCAGAGGGGGGGGGTCTTTGCTATGAACCTCATTTTCAGGGATCATGTATGGCTTTCTACTTTTCAACTGCCCAGAGTAGCCCATAGCCAATGCATATAGATCAGGCCTCTTCTCTTTTTCTTCTTGGCAGATTTTATGCACTCTTCTTTCTACAGCCTGACCCAGATTCAAAACTTTTGGGTACCAAGCAAGTATTTTTGTTAGCACAATCAAGATATTCCTGATGTGAGTATATTCACCTGTTTCAAGGCAATGTACTGATGCCTTTGTTAGTTTGTAATGCCACTTATGTACATGTCAAAAATTTTCATAGTCTAACTGATCAGCTCTATTTCCACCATCAAATCCAGTTGCCCATAATATGGTAAGGAATCCTGGATAGTTTCCACATTCCTTTTCATATGTGGCTCTATCACTGTGCCATCTGGTCATGGTCTCTAACATGCAGCAAAGAAATCTCCCATACTGACTAGCTTCATTTTCAGTACAGCTTGCGATGGTGTAAATTATGTCAGAGAAAACTCGATCATAGCAAAGAAGTGTTGAAAAATTTGGAGTTTTCTGTTGATGTACCAATTCAACAAAATGAGCACAGTAAACAGCATCAATTGCTGAGAAAATACATTGAGGAAATGTACACAGCTGTAGAAATTTTGTGATGGTCTCATTTTTGGTAGATTTTGCTAAAAGCCAGTTGTCCTTTTCCAGTTTCAGTCTCTGTAGAACTCGCTGTACATATTCCATCTGTTTCTTTTCTTCTTCAAGAAGCTTGTCCTGAAGGGCAGTACAGTGCTCCTTCTCTGTTTTCTTTTTATTTGGAGGCATTTCCTGATTGTCATCAATTGCCTTCATCTGGACTTTAAGCTTATTGACTTCTCTTTCATAGCTGGTATGTGGAACTGCAAGGTCATACATTGTCAGTGACCAAAACGTGGCATAGAATTGAGGGCTGATGTCATCCCAGACTTTGGAAACATGCAAGGAAACCACTGCTTCATGGACAGGAGCCATCACCATCTCACATGATGTGATGTACTCATGAACTTTATGTTGCTATTTACTTCCCTTTTCTGATTTTTTAAGTTCATCATACTTTGATGAAATATGGTGTGCATACATTGGCCTAGACAGGAAAAATGCTGCATCATGGGGTGTATGAAATTCATTACAGAGCACAACAATTGAAGGCACCCGCTTTATATAATATTCTGTGCTTAGATTAGATGCTAAAAACCCACCAAACTGTACCAGGGTATCATGACACTGATCATAGAGCTTTCCCACAAGTTTCAAATGTTTCTCTCCTCCTTCCTGAAAGATAACCCCATTCCTCTGCTGGGCGATAAGCAAACAGAGAGGAAGAGCAAGATCATGGTCCAACAGTGCATCCTTTAATCTCTGAGAGGATTTTTTAGTATTTCTGATCTGGCCAAAATAGCCACCCTCAGCTTTAAGCTGTTCTCCACCAGTCATGGCCTCAGCTAGCTCAGTCTGTAGAGCATGAGACTCTTAATCTCAGGGTCATGGGTTCAAGCTGCACATTGGGCACCAATTGTGAAAGAAGGGAGCCCACTCTATCCTCTGTGTTCCTGCAAAAGAAAGTTTCATTATACTCATTTCTACAGGTTTTTATAGCATACAAGGTAGTTTCCTATGTGACTGTTTTCAGGTATTTCAGGGAGGGTACATTTTTTGTAAAGCCATAAGGTGTATTTACATATCTTTAATCTCAAGGGACAATTTCTTTGGGGCTAGACAGGAAACAGTGGGAGTGGGAGACAGGAGCACGGAAGGAGCCCAGCAAGAGCCCAGAGACTATTCCGTTATCTAAATTGCTGCCTGCCTTCAGGCACGCAAAGGTTTGGCCTTCCCCCAGCCTGGTGCCCGCCTTCAGGCTTCCAGATTTTGGGAAATGGGCCCTATGTATAATCTATCGAGCCAGGGGACCTTCCGTGTCTCCACAAACCATTATGAATAATCAAAATTAATTTAATATTGTCTAATTTCTAATACTGAAGTACATTAAGTAATGTCATAAGTGTCAGGACCTGATAAATCATAACCATAATTCCATCCTTTGAAAATAATAAATGAAGAACTTAGTAAATATTAAAGATAGTTGAAATATGTCTGTGAATTATATTATGATATATATTATATATAAATATAAAAAATGCAGAAATTGGAATCCAAGATACCTGTGTGCCTGCTATCTTTTCAAATTCTCTTCCAAAATTAAATCATTACACTCCAATTTTTTTCATATATCAATGCGTGTTTGACAAAAGACACTGAGTTTGGCAGTTAATAACACTCTAATGATTGAATAATGAAGATGATACCTGACAGCTATGTCTGATATTTTTTTCTGCCTTTTAGATTTCCCTTTTGACTGTACCATCAGAGGAACCAGGAACTTTTGCTGTTTGGGTCATTGAGTTATGTTCTTCCGCTATGACATGCACGAAAGGCACCTGTAAGCACAGTAAAGTCTGATTATTTGTCTGAAATGTATAGCACAATATACATTTTTTTTTAGGGAGTAAAGGGGAAGGTATTGTTACAGTCATCAAGGTTGTATTAATAGAGATTTTCTGATATTTTTTCTTATTCACAGTATTATTTTCACACAGTTCATACAGTAACTCATCTTATACCTTCTCCTTACCTCTAAACATATCTGTGCCTAAGTCGTCACAGGCTCAATTTTTAAGTTCTCCAATGAAGGAAATCCTATTACCAATTATTTCTGTATTTTTTCCTAAGTTTTTTAAAACCCTACTTTCTTATTGGTAGTTTTCCTCATTTCTTTCTTTAGAATTCTAAATCCTATTAGTGAACTTTTTCTGTGTATAAATACTCAATTGGTTTCCTCTTTTTATGAGAATAAAGCTAAGTACTATTTATTTACCTGTGTTTTTTGTACTTGTACCAAAATTTCTATCTACAGCAGTTTAAATATCATGTCTTCTACAAAATATTTCTTGAAGATATTTCAGTAAGAATGAGCAAGTATACATTAAGCATCACTATGCCTAGACCTAAACAATGTACCATGAGTATTATAAAGAAGCAAAAGCTAGGATGAATGTTTTGATGTTTTCATAAACTTATTGCACACCTGATGCAATAAATAAAAATATGTTTATTAACTATGTTCAAACTATTGTGCTATACATTCCAGGGTAGATCAAGCTAAATAAGACTACTAGGCCCTGACCTTATGCACTGACAACTTAGTGGGTTCAAATTAGATGAATACAAATCTAGTTGTAAGAGGTAGAATATGAAAGTATCACAAGACAGGTAAAACAAACAGTGGACTCTATGGATTCATAGGAGGGAAACTTAACAATATCATTAATTACAAAATAATTACTAATTTTGTAAACTTATATACTATGTGTTATTCAAAATATATGAATTCTGAGATTAGGAATACTAATATTGTTTGACACAGTGAAGGAAATTATAAGTGGGGGAAGTGTAGAGGTACTGCTAAAAATGACTAAAATGTGGTTAGATGGAGAAAAATATGGAGACTTTTGCCTGTAGGGAGAGTGTGAGAAAGATTTCTCCAACATTGCTATAATCACAAGATTCTATCTAAAGAGTAATTCAGAGAAGGCTTTATCCATCTTTTCTCTTTTTATAGCAATTTGTGATATAAATAAATATTTACCATGACAATTATTTTTTCTCCTTTTTTAAATAGAGACATTGTAGGTTTACAGAAAAATCATGTAGAAAATACACAGTTTGAATGTACTCGCCCCCCATTATTAACATTTTGCATTAGTGTGGTACCTTTGATACAATTGATGAGAGAATATTATTATAATTGTACCACTCTCTATAGTCCATAATTTACATTAGGTTTCACTGTTTGCATTGTGAGTCCTATACTTGTTTTCTTTTTTAATGTCTATTCTAGTAATATATATACAACCTGAAATTTCTCTTTATAGACACATTCAGATATATAGTTCAATGGTATTAATTACATTCACAATGTTATGTTACCAAAACATTTGCATCACTCCAACAGAAATTCCATACAAATTAAGCATTAATATCCTATTGTCTACCACCACTTCTGCCCCTGGTAACCATAGTCTATTTTCTGACTCCATGAATTTTCTTATTCTATGTATTTCTTATTAGTGAGACCATAGAATATTTGTCCTTTTGTGTCTGGCTTATTTTACTCAAACTGATGTCTTCAAGGTTCATCCATGTTGTGGCATTTATCAGAACTTCCTACCTCTTCATGGCTGCCTGAAATCATATAATATCACATAATATCACCCACACAACATTTTATTTATCCATTATCTTTTAGACACTTGAGTTGCTTCCATCTTTTGGTAATTGTGAATGTTGCTGCTGTGAACATTAGTGTGCAAATATCTGTTTGAATCCCTGCCTTCAATTCTTTTCAGTATATATTTAGAAATGAGATTGCTGGGTTATAAGGCACTTCTATTTTCAGTTTTCTAAGAAACTGCCAAAATTGTTTCTGCAGTGGCCATACCATTTGTTTGTTTTTACTTTCCAAGTGGTTATTCATTTATTTCTCCACATGTAATTGAAATATACACCCATTTTGTACTTCAAATTCCATTTATATATTTAGATTACTACTGGGCTTTGTTCCTTTTCCTGATTAAAACATTATGATATTTACTTTAGTGTTTTAATACCTGTAAATAGTTGGTAGGATATATATATATATATATATATATATATATATATATATATATATATATATACTATCATTGCTTTTATTTTCCACATTTTTGCTCTTTTAGCACAGGTTTATTATATCAGAAAAAAGTAATGTTACTATATCATTGTTTCAAATAGCCTTCATATTTTAAAATAGAACTGCATTGAATTTATAAGTTAATTTAGGCAGAAGTGATGGTTTTATACAGTTCCAGCTGTGGTGAATGTTGTTCATTTACATTTCTGGATCCAACGATCACCCTCTCCACTTTGCTCTCTGCACTGAGAGGCTGACCCTTGGGGAGAGCATCAGGGGGTTTCTTGTTCTCTGTTTTCTTCATTAGGACTGACCATGAGAACCATCAGAACATGGGAAGGGATGGCTGGATCACACTGGTTGGTAGTGGCTATATCCTTCCACCGAAGGGCAAAGATTCTGTCCAAGCCCCAGGCCTACAGCTATTAATCCCACACTCCACATTTGGCAGATATTGCAGCCCTGGCTCTTCAGTTCTGGAATGTGGAGCTGGTGCCCCTCCATCTGTTGCTATTCCCAAATGCTTCATTATTTATCCCTTTTTGATTTCCTTAACCCTGCTGACAGCTTTGCAAATAGTCCTCTCATGAAACTCTCCTTAATCCCTTGCCCCTTTGAATGTGCCCTCTATTTCTACCAGGTCCCTGACCCACACAGAATACCCTGAGGATCTCAAGTACTCTTAATACAGTTCATTGTGAATCACAGGCTGATTATAGACCCTAGATGAGAATTGGGGCCAAATCATTTTAAGATGACAGTGGCTGTACCATTTTATATTCTTGCCAACACTGAATGATTCTCCAAATCCTCTCAAAACTTGTTATATATTGCTTTTTAATAGCAACCATTCTAGTGAATGTGAAATGTATCTAATCTCATGTTTTTTTCTACTTTATTTTTTATTAGAGAAGTTTGGGTATTACAGAAGAATCATGCATAAAATACAGAATTCCCACACAACACATCAACATCAACACCCTGCATTGGTGTGGCTCATTCATTACATTTGATGACAGCACATTTTACAACTATGCTATTAATTAAAAAGTCCATGATGTAACTTAGGTCTCACTGTTTGTGTAGTATATGCCCATGGACTGTTTTTATTCTGTTACCATTTATACTATCTAACATTTCCCATTTTAATCATATTCAAATATGTAGTTAAGGGCTGTGGATTGCATTCACAATGTTGTTCTACCATCACCACCATCCATTACCTAAATATTTCCATCATTCCAAACAGGAGGCCTGTACATATTAAGTCTTAACTTCCCATTCCTACCCCTACCCTGTCCCTTGGTAACCTATATTCTAGATTCTGACTCTGTGAAATTGTTTATAATAATAATTAGTTCATATCAGTGAGAGCATACAATATTTTCCTTTTGTGTCTGGCTTATTTCACTCAGCATAATGTCAAGGTTCATCCATGTTATCGCATGCATCAGGACTTCATTCATTTTTATGGCTGAATATTAGTCCATTGTATGTATATACCACATTTTATTTATCCATTCATCGGTTGATGTATACTTGATATGCTTCCATTTTTTGACAATTGTGAATAATGCTGCCCTGAACATCAGTGTACAAATATGTGTTTGAGTCTCTGCTTTCATTCCTTTGAGGTATATACCTAGTAATGGTATTGGTGGGTCCTGTGATAGTTCTATACTTACCTTGCTGAGAAACTGCCAGACTGTCTTCCAGAGTGGCTGAACCATTTTACATTGCCACCAGCCATGAATGAGTGTTCCTATTTCTATACATCCTCCCCAACACTTGTTATTTTCAATTTATAAAGCAGCCATTGTAATGTGTATGAAATGGTATCTCATTGTGCTTTTGATTTGCATTTCCCTGATGGCTAATGATGTTGAGCCTCTTTCCATGTGCTTTATGGCCATTTTTATTTCCTCTTTCAAAAAATGTCAATTGAAGTCTTTTACCCATTTGTTAACTGGGTTGTTTATCTTTCTAGTTTTAGGTTGAAGAATTTCTGTATAAATTCTGGATATTAATCCTTTATCAGTATCAGACATGTGGTTTCCACATATTTTCTCTCATTTTGTAGGTTGGGTTTTACTTTCATAGTAAAGTCCTTGAGGATCAAAAGTTCTTAATTTTGATGAGGTCCCTTAATTTTTATTTTGTTGCTTTTGTTTTTGTTGTAAAGTCAAAGAAACCATTGCTTAACACAAGATCCTGAAGGTACTTCCCTACATTTTTTTTCTAGGAGTTTGATAGTTCTAGCTTTTATATTAAGGTCTTTAATCCATTTTGAGTTGAGTTTTGTATATGGTGTGAGGTAGGGGTTCTCTTTCCTTTTTTTTTCAAATGGAGATCCAGTTTTCCCAGTACCATTTGTTGAAGAGACTATGCCTTGCTACCTTGTCAAAAATCAGTTGGCTGTAAATGGGAGCGCTGATATGTGAGCTCTCAATTTTATTCCACAGGTCTGTATATCTGGCCTTTTGCCACTACCATGCTGTTTTGATTATTGTGGCTTTCTAATAAGTTCTATGACAGGGAAGAGTGAGACCTCCAACTTTATCCTTCTTTTTCAAGATAACTTCAGCTATTTGGGTCCCCTTGCCCTTCCACATAAATTTGATGATTGTCTTTTCCATTTCAGCAAAGAAAATTGTTGGAATTTTGATTGGGATTATACTGAATCTATAAATTGCTTTGGGTAATATTGAATCCTAAAGATACTTAATCTTCCAGTCTATGAACACATAATATTCTTCCATTTACTTAGGTCTTCTTTGATTTCTTTTTATCATTTTTTTTTATTTCTGTGTACAAGTCCTTTACATCCTTGGTTAGATTTATTCCTAGATGTTTAATTCTTTCAGTTGCTGTTGCACATGGAATTTTTTCTTGCTTTCTACTTCTAATTGTTTATTGCTTGTGTGTAGTCTGATATATGCATGTTGATCTTGTACCCTTCTCCCTTTGCTGAATTCATTTATTAACTCTAGGGGCTATATCGTTGATTTTTCAGGATTTTCTGTGTATGGAATCATATCATCTGCAAATAAGTAAAGTTTTACTTCTTCCTTTCCAATTTGGATTGTGTATAATTCTTTTGTTTTTTTGCCTAATTGATCTGGCAAGAACTGTCAGTACAATGAAGAATAACATAGTGGAGACCATTGCCATCTTGTTTTGTTCCTGATCTTAGAGGGAAAGCTTTCATTTTTTCACCATTGAATAGGATGTTAGTTGTGGGCTTCTTCTATATGCTCTTTTCATATTGAGGAAGTTTCCTTCTATTCCTATTTTTGTGAGTGTTTTTATCAAGAAATGGTGCTATATTTTGTCAAATGCCTTTTCTGTATCAATTGAGATGATCTTGTGGCTATTTTCCTTCATTCTGTTAATGTAGTATATTACTATAAATTGATTTTTTTTTATTTTGAACCAACCTTGCATACCAAGGATAAATCCAACTTGATCATGGTGTATAGTTCTTTTAATATACTGTTGGATTTGGTTTGCTAGTATTTTGTTGAGGATTTTTGCATCTATATTTACAAGAAATATTGCTCTGTAGTTTTCTTTTCTTGTGGTTTCTTTATCCAGCTTTGTTATGAGGGTGATGCTGGCCTTGTAGAAAGAGTTAGGGAGTGTTCCCTCCTCTTTAATTTTTTGGAAGAGTTTGAGCAGGATCCATGTTAAGTCTCCTTGGAATGTTTGTTATAATTCCCCTGTGAAGCCATCTGGTCCTGGGAATTTATTGGTTGGGAGATTTTTTATTTTTTCTGTAGGGAAGTTTTTGATTATAGATTCAATTTATTTACAAGTAATTGGTCTTGTCTTCTATTTCCTATTGAATTTCTGTCTAGATGTTTTATCCATTATTGAAAGAGGTGTGTTAAATCTCCTACTATTAATGTAGAACTGTCAATTTCTTCCTTCAATTCTGTCAGTATCTGCTCCATATATTTTGGAGCCTTGCTGTTAGGTGCATATACAGTTATATTTGTTACATCTTTATTAGTTCCCTTTATTAGTATATAATGACCATCTTGACCATTGTTCTGGTTTACTAGAGCTGCCATTATGCAAAATACCAGAAAAGATTTGGCTTTTATAAAGGGGATTTATTAGGTTACAGTTCTAAGGCCATAAAACTGAGGAAAGGCCAATGGTGTCCAGAATACCTCTGTCACATGGGAAGGCACATGGCTGGTGACTTTTTGTCCTTTGCTCCTAGATTGCATTGCTTTCAGCTTCAGATTCCAGTGGCTTTATCTTTAAGCATCTGTAGGTTCTCACTTTACTTCTCAGGGAAAAACTCTTGGACTTCATCTCTTAGCTTAGCATCTCCAAATATCTGGTTTCAACAGCTGTCTCCAAAATGTCTCTGTGCATTTTCTAAGTATCTCTGAGCTTTCTTCAAACTCTCTCTGCCTTTTATCCTCTCATAGAAGTCACCAATAATCTAATTAAGATCCACCTTGAATGGGTGGGGTCACACCTCCATGGAAATAATCTAATCAAAAGTCCCACTCACAATATGTCTGCCCCCACAAGTTTGCATTACATAATATGGCTTTTTATGGGATACATAACAGATTCAAACCAGCACAATTGTCATAACAGTTTTTGACTTAAAGTCTATTTTATCTGATATTAGTACAGCTACCCCAGTTCTCTTTTGGTTACTACTTGCATATGGTATATTTGTTTCCATCCTTTCATTTTTATGCTACTTGCATCTTTGAATGTAAGGTGAGTCTTTTGTAAACAGTGTTAGTTAGGTTTTTCATTTTAATCCATTCTGCCTATATCTGCCTTTTGACTAGAGAGATGAATCCATTTACATTTAAAGTAACTATTGATAATGCAGGACTTTCTTCTGCTAGAACTTTCTTCTATCAGTGTTACAAATTGTATCTTTTTACAATTTATTTTCCAAATCATATTTATTACTACTTTTTAATTGCAGATTTCATTGAGATATATTCACTTATCATATATTCCATCCAAGGTATATAACCAGTACATCATAGTCTCTTCACCTAGTTATGCAGTCTTCATCATACTCAAGTTTAGACCATTTTCCTTGCTTCAAAAAGAAAATTATCAGATAAACACAAAAAAAGAAAACCCAAAACACCCCATATCCCAAATCCCCTCCTATTATTGACTCCTAATATTGGTGTGGTTCACCAGTTACTGTTGATGAAAGAATTTTAAAGTATTGCTGTAAAGACTCTGGCTTGTAGGTGTGATGGGTCTGGTGATTCCCAGACTCCTGTGTGGAGAGACTCCAGGCTGTGGGACTGAGAGGTTCAGCTTCACCAGCCAGCAGCCAGCCCAGGAGTGCTCTGCTTTTCACCAGCTGGCAAGACCTCCTTGTGGGTGGGTGAAAGGCACCTGGCATTGCAGTGCAGCTCCCTCACCCCTGCCTCACTGCTTGTGTAAACAGTGAGTACCCTGAGCTCCTGTGCAGAAGGGATTTTGGTAGCAGTACACAGGGTATCTCTCTCACCAGCCAATTTTCAGATCAGCTGTGTTCTGCATCCCCCTGTCCTCCCTGGGGGTGGGTTTCCAGACTTCTCCAATTCCAGGCACCCACAGCAGCCTGCCTCAGGGATGGTGGGTAGGCACTTGACACCACAGCAGGGTCTCTGTATGTGGTTAAAATGAGTCTAATGGATCCCAGGTTCCCACAAGGGGAATGCTAGGCAATGGGACTGAGAGGATTGCCTCCCCCACCTCTCCAAAGTAGGGATGTACCACTTTTCAGCTGCCTGATCCAGCCATTGCACTGTGGCAGATGTTAGCAGTGGTCACAATTGAGTGCACTCACCCCAATTTCTCAGGTGTACTTTCTCTGCTTTTCCATACAGGTCTTCCTTATATAATGCAGAAGTCCTTCTCTGATCACTGGACTCCAGAACTGCTGTTTTGGTCATTTTTCTGCCTGTTCTCTTGTTTTATGGTGGAGGAGTGAGTTTTGCCTATCCTTTTCCACCATCTTCCTGGAAGTCTATCATTACTCTTTATACATTTGCAATTTTGATCAAGTAAAAGTAAAAAGCAGAGTTACATATCAAAAATACAGTACACTAGTAGTGACATTTATTGTTACCCATATGGTTAGCTTTACCAGATATCTTTTTTCTTTTTGTCACTTTGATCCACTGTTTAGTGTCCATTCCTTTTAGGCTGAAGTACTCCCTTTACTATTGCCTCTAGAGCAGATCTAGTTGTGACAAACTCCTCCAGATTTTGTTTATCTAGGGATATCTTTATCTCACCCTCATGTTTGAAAGTCAGTCTCAACTTATATAAAATTCTTGGTTAGCTATTGTTTTCTTTCAATGCTTTAAGTATTTCATCACTCTATACACTTGCCCAAATGGTTTCTGATGAGAAATTGTCACTAAATTGTATATGTACTCTCTTGTACATAGCACATTTCTTTTCCCTTGTAGCTTTAGGAACTTTCTCCCTGTCTTTTGTATTGGACAGTTTGATTGCTATGTGTTTAGGTTTACTTCACTTTGAGTTTATTCTAGTTGGGGTTCAATGAGCTTTTGGATGTGCATATTCATGTCTTTTGTTAACTTTGTGTATTTTCTGCCATTATTTATTTGAATATCCCTTCTACCCCTTTCACTCTTTCTTTTCCTTCTGGGACACCTATAATGCATACATTGGTACCCTTCATGATGTCTCACACAGCTCTTAGGCTATTTTAACATTTTAAATTTCTTTAATCATTCTGCCCTTCAGCCTGACTCATCTTGTTTGTGTTTTCTTCTAGTCCACTGATTCTTTCTTCTACTAGCTCTAGTCTGCTTTTGAAAATTCCCCTCTAGGGAATTTTTCATTTCAGTTATTGTCTTCTCCACCAGTAGTTCTGTTTGATTCCTTTTTAACATTTCTATTACTTTATTGAAGTTCTCATATTGTTTGTTCATTGTTTTCCTGACATCCTTTAGTTCTTTCTTTATATTTTCCTTTACCTCCTTGAGACTATTGAGGATCTTTTCTCTAAAGTCAGTTGCTCTTCACTGATGTTTTCTTGATTTTTCTCTCTTTCCTTTGGATGGATCTTCCTTTTTCTATGTTTGCCTTGTAATCTTTTGTTGAACACTATATATCTTAATATTTTAAAGTGTTAACTCTGTTCCTTCAGTTTATATACAACTTGTGTTAGACAGATTTTTTTTTGCCTTCCAGGAGCTAACCAAACCAAACAATCCAATGCAAAGATCACTTTTCATAGGCTTTGTAAATTGGCTGTATCCTTGACCCATGCTCTCCTTCTGAACTCAGCCCTCCTGTCAAGAAGATCAGCTTGAAACTAATGTTTAAGGCAGGTTCCTATCTGTTTTTTCTGAGCCTGTGTCTAGCCCTAGGCTTGCGCTTCCTAGTGGCCTTAGGAATTCCCTGTTTATAGGAATTTGAATGCCCCTTCTATTCCCTATATAATAGACTTTCTATCTCCCCTGTGAGCTCTATTGTATGACTTGAAGCAGGTAATACTTTGCCCAAGGCTGCTTTGACTTAATTAATTCTTACCCGCTTTAGGTATTCAAGCTATTTCTGCCAGGAAGGAAAATTCTGTAAGGGTCAGCCCCAGAGGACCTTCCTAGGTAAGTCAGGTTTTCTCCTAATTAATTGGCACTGACATACAGGCTCCACATTATGCCCATAGAGTCAGAATCTAGAATATATTTTACCCAGGGATGGGGTGGGGATAGGGAATGGGAAATTAAAGCTTAAAATGTACAGCATTCCTATTTGGAATGATGGGAATGTTTGGGTAATGGATGGTTATGATGGTAACACAACTTTTTTTTTTATTTTTAGCACAACACTTTGAACAAAATTAACAGCACTGAGATATATATTGGAATAATGATTACAAACGGCAATGGTAGATTGTATATATTGTAACAGAAGAAAAATTTTAAAAAATTGCTGGAATTACACTACACAAATGGGGAATCCTAAGTTAAACCTCAGACTTTAATTCATCGTATAATTATAAAAATGCACTATTGTCAGCTGTAACAAATGTTCCACATCAGTGCAAGGCAAATGGGAATCCTGTATTTTATGCATGATTGTTTTTTAAACCAACTTGTTTAATTAATAAAAGATAAAAACAATAAAAGAATGATAACATCTTGGGGCCCCCTGGCTGGCCCTTCCCCCATGCCTTACTGGCTCTGCATGGAGCCAACCCATGCTCCCAGTACAGATGCCTTGTCCTGGTTCTGGAGGGACCAGAGTAAACCTCATACACATAACAGGGGCATCTTTGTCTGGTGTAATCTATCTTGTGGCAGAACTGAACCAGAACACTGGTCATGGCTTCACCATCTCATAATTTTCCCTGTGTGTAGAAGGCAGCTCACAGAGCTCTCCTACAGATTGTTTTGGGAAAGCAGTCAAGTGATGGCTGTCTGGGGGAAGTGATTGCTGACTATAGGACAGTCAATGCAGAGCCTAGGTCCATGAGGAAACTCTTTCCTAGGGAAGAAGGAGCATTCATATCCTTGTAAATGGAGGAATTTCTAGGGTCTTTCATGCATGTCTAAGACAAGAGCTTGCATGGCAAGGACCAGGGAGGACTTTATGCTTTGGCCTCAACTGTTCTCTAAATTCTTTGTGTGGGTGAGTGCTAAAGAAGAGCACTTAGTTCAATCTGCAAGGACTGGGAAAGCTCTTTTCCTTTTATTACTTCTTTTTATTATATTGTTATTTCCTAGCATTCAGGGAAAGCTCTGTCATAACACTACCTGGATATAAGCTTAAGGAGCAGATCCTAAGAGTCTGAATTCCTGTGATAATGTGTTAAAATATCAAAATGTCCAGGTTTCAGCAAAACATACAAAGGAATAGGAATTTATGGCCCAGGCAAAGAAGATTAAAGCATTAGAAACCATCAATGAGGAGGACCAGACTTGAGACATACCAGACAGACTTTTAAAAAGTGATCCTAACTATGCTCATAGAACTAAGGGAAAAGAAGGGAAATCAGTAAACTGATAGATGAACACAGAGTATATGAATAGGGAGATGGAAATTATGAAAAGGATCTGAACATAGCTGAAGACCAAAGTAACAATTTCAAAATTACCTAGAGAGGTTCAACAGCATATTGGAACTGGCAGAAGAAAAAATCTATGAAATTGAACATAAGAGTTGAAAACATTTAGTCTGAAGTGCAGAAAGAAGAAAGAATGAGGAAAAGTGAACAGAGCCTGAGGAACCTATGGAACACCATCAAGCATCCTAGTATACGCATTGTTAGAGTCTCAGAAGGAGAAAAGAGAGAGAAAGGGGAAGAGAGAATATTCAAAAAATAATGGCTGAAAGCTTTTCATATCTAGTGAAAGACATGACTATATACATCTAAGATGCTCAATGAGTTCCAAACAGGATAAACACAAAGAGACCCATGGGCAACATATTATAATCAGTGTTGAATGAATAATGTTGAATGCCAAAGATAAAGAGAGAATTTGGAAAGCTACAAGAGAGAAGCAATGCAGCATGTATAAGGGAACCTCCATACAATAAAGTGCTGATTTCTCATTGGAAACCATGGAGACAAGGAAGCAGTGGGATGACATATTTAAAGTGCTGATAGCAAAAAATTGCCAGCCAAGAATTGTATAGCCAGCAAAACTGTCTTTCAAAAATGAGGGCAGAGACATTCCCAGATAATCATAAGTTGAGTGAGTTCATCACCACTAGACCAGCCCTACATGAGATGCTAAGGGGAATTCTGCAGGTTGAAAGGAAAGGACAATAGAGATTAGAACAAAGCTGCATGAAGAAATATGGCTCTCCAGCGACAGTAATGACATGGTTCAATATAAATGCCAGCACTATTGTATTTTTGGTTTGTAACTCTACTTTTTACTTTCTACAGGATCTAAAACACAAATGTAATGATAGATCACTGTTTTTGGACTCATAATTATAAACATAATTTGTGACAATAATTACATGAATGTGGGGGAATGGATGAGATATAGTAACAATTAGTGTGTACAATTGAAATTAAGTTGGTATCAAAGTAAATAAGATTGTTATAGAATTAGGATATTAAATTTAAGCACTATGTTGACTATAAAGAAAATATCAGAGAATATACAAGCTCAGAGAGAGAGAAAGTAGAATATGGGTTGTCATGGATGAGGGGTAGGGAGAATGGTGTCTTAATGCATGATGGGTGTCAGGTTTCTGTTTGGGGTAATAGAAAAGTTCTAGTCACAGATGTGGTGAGGGTAGCACAACATTGTGAATGGGATTAATCCCACTGATGGTATGCTTGTCAGTGGCTGAAATAGGAAAGTTTATGTTGCATATATGTTCCCACAATTTAAAAAAAGTGCAACTGGAGAATAAATGGCTATTAAATGCAATATGTGATTCCAGACAGAATCTAACAAGAGGACAAAACACCAAAAAGGATGTTATTGGGACATATAAAAAAATGGAATAGAGGCTGTAAACTTTATATCAATGTTAAATTTCTTGAACTTGATAACTGCACTTAAGGTGGTTACATAAGTGAGTACCCTTGTTTTAAGAAATGTACATGGCAGTATTGTGTTCAAGCAGCATGATGAATACAGCCTACCCTCAAGTGTTCAGAAAATGGATAGATGGATGAATGGATGCATAGATCAAAAAAAAAAAAACAATATGTCAAATGTGACAAATCGTCAGAATTGGTGGATCTGGGTATCTAATGAGATAGGAGTACATAGGAGTTCTCTGTATTTAGTTTATATTTCTTTTGTAACTGTCCTGTAAATTTGAAAGTATTTCAAAATAAAAGGTTTTTGAAAATGATGATGATGACAGCATTAATAATAATGCCATTGCTGATATACTGGGTTATGGATCCTACATATAATAAAATATTGTTCTATTTAATACTACCATATTTTCTCTCACCTTTGTGTCTTTGTACATACTGTTCCCTTAATCTAGAATGGGCTTGACAATCAGCTAAATGTTTCTTCATCCTTCAAATCTTTACTCAAATACCTTTCCTTGACTCCTTTGTGAGGCTAGGCTTTTGATCCTCAGCATTAGCTAGAACCCAGCATGTACCTCTAGGTTAGCATTTATTCCTTTTTAATAATAATGATACCTAATATTTATTAAGTACTTATTATATATAGGCATTATTCTAAGAACTTTACATGAATTAACTCAATTTATTACTCACAGCAACTCTATGAGGTATGTCCCATCATTATCTGTTATTCAGTGGGAGAAACTGAGTCATAGAAAAGTAACTTTATCCATGGTCATGGAACTAGTTATTGGCAGAAGCAGGATTTGAACTCAGGCAATCTAGATCTAGAGCTTGTACTTTCAACCACCATGCTATACTGCCTCTCAGAGCAATTTTAACAAGATTAACTTTGCATTCCTTGTCCAATATGAGGAACAGAACCATGGCTTAAGTACTGCCACTAGTACTTCAGTAAGTACATTATGCTGAGGAATTTTTTAGACTAAATGAACAAAAATTAAACTATGTGCAAAGTCTTGTTTCTAATGTGACATTTCATGCCTTTAAAGTTAAAAACAAAAGTTTCCTGGAAACATGTACTGATTAGGAAATGAAGGGCAAAGAAATTTTAAACACTGAATTTTCATACTTCATGAAATTGAAAAGGAAAATTTTTTAACAAGTACTTTATTGTTTTGTTTTTGTTTTTGTTTGTTTTACTTCATGTACCTAATGTTGTGGGAATCAATTTCTAGATTGAATTTATGGGAAATCTAATGAGAAGACTGGTATAATGGAAAGAATATTGGCCCAGGAATCTATAGAAATGCTTCAAACTAGTTATTTGGCCTTGGGCGAGTTCTGTAATCTCTTGGATGAGTTCCTTAATCTCTTGGATCTTGGTTTCTTCTTTGCAAATTGGGTGATTAGTTTAAATGATTTTGAAAGATCTCTTCCAGATCTAACACCCTTAGTGGTCCAGATTTAACTTGTGTGGAAAAATCCACACTCCAGTTTATGTATTTGATAATGTACATGAGCATTATTTTAAGCAAGATGGCTAAAGTCATTTTCCTTCTAAAGCCATTTCCAACTCCAGCATTCTCACATCTTTCTTCCATGATAAAATTACCCCCGTTCTTTACTATAACTCACTCAGTTTATATATGGAAAGCTAGTAGTATAGACAAATGGACTGAGTTTGGTTTTCTAATTCCAATAGTAAGGCTTGCACCAGGAAGACTGACTTAAAGAGATGTTTGAATTTATTATTCATATCTTGCTTTGTTCCAGAGAAATTCATGTTCATTAAAATCTCATGCATTTTTATTATAAATAATGTGTACTATTTTTAAAAGTCCTAATTAGTAGTTATAACAGAGTTAATGTTTGATATAATATAAGAACAAAATTTAAGAAATACGCTGAGATAGAAACTGAAATTTTTGTATCATTCACTTGTTTTACTTAGTTTGGCCTTTTTTTCCCCTTCCTTTCTTATGCTTTGGGTCTTTGCATAGATTTTCAGGATCAACTTGTAACTTGCAAATGTAAAGTCTTTAATTATGCATTTTCCTGGTACTGCCCTAATTGAGAGTCATTGATGTTACAACTAGTTGCATGTTCTGTTCTTGATGATTAACTGTATCTCTTTTGAAACAAAACTATTTTGATAGTATCAGGGAAGGTTTTTAACTACCCTGTCCCTTTCTCTTCATTTTTCCTGTTTCAAGTTATATTAAAGAAGAAAAGGAGAATATACAGTGTGTCTAGTTTATATATCCTAACCTTTTCCCAACTCATTTATTTTCCTCTTTTGAAGCCCTCTGTTATAGGCAAATTACTTAGCTTAGAATGTTATACAATCATCTGTTCCCCGACTACTTCTAGTTCTTCTAAATATCTTTAAAGGGCTTTATCTTTTTTCCTGAACCTTTTTAATAAAGGCACAGAGCTAATAGAATAGGTTTTTTGAAAGTTACATAATTGTTTCATAACAGAGTAATTTAGAAATATAATTTCATTGTTTTCCCCAGGTTAAAGACCAAACACTGTAAGTGCTGAATATGATAATTTTTTATGTAAGAACCCACTTTCAGGGGAAGGGGGTAAAGAATTTAAATTACTCATACTTGAAAAAAAAACATGTTTTCAAATGAATCTGTTTCAATTAGGATTCTTGAGGAAAAGCTTTTTTAGCATTCTGTCTGAATGTTCTTGATTTTATATATCTAGATACAGCTATGCTGTGAATTTCTCATACTAATTATGATGTTGAGGTAATAATGATCATCTATTTGCTCATGCTTTTGTGGAAATCAAAAAATAAAATATAGTATTTAGGAAGAATAAATTCAAATTGCTCTATACATTTTATAAATTTTTAGATCTTTAAATCTAAATTCATTTTATTGTGACTTATTTTCCCTTTCAAACAGGTACTTAACATAAATTGACAAATACATCTAGACTTTGTCCCATTGTATAAGTGACAGGCATGTAATTGGTATTGCCAGCAGAGTGGAACCAAACACCTTTCACTTGGCCCAAAAATTGAGACTGTAATGATGAAATCATGAACTAAATTCATTGTTCTTCCTCCTAGAAAATTCACTCGATGAAAAATGTTGACAACCACTATAACTAATTCAGTTATACCTGAGTAAATCAAACATAATCAATATATATACTGATGAGACTTTGTGACTTGTACACATTACTCAAAGTTAACAAAAAGAAATTTATGGAAAGTAAATGATGTGAGGTTTGGAGATTAATAGTTCAGTTGAATTAAAAAACCTTGCATTTTAAAGAAATATTATTCATGAGCAAATTATCTTAGTTGTAAGATGTACATTTTACAAAAATTGTGGCTTTTAGAGAGAGGATGGGAGTTCTTTGTAAAAATTTGTCTTTTTAATTTTAAATACTAGGTTTCATTAATGTTTAAATCAACTATAGTCAATTCTTTATTAGCTATATCAATATTTATGTAGTTAAAGATTTATTTTTCCTTTAAAAGTTTTACTTTATTTCAAAGTAGTCCTCACCCCCTTAAATCAATCTGGGAAAATGAGGGAAGTAACACAGGACCATAAGTTGAGATTTGTCACAGGTACTCTGTTCTTAGCTAAAGAAGGTTTTATGTCATTCTTTCTGAGCGCATACTACTCACTTGTTGACTAATTCTGATATTCACTTTATATTCACATCTATTCAGTATCTACTGCTCAAATTCACCCATTTTTGTATCAGCACAAGTTTTTACCTTCTTCCTTAGATAAAAGGTGTACTAAAGAATAGGGTAGATATTTGTGACCCTTTGTTGTGTAATTCAGGGTTGACCACTACTATGGTATTTTATATTAAATTTATTATTCACTTTCTGTTTTTCATTCAGTGGGATATAATACATAACATTTATTTTGTGGTCTTTGTTGTAGAATATATGCTTCTCAATGTTTTCAATTTTTCAACATTTTTTTTCTTTTGACAAATCACACTTGTCAGACTTTTTATTCTTCATCCTTTGCTATGCAAATGCTGCACAGTAGTCTTAAGTGTATGGCCAAGAATGTGTTCAAGACATTAAAATACCTTATAGTTCATTTTCACTTTTTAGCATCTTTCACTTTTCATGAATGTCACATTGCCTTAAATTTGGACTTACCTGATTTAGAATTTATGAAACTATATATAAGCAACTGAAGTTTACCTTCCTATAGTATGGGAGTGGTATATACAAAAGATACTTGCAAGGAAAATAAATAGTTCAGTTAACAAGGAAGATATATTCTGCCAACACAGTTTATTGTCACGGTGATATTGTGTAGTGGTTGAGAACATAGGCCAGGTTCAAATTCCATCCATTTTACTTACCAGCTGACTGATTTTTGGCAAGTTACTTAATCTTTGTGCCTATCTGTAAAAGCAGAATTATTATCAGTATCAAGTGTGTTAATTCATGTAAACAGTGAATAGCACTTATAAGTGCTTAATAAACATGAGATTTTTTAATTAAAAATTAATCACTAGAGGTAGAGAGAACTCTAGGAGCTATGGAGGTATGTTCAGAACATGGGTAGATACACTTGGAGACATGTCTTAGTGGGTTAAGCCACTGATTGTCCCTCATTTACCTCAGAAAAATTCCCTGCTCCAAAGGCAGAATTCAGGCTTGAGTAACAGAAGCCTTTAGGGGAATTCCTTCCTAAGGAAACCAGAAAAGTCTTTTCTGTGATTTGTTAAATCATAGAAATTTTTAGGTGATTTGTTAAATGACTTTGTTTACAGTGGAAATGAGGTTAGATAGGATAGGTTTTAAAGCCATTTAAAAGTACTCATTTGCATTTAAACACTGTTCAATAATACACACTTTATTTAGCACTTCCCCAAGTGTGATGTTTTCTCCCCAAATATATTCTTCAGATAGCTTAAATGTATCCTTTAGGACTAAAATTTTAATGTGTTTTGTTTTGTAATTATCTTTCTTGCATGTATTATGCATTTATCTGCATTTCTACACTGAACATACTAAACACATTTTTTAACTTTTTTCTTTATAATTCAGGAGTTTCATGACCTTTATTTGTTATAGTCTTTCTTTATCATAGTCTGTTGTAATCCAGAGAGGCCCTAGGTGCCTTTATTGAGGTGTTTAGGCCTTCTTGCTCCTATGCTAAATGACCCCATACTGTTGAGTTTTTATCATTTCTTCCATCTAAATTTTTCTGTCTTCCTCCTCTTCCTCTGTTTTCATATAGCTGTTAGGATGCTCTGTCTGACAGCTCTTTATACTGACACCCCTTCCGCCTTACTTGCTGCTTTTAATCTGCAGCAGTCTAGAAAATAGGATAACCAAGCTTGTTAAAACTGTCATATTAACATGTTTAAGTTCTAAGTAAGTGGATGTGTTAGTCTATGGTCATTGTAACATCTACCTTGGGTACTAAAAAAACTTTTTTTGAGTGGGGGTGTGTCACATTTCCTAGTTTTTAGCTGGGCTTAAAAGAATTCTGAATAAGTGAGATATAAGTGCAACATAAAGAGGTCAATATTGCTTAAGCCTGTATTTTGATATACTAATAGCCAGTCATTGTTATCCATTAATGCAGGGCTTTTCTAAACAACCCTGAGCTAGCCTAGTTATTCTATATTTTAAAAATAGTAATGTTACATTTTTAGAAATTCTATAAATCAACTTGTTATCCTCCTCTCAGCTAACTGAATTTTACTTATTGAGAAAAATATTTGAAATTTATTTGTCTTTTTCAAAGCTAAACAAGTCACATTTTTCACAAGTATAGTTCATCTTTTAAACATACATTATCTATTTTCTACTCATCTTCCATTATATCCTAAATGAATTTAATATGGGGTTTATTTTCTTTCACAAATCATTTGTAATTGAGCAAAAAATCTCTGCAGACCTTCCATTTGGTGTTCAAGTTTCACACTCTTTTCAAAGATTATTCATACCTTAGGCAGTTTGAAATCTATCTTTTGCACATAATCAGGCAGTAACAGCTATTTTATTTTTGAATTCAATGTTACAGGATGCTATTTATCTGTCATATGATTGTATATTTGCAAATGTATAATGTGAATATATAAATATATTTTTAATAATGAATAATCAAGATTTTCATGTAGATACAGGTTTATATGAAAACCATTATAATCTTTTCTGGTTTTATGACCCTATTAAGAAAATGTTATATACCTTTCATAGAAAGGAGTTTAGATAATGATTTAAAATAATCACTAGTGTCATTTCTTTTTTATTTTCTTTTTGAAAATATGTATTTTTTGTTTAGTATTGTCATGAAGCACAGATTTGATATTTCAAGTAAACTTATTTTTCCTCATGATTTTAAGTTGACATTCTAGGATTTTTTTCTTTCCTAAACTCTATTGAGAATATGCAAACTTACCCTGGACTTTTTCATGATTGGATTTAAAGAACCAAATTGTGTGCCATATGTCATCAAGCTGAGTTCCTCACTTAGTACCATAAAGAAAATGTGTTTCTGACCTTTTCTATCTTGTTGACCCAGTCATTTATTATAACTTGTGCTATACTACATAAATTACATTTGGCCTTTATGCTTATATGAAAGACCAATCACAAGTCACATAATTCCCTATACATGTAAATTATATAGTCCTAGTTTTGCACAGCAAAATTCACTTGTTGGCTAGCCCATACATAAATATTCTTTAAATGCATTTGAATTAATGTTGCCTACTTGTAGAGTAAATACCTGCTTTATGTAGTAAGCTCAGCTTGATAAATAGGCTTCCTACATTTTTCATCAAGCATTTACTTAAGTTTTATATTCAGGTTTGTATTCTGGTCAGTTTTTTATTTAAAATCTGTCATCATTGAAAGAGCCATGGCTGATGATTAGGGTCTTAGATTCATAAAGCTGTTGAACTATAAGAAGGCTTAAAGATGAACTAATTCACACCCATTCCATATAATCATGAGGACACTGAGGTGAGAGAGATAAAATTACTTGGCCAATCAGATACAGAAAGAAGTAATACCAGAACCCATATAACAACCCTAATACTCTGTCACTCTGATACTGTACATTAGATGTAACATCACCTTTAAATGTGCTCATTATTTAGTTGTGCAAATTCTGAGTAGAAATCTCACTTCTCATTGTTAAAACAAAACATGTTAAGGGTACAGTAGCTCATTATGTGAGTGATCAGAGTTCCAAGTCCAGCTGTAGAGAACTAAAAGTAGTATGAGTGATTTCTGACTTCCAAATTTCAGATGCTCTTGTTTCAGTGGTAGTTGTTGTGACTGACTCCATTCATCAAAGTTTCTCAAGTATTATCCTCACATTCTGTGAATTAGAGCTTATTTTGCACTAGGTTTCTTTAATACCAATAACAATCTAAGTATTCTGCCAACAGTGGAATTGTAATAGAGAACACTTTTGTCATCTTTGAATCAACTAAGTCTTTTAGAACAGTTGCTAAATGAAGTAAAAGGAGCATGGTTTATAAAAAGTAAAACTAAAGTTTAAAATCTTTTTGAGTCAGTTATACTCTCATGTGATGCCAAAGGGACATGTTTACACTGCTATTACATCTTCCAGAAACTTAATAAGAGTAATAATTATTAATTGGTACTAACATGAAATTTTAGAAAGGCATTTACATCACCTAATCTAATTTACAGTTGTTTATAGAATTTACTGTGCACAGTTAATTCTATAGAAAAGAATGAAAGTCACAGGATGCAAAGAAGTACATAGATAGTAGAATTTTAGTAGGAATGTGATATGTGCTACACATTTGGTTTAAAGGCAGTAGTCTTCATGCTGTTTGTTCGTGTACCCTCTTGAACACTTGTAAGTTGACATATACAGTTTTTCACCATAAAGCTAAAATAATTCTGATTTTATAAATTGATATAGTAAAACTGTAACATCACTCTTAAACATATCCAGTGGAATCTAAATATCAGGGATATTTGATACCCAGTGTATTAGCCAGTCTTCAGGGAAACATAATCAATAGGATATATATATATATATATATATATATATATATATATAATGTAAATGTTATGAATTGGTTTATGCAGCTGTGGGGATTGGCTAAGTCCAAATTCTGTAGAGCAGGCTGCAAGCAAGGAGTGCCAATGAAGGTTTCAATAAATTCCCCAGGAGAAGCTGGGTAGCTGAAGTAGAGATAGAAATTCTTCTTTCTGACTGCTTAAATCATCAGTTCTCCCTTTAAGGCCCTCAATTTATTGGGTGATACTTCTCTCTTTGCTGAAGGCATTCCCCTTTGTTGATTTTGGATGTAAGTAGCCATAGATTCAATCAATTCACTGAAGATTTTAATCCATGAAATATCCTTTCAGTAACAATCAGGCCTGTGCCTGATCATCATTGAAAGAGTCATGACTGATGAGTAGGGTCTTAGCTTCATAAAACTTTTGAACTAGAAAAAGGCTTAAAGATGAACTAATCCACACCATAACCTAGCCAGGTTGACACATGAACTTGATCATCACACCCACAGTCACCCCTTTATAAAAAAATGGAAATATAATTTTTTAAAAATGTCCTGGGACAATAAGCTTTTAACTATTAAAATTTTCTTCTGGATTGAATAATTATTACAATTACTATTGTGTAAAATTAATCAAGACATAAATACATTTCAAATGATAATTTATTAAACACAAAAAGTAAAATTTACTGGAGCACATTGCTTTATAAAGAGGGAGGTGGTGTTGAACATCTGGAAGTTGACTCCCTTATAGTCATGTACCTTGTGAAATGTTCTCATGTATTCTTGTGCGCATCCCAATTTGAAGACCACTGCCTAAAGTGACTGGATGCATCTTCCACAGGAGATTATTGCAATTATGCAATATCATTTAGTGATTCAGAACAGGAACTCTGGAAGCAAACAACCTGGGTTTGAATTCCAGCTCTGAGTCCCAGTTCTTCCTTTTACTAATTAGAGATTTTGGGAAATCTGCTTAACCTCACCATGCCACTGTTTTCTTATCTGTAGAATGAGGATAATATTAGTGTCTACCTCTGTTAGCTGTTGCACAGATGAAAGAAATAGTACTTGTGACATACTTAAAATAGTGCCTGACACATTCCTCTTAGCTCCATAGTCAGTTCTAGATATTTTTAATGCAACCTTATTAAGATATATTCACAAACCATACAATCATCCACAGTGTACAGTCAATTGTTCACATTACCACCATATAGTCATGCATTCATCACAATGAACTTTTGAACATTTTCATTACCACACAAAAGAATGGGTACAAATTAAAGTAAAAAAAGAACATCCCTCCCTATTATTCATTTACTTTTTATCCTCATTTTTCTGCTTATCTGTCAACACACTGGCTAAAGAGAGTGGGAGCCACAGGGTTTTCACAATCACACAGTCACACAGTGTAAGCTATATAGTTATGCAATCATCTTCAAAAATCAAGACTACTGAGTTGCAGTTCAACAGATTGAGTTATTTCTCTCTATTACAACACTGTAAAAACTAAAAGGGGATATCTATATAATACATAAGAATGACCTCCAGAATGACCTCTCAACTCCATTTGAAATCTGTCAGCCATTGAAACTATATTTTGTTTCTTCTCTCTTCCCCTTTTTGGTCCAAGAAGTCTGTCTCAACCCCATGATGCCAGGGCCAAGCTCATCCCCACGAGTCATGTCCCACATTGTTAAGGAGATTTATATCCTTGGGAGTCATGTCCCATGTAGGGGGTCAGTGAGTTTACCTGCAGAGTTGGCTCAGAGAGAAAGGCCACATCTGAGCAACAAAAGAGGTTCTCTGGGGTGACTTTTAGGCACAATTTTAAGTAGGCTTAGCCTCCTTTGCAGTAACAAACTTCATAATGGCAAGCCCCAAGATCGAGGGCTTGGCCTTCTAAATTGGTAGACCCAATGCTTGTGAGAATATCAGGAATTCCCCAGGTGGGAAAGTTTAAATATTTCCACATTTCCCCCCAGTCCCTCAACGGGACTTTGGAAATATATACATGTAATTTTTATTGGGATTGTTCAGATACCATGCAATTATCCAAAGATCCAAAGTGTACAATAAGTTGCCCCTGGTACCCTCATACAGCTGTGCATCCATCACCACACTTAATTTTTGTTCAATTTTTAGAAACTTTTCATTACTCCATACAAGAAATAAAGTGAGATGGAAAAAAAGAAAGAAAAAGAAAAGGAAACTCAAATCCTCCCATATCCCTAACCAACCCCCCTCAATTGTTGACTCGTAGTGTTGGTATAGTACATTTGTTACTGTTTATGAAAGAATGTTGAAATACTACAAACTGTAGTACATAGTTTGCAATAGGTATATATTTCTTCCCTATATGCCCCTCTATTATTAACTTCTAGTTGTATTGTCATACATTTGTTCTGGTTCATGGAAGAGTTTTCTAATATTTTTACAGTTAATCATGGACATTGCCCACCATAGGATTCAGTTTTATACATTCCCATCTTTTGACCCCAAACTTTCCTTCTGGTGACATATATGACTCTAAGCTTCCCATTTCCACCTCATCCACATGCCATTTGGCACTGTTAGTTATTCTCACATCTTGCTACTGACACCTCTGTTCATTTCCAAACATTTAGGTTCATCCTAGTTGAACATTCTGCTCATACTAAGCAACCACTCCCCATTCTTAAGCCTCATCCTATATCTTGGTACCTTGTATTTCATGTCTATGAGTTTACATATTATAATTAGTTCTTATCAGTGAGACCCTGCAATATTTGTCCTTATGTGTCTGGCTTATTTCACTCAGTATATTGCCCTTGAGGTTTTGACATCAACCCATTTTTTTTAAGATGGTTTTGTTCACACCCCATACATTCCATCCTAAGTAAACAATCAATGGTTCTCTGTATGGTCACATATTTATGTGTTCACCACTTTCACCACTATCTATAAAGGGCATCCACATTTCTTCCACAAGGTAGGAGGGAGCATCAAAGAAGGTAGAGAGGGAAAAGAAAAAGGAAAAAAAAATGACAGCCGGGAAGTAGCAAAAAGAAAAACAACCCCAATTCAAAGTAGGGTAAAGAGTCAGACAGCAAGACCAATGTCAAATGTCCAACACTCCTTCCCTATCCCCCCCTCCTATCTGCATTTACCTTGGTATATTGCCTTTGTTACATTAAAGGAAGCATAATACAATGATTCTCTTAGTTACAGTCTCTAGTTTACATTGATTGCATCCCTCCCCCAATGCCTCCCCATTTTTAACACCTTGCAAGGTTGACATTTGCTTGTTCTCCCTTGTAAAATAACATATTTGTACAATTTATCACAATTGTTGAACACTCTATATTTCACCAAGTTACACAGTCCCAGTCTTTATCTTTCCTCCTTTCTTCTGGTGTTTCACATGCTCCCAATCTTCCTCTCTGAACCATATACATAGCTATCTTTGTTCACTGTACTTACATTGCTGGGCTACCATCTCCCAAAATCGTGTTCCAAACCACGCACTCCTGTCTTCTCCTATCACTCTGCAGTGTTCCCTTTAGTATTTCCTGTAGGGCAGGTGTCTTGTTTACAAAGTCTCTCATTGTCTGTTTGTCAGAAAATATTTTGAGCTCTCCCTCGTATTTGAAGGACAGCTTTGCTGGATATAGGATTCTTGGTTGGCAGTTTTTCTCTTTCAGTATCTTAAATATATCACACCACTTCCTTCTTGCCTCCATGGTTTCTGCTGAGAGATCCGCACATAGTCTTATTAAGCTTCCTTTGTATGTGATGGATTGCTTTTCTCTTGCTGCTTTCAGGATTCTCTCTTTGTCTTTGACATTTGGTAACCTGATTATTAAGTGTCTTGGCGTAGGCCTATTCAGATCTATTCTGTTTGGAGTATGCTGCACTTCTTGGATCTGTAATTTTATGTCTTTCATAAGAGATGGGAAATTTTCATTGATTATTTCCTCTATTATTGCCTCTTCCCCTTTTCCCTTCTCTTCTCCTTCTGGGACACCAATGATATGTAGATTCTTGTACTTTGTTTCATGTTTAAGTTCCCAGAGATGTTGCTCATATTTTTTTCATTCTTTTCTCCATCTGCTCCTTTGCGTGTAGGCTTTCAGGTGTTTTGTTCTCCAGTTCTTGAGTGTTTTCTTCTGCCTCTTGAGATCTGCTGTTGTATGTTTCCATTGTGTCTTTCATCTCTTGTGTTGTGCCTTTCATTTCCATATATTCTACTGGTTGTTTTTTTGAACTTTCAATTTCTGCCTTATATATGCCTAGTGTTTTCTTCACAGCCTCTATCTCTTTTGTGAAATATTCTCTAAACTTTTTGAATTGATTTAACATTAGTTGTTTAAATTCCTGTATCTCAGTTGAAGTGTACATTTGTTCCTTTGACTGGGTCATATCTTCATTTTTCTTAGTGTAGGTTGCAGTTTTCTGTTGTCTAGGCATCTGATCTCCTAGCCCACCCCAATCAGGTTTTCCCAGATGAGAACAGGCTCAGGTCACAGAAAGAGGTAATATTTCAGTATCTGGTTTCCCTGATGGCTTTTCTTAGAGGATTGAGACACCTGTGCTTTTCTGCCAGGCAGATGCACCTGTCACTGCCTGTGTAAGAGGGTGTGGCCTGTGGCTCTCCTCCCCCAGGCTTTGGGGTCTGGTTCTGGAAAGACTGAAAGATGGACAGTAGAACTGGGCCCCTCTGTTTCCTCTTGGGAAGCTATGCCCCCTCCAGAGATGTCATTTGCATATCAATAAGTTCTTTGTTTCTGTGACTCTGCTGATTGAAGTGTTTTGATTTCAAAATGTCTGAGGCTGTTTTTACTACAAAGTGCTGCTGGCTTAGAACAGCTGAGGTTTTCTCCACAGAGAGAGAAAGGGACATAAAAACTCCCAGGTTCACCAGTCAGCCAGGGATAGCACCTGATCCTCTGGGCTCCCTGTCCTGAGACAGATATGTCCCCCAACTCTCCCAAGGTCAGTTGTCACCAAAAGCCTCTGCTTGTTGAGGATTCACTGTCTGTATTGAGCAGTTAATATTAAAACCTCACTTGGAGCTGGGCTGAGAGAGTGCACCACGTGGCTTCTGTGAGGGAGGGGCTCTCGGCTCTTGGCTCTCAGCTCTCAGCACGGGTCCGCAGTTTTACTTACAGATTTTATGCTGTGATCTTGGGCATTCCTCCCAATTCAGGTTGGTGGATGATGAGTGAACAGTCACATTTGTCTCCCCACTGTTATTCCAGGTTATTTACTAGCTTTTTGGTCATTTATGAATTGTTCTGAGGGGGTACTAACAGTTTTCCACTCCTCTCTATGCCACCATCTTAGCTCCTCCCTGGAAGTATATTTTTATTCTCTGCCCAAATTACTCTGGGTTGTATCGGCACTTCAAACTAACCTGTACAAACCAACCAGATTTCACTCCCTATTCAAAGTTCTGTGTAATTATTGTGTTTGAATAAACTGACCATACAAGTTAAATTATACAGTGTGTTACCAAAAATACAGATTTTGCACCAAATAAACATCTCTTCCTTTACTCTCACACAGAAGTTGAAGTTTAAAACAATTTCAATATGAACCTTTACCCTTTAGCCTGATATACCTTAGTCCTAACCAAGTCCATTTCATTCATATCTCTAATTGAAGTTCATATCTCTCTTTTTCAGGCTCTTTAACATTTGCTGTATGGAGTAATGCTGACATTCATTGGTACTGGATTCTGGCTCTAAGTCTCAGGTATCACACAGATACCCAAAGTTCCAGGGACAGACCAGGTTATACACAAAGAGCTCAGCATCTTGGAATTTATAAATAGCCCTTACAATCCAGGAATAGATGTAACTGCTGTTAAGAGCTTACAATCTAGAGATATTCTTTTAAAATTCTTATGAGAATTTTATAGGCTTATCTGAATATGCCTATGACCATTTCTCAGGCAGATTTAAATTATCTGAGGATTATCTGTTAATACTTCCCTTTTCTCTATCCTGGTGGATATGATAGTTTCCTACATTACTGATAAGACACAAGTCAAATTTTCACCATGCATGTGTATGCATTCATATATTTGCATATCTGTATCTATTCAAGCATGTTAGTAGTTCATATTTGCCTATGACAGGGAAGTAAATTATCATTAACAACAAATATTTATTGAACAACTTTTGTAAGCAGAAGTTCTATTTGACAGGCAAAGAAAAGAAAATTCCACTCTAATGTTTGCCTCTGCAAAGGGGTTACAAGAAATATGAAGATGAATCCACCAATTTTGAAAATAATCTTAATTTAAAAAAATAGCACAATCAATCTCTGATTTGAAGAGAAACAAAATGAATTCAGAGTAATATACACAAGGAGGTGACCAAGATAACAGGAAAAGCAGGAAGTGTAGGGGAAATATTAGTTGTTGGTATCTTAAATTTGTAAATCAAGTAGTGGTAATGTAGCATCTAAACCAAATGAAGGTAGACACATAGAATTCAGGTTAGTGAATGACTTTAATTTGTCTTTTAAGAAGAGTTGTAAAGCTCAATAAGTGTGAAATAGTTATCTGACTTCACTACTAGAAAATTTTGCTTGCATTCCCTGAACTGAACTCTGTTATGTTGTTAGGAAATATGAAAATGAAATTGCCCCAGTGTATTTCTTTTATATACCTTGTTTAACAGGACAAATATTTTAGCTTTTAAGGTATTTTTCAAAGTTTTGCTTCCTTATTTATATTCACATTCATATTCCTTTTCCCTAGTAAGTGTTAATCAAAAAGAAAAGAACTGGAAAATTGAAAACATGGCATAAATATTAATATTTTATGAGACTATGGGATGAGGGGCAGGACAATTTCTCTTACATATTATGTCAGGATTTCTGACTTTTGCATTGCATATGCTGTTTAATTTGGTGATTATCTAGGGAGGTTACGTACCTTCCCCACCAAAGCTATATGGCATTTGAAAAATGTAAGTAAAGTAGGAAAAATTTTTGTTATGAAGTTTATGATACCTTTTGAAATAATTAGTACCATACATCCTAAAATGTTCCAGAACCAATGGAGATCACTGTTAAATTAATGTATAAACAGTGCTTAAATAATGCAGATCTCTTATTAGGTTATAAATAAGCAGGCACCTTCTTAGAATATCACTTTCTCTGATGGGCCCTGAAAAAAAGAAAAAAAGATACAAATTCTGGTTTTTGCTTATATGATTGTTAGAGTCTCTCAATTTTTGCTTATATATATCTAAGAGAAGTTGAATGCATAATGAATTTTTATAATGAGAAACCTATTCTAATGTCAACTTCCATGATAAAATTTGAACTGTCTTCCCATGGTTTAAAAACATTCTAGTAGTTGTTATAAACCTTTGGAAAAGAAGTGGGTATGCCTTTCTACTGGTGTATTTGGGGAAGGAATTTGTCAGTATTTTCTGTTCTCTAATGTATTATTTCTGCCATTATTCTAACCTCACCCTAACCCTTTCCAGGACCAAAAGAATTTCTCCCATTTAAGGATCCCCATAGTCCTTTCTTTCAGTACACAGAAATTTTCTTCCTTCCTTTATCTTTCTGTGTGTGCTTTTAGAAATTCTAACAGAATTGGACTACAGTATCTTACTTCTCTGAAACACCTTTTTAGTACATGATATTCTCTACCCCAAAATTTCTCCAAAGCCAAATTTCCATGAATCTGTAAATACAAAGGAGAGTAAAGTCTAATTAATTTCAATTAATCAAAAGGAAAGTGATTTGGAATTCCAGAAAAACATTATAGAGTATTTTAAATGGGGTTGTTTTCAAGTCTATGTATGCCTCATATTAAGCCAACAGTCAGTTCTCTCAAAAGGTTTTTAGAGACTCCTATGATGAATAGATTATTTGTTATCTTATTAGCAATGTGTGTATAAGTGGATCCTCTGTCTGAAGTATATGAAGAGTGCTTTTAGGTAAATAAATACTCCACTTTCAGCCTTGTTTACACAATCATTTTGTTTAGCAATACTTTATGCACCCTCTTTGGGAATGTCAGAAGAATAACTTAAACTCTATGAATAAATGGTTCCTAAACTTTTCTGCTCTGCTTTACAAAGTTAACATCAACTGTTACTTCTTTTGGGGTCTTAGTGTACTTTCCTCTAGCAATTAGCTAACATATTTTAGCTATTGGTTAACACATATAGTCTAAATTTTTGCTTTTTTGTATTTCTCTATCACTAGATTATAAACAACTTGAAGGTAGGTACCATGACTTATTCAGTTCTCTGCTACATACAGCACCCAGCTTATGCCCTGAATATGAATAAACAGTTTAATTTGTGAAAAGCAGGAACCCAAAATATTATTTTTAGCAGATTTGGTTCATTTGACTTATACGTCTTCTAAAACTGCAAGAGATGATTTAGAACCAGTTGTGCAAAAATTGTTCATCCATATACTGTAATGGAGATAGGCATGAAAAAAATTGGTGATTCGTGATGGGAAATGTAATGTAACTTTTTGTTCCCCTTGGATATTTTATGAAGGTTTCTGCCACATGAAAAAGGACTGTGATGTATTCAACAAAGCACTCACATGTTTTACCAGGATGGTTGAGCATAGTCTTTTCCCTAAACATGGGAAAATATCTACTCTATATAAACATGGGAAAAATACATACATGTATACATATGTACATATGTATTTTATCTACATTTTCCAGGTGTTGTACAATAAGCATATATTACTTTATCAGAAAATTTATCTTCCTTTAAGGAAAATAAGTTTCATTCACTAAGAAATTAAAATATTAATTAGAAAAATAATCTCTGACACTTTCAAATGAGTTTTGACAAAAATTTAGAATTCAATACTATCCCATTTATTTAAGAATAAAAATTTAATTTTTATTACATTTGAATGTGCCAAGTTCAGTACTATGTGATTATGTAATTTAGGAAATAGTTCAGTATTTGACATTTCCTTTACTGTGTCTAACATGATTGGAGTAGGAGTTTTCCTACAGATAATTAATGATTGTTCTTTCCTTGACAGTTTCTGGTGATATGGTACTACAGTATTTTGATAATCATGGTTACACACTATAGTTAATACACTATATACATTGCATTCAAAGAAAGTTAGTACACTATATACAAAGAAAGAATTATCTACATTCAATAAACACTGCATAGCTGAGATTCTTTTCAAGATATAGAAAAAGATAGATAAGAATGCTAGAGTAGGTCTCTTTGTATATGTGGAAAATAATTGGATATCTTTTTTATATTAGTAAGATGTAGGAAGTTCTAGGAATGTTTTCCAGTCAGAGAGTACTCATGTTGAATTATCAAAAGTTTCCCTATATTGAGAATAAACAGCATAAATAAAAATAAAACTCTTAATTTCCATGGAGCCTTGCTGAAATCCTTTCATGATATCAAGATCTGTAAGGTTTATATTCTCCAAAGAGCTAACATAAATCTATGCAAGATACTCCATATTTTTTTCTATCCAATAAATTTTAGGCTTTACTGTCATGTAAAAGGTCTAGTTATTCAGCAGGAGAAGAATTGATTTCCTCTTCTTCTACTAAAAGAATTCTGATTTTCCACTGGGTAACCATCTTCTTTTACCCTCAGTATATGTATTACAGATGGAGCTGAATCCACCTCAGCTCCTAAGATCAGCACTTGGCTGAAGCCCTAGTCATTCAGAGCTTTGCATACTCTGCCCACAGAATTAATACAGGAAGAGGAAAAAGGTACAAGTCAACACGTTTGAATCAAAGCTGATCCCAAGATATTTTCTTGAGTTGCCAGGAAATAGGAGTTCTCCTTTCTGTTAGACTTGTAACTTAGAGGATATAAGCCCTGGGTTGCTAGGGTAACACTAGGTAGAGGACCTGCACCAAAATAAAGCCAACACAGATAAGTCATATATCATATATATTGATTAGGGTAAAGCATTAGTTAGCAAATGTAGGATTCCTTCCTAACTAATAATTGTCTTTTTATTTATAGCATTTTAGTGATGTGATAAATACTTAGCTCTCAGAAGTATATATGCTGCTATGTTGCTTATTCATGGTAGAAAAAATGCTTTTCAGCCATGAATTTTTAAGTTTTCTCCCCATGTAATAGAATAGATCTTGTAGCTGTGGATGCAACAAATTTAGTGTATTTTGTGTTAGTGACTAAAGCATATTCTAATGGATCACCTTCATTTTTATGAAGTGAAAGTGATTTTCATTAGAGGATTTGCATGTTCTCTTGTACCTTGGTCAGTTTCTTCGATTCATCTATCTTCATTTTTTTTTTTTGGATATTACCTTTGTTCACACTACCATTTATTTACTCCTAAATATTCTAGTTCCTTTTAGTTCATCTCCTGTGTGTGTTGTTTTCTGTCTTAATGCAGATATGGTCCATAGAGAGGCATTTATATTTACATAAGAGAACACAATGCTCCATACTCAGGAACTATCAATATAATTTCATTGTGAGCTGCCTGAATAAAATCCTCCAATATGAAAATATACTTCATCTTAGTTTTGGATTTAACCTCTTTCCTATTTATGTTTTCTACATTTGAAAGTACATAAATGTCTGGATTATTGTTAAAAACTTGATCACAAAGTTATTATGGTACATGACAATATTCTTAATTTTGATATGTCATAGTTTTATCCTTTGGATTTAATTACAACTAAACCTTGCTTTTAAAATCTGAATTTCTTTTCTCTTCCTGAATTTTTTCATGTATTTTCTTCTCTGCTTTCATTGTGTAGTGGTTTCATATAATACACTAAATTTGAATATTCTATCTTTATTTTTCATTTTTTAAATTCATATAATTTTATCCTTTTAAACAATCAAGCTTGGAGAAATTACATGTTCATTACTTAGCATCCTATGCCATTTTAGATTTTAAACATTAGTCTTTATGGTTAAAGTGATCCCATTTTGAAATGATGTATTCTTTAGAACCTGAGTGAAATTCTTTAGTAAGAACTACATGCTCAGAGAGGTCCTCAGGTGTACTGAGGAACTGAAAAGCTAGTGTTTACTCTCACATAGGACTTTTTATCATCAGGATGAAGCACTAGTCATATTTTAATTAAAATGTCAGAACAAATACTGTTGGAGTTACTGAAAATGAATCACCAGATAAAGTCAGCACTGAGCCATGGCAGGTCAAAGAGGCAAAGTCACCTGGAGAAAAGAACTCAATTCATTCTCCTGCCTAAATGAGGAAGAAGGCTTTATGAGCAATATGAAATTTTAATACATCAAAGCACATACTTCTTTGTAGCAAAGGTCCATATTTTTGGACTGATGGCTTTTATTATTATTGTATTTTAATTCTTTGACAATGATATGAAACCCTGTGCTTTGGAGAATTGTTAATATTTTGTTTTAAGACACATGCCAAAGGAATAACATTATTTGGGCTTATTTTATTTTTCATTCTATTTGCTTTCTACATTCTCTGTAGTGCTGTGCTTCATAAGCATTTGTGAAAGTCAGCCTAGTCACATTGTAAGGACATTTATTTATTGTAAAAGATAATATTGTCTTCTCAAGTAAAGTACTTCTTTGCCAATGTACCTGAGAAATTCCTGTAGGGTTCTGAAGGTATTCCCTCTCTTTCTTGCTTTTTCATTTTTAGATGTCAGCCAGAGCACTGGGGATATGCTCTAGCTCAAGAATCAGTTGTACTGATACTGCCAAGAAATGTACTGTGCTGGTTTGGATCTGTTATGTATCCCAGAAAAGACTATGTTCTTTTTATCTTGAGAGGGGCAGACTTATTGTGAGTGTGGTCTTTTGATTTGGTTGTTTCCATGGAGATGTCACCCAACCCCTTGAAGGTGGGTCTTAATTCCCTTGCTGGAGTCCTTTATGAGAGCATAAAAGGCAGAGACATTTTGGAGAGAGCTTAGAGAAGCTAAGAAAAGAAATCTAGAGTTTGCCATGGGAGAAGCAATAAAGACTCACAAGAGAAGCTAAGACAGTAGTGCAGAGACATTTTGCAGAAAGTCACAAAACCATAAGCCAAACCCAGGAAAGGACTAGCAGACTCCAGCCATATGCCTTTCCATGTGACAGAGGTACCCCAGATGCCATCAGAATATTTTAAAATACTTCTTCAGAGAAGATATCATCCTGTTGCCTTAATTGTGATATTTTCATGGCCTTACAACTGTAAATTTATGAACTTATAAACCCCCATTGTAAGAGCCAGTCTATTTCTGGTATAGTGCATTTCAGCAGCTTTAGCAAACTGGAACGCCTACCTTCCAGGCTCCTTTCATCAAAGATCTCTAAACCCTTCTCTACTTCCCATTCCAAAAAAATAAAATAAAATGTTTTATGCATAATGAACCTGATTCTGCTGATGAGAAATTAAGGGGATTGCTCACCATTTATATGTGCATTAATTCTTCCAGTCTTCAGAATACCCTTTAAAGCACTGGGAGAGATCTGTGATGTGTACAGCATTTTCCAATATCACTGGTAGAACTATCCTAAGTGGTTTCTTATTTTACTCAGGAAAGTGAGATTTTCCAATACCAATTGAAACAAGAATTTCATTAGTACTATAATCTTGAAATGTCATTATTGCACCATCTTTTGCTTTTTCTGTCTATTGTACATGGCATGTGGGTTTTCTCATTTCATGTCATTTGCTTCCTGTCTCCAAAAAGTATGATTGCCTAGAAACAGAAATTCCTATCATTAGTTTAGTTGGAAGTCTGTGGCTGGTAAGGTTCTTAACTAATTTGGGGGCTGAGAAGGAAAATGCCTGATCTTAATTCTTTCTTGTACATGTTGTGTCTGGATTCAGTTGGGATTTTGACAGTCTCCTACATTCTTGGTCTCATACTCTTCTGCCATTGTTACTAAAAATAATTTCCTCTCTCCCTAAATATGACATACAACTATAGTCCATTCCTTGCTTTTATTTGGTGTGTCATTGTTGATTTTTTCTGCCCAACTTATGCTCTACTTGCTCCAGTTTAATTTGCCCAAGATCTTATTCTAAAGTACCTATTACTTGTTTAGTCCTTTGAATCATCTAAAGAAATTAAATGAGGTATTGCAGATACCTTATTCTACCTCTGACAACTTGTGATGTACTCCTAGCCGAATCTCAAGAACTTTAATATTTCTTGACAATTGTACACTTCATACTGAATTTTTTCCAACTGTCTCTCTGTCTTACAGTTAACCACAAGTAAAGATGAAACAATTATATAGATATATATTTGAGGGTTTTAAGGTCAAAGCCAGATAACTTACTTTTCAGAGCATTTAACTTCAGCTTATATCAACTATTCACATTCCTTGTGTTTTCTTTTCAAAGCCTCAACATGTATGAAATTTCCTGTGATCTATTGGATTATTCATTTTTCCAAACTTTTATTGAGGGAAAGCCTTTCTCTGGGCCAGAACTTTCATGAAATACAAGATAAGCTTCCTAGTGTATACTTAGAAATGGACCAGGCCATATTAAAGGCCTTCCAGACATTAACACACTTCTTTGCAGTGCTCCAGGTATCTGATCTCACAAATCATAGGGAACTGTTTAGGTATCTTCCTGCAAGATTTAGTGAAACTAAACTCACTGATAAATTTACTAAGAGCTGTAGGTTTTAGCTGTGAAATGAGTCCCTTATATTCTTCATTTTATCAGTAAATGGATCTGGCCACCTATTGTCTGACTACATGAAAGTTGTGATATTTTAGACACATAGATCTTAACGTTAGAAAGGGGGAACTTAAGAGATCATTTCTTCCATTCATAGTTTCTTAATTTTATCACACCAACAGTTATGAACTGGTAAGTGTAACAGGAAACATCTTGGAGATGTTAACTGTGGCTAGTGACTACTATTGTAGTGGATATATTTTAAATTAAATATAATAAAATCCTATTAATCCTGAATTGGGGAATGGGGCATTCTGATTAACTGAATACTGCAATTACCTGAAAATTTCTTAACATAGATTACCAATTTGACAATAACAGTTCATTAACCATATAACTATACTTCTGGCATTTTCCTTGATATACAAGGTGCTTCTTGGTCTTCAGTAATCTTCATAAACTTCCATTATTATCATCATTATCATTGTATGTAATTATGGAAAAATTCAAGACTGAATTTTCTTTTCATTCAAATATAAGCTAAAGAATACTCTGTAGTCAATAAATACTTGAACAGCAATATTTTTATACTTTCAAAGAAAGAATTAAATTACAGAAATACTAAGGAATAGAGACAGAAATAATAATTAAGATGGCAAGAATTAGGCTTTATGTATTTAAGAAGGTTGGAGCTTTTTATAAGAACGTCATACTTTCTGCTTGAAAACTGGATTAAAATCAATTCAGGAATTATTTATTGAGCATCTGTTGTGTGCTAGTCCCTGAACTATGGAACATAAAAAAGGAGGAGAGTAAGGACTAAAGTATACTTCACTTATGTAGCCCTAGCTCCTAAGCCAATGCCGAACTTACATAATAGATGCTTGTTGTTAAATGAGAGAATGCATATTCAAAATCACTCTCAGCCTCATAACCTCATTTTTTATTTGTTTGTTGGTTGCCATTAATTTTGTAATCCATTTATTTGAATGTGAGTTAAGATATCAAGGTTGTAATCCTGTATATACTATGTTTAATAACAGCTTTATTTAGATATAATTCACATACCATACAATTCATGCCATGTAAAATTTATCCTCCAGTGGTTTTTAGTATACTCACAGAGTCATTCAATCATCACTACAATCAATTTTAGATTATTTTCATCACCCAAAAAGAAACCTCAAACCCATTAGCTGTCATCCCTCATTTGCCCCAATCCCCTCCAGCTCTAGGCAACCACTAATCTATTTCCTTTCTCTATAAGACTATTCTGGACATTTTATAATCCTGCATATGCTACTGACTTAGTATATAATTTGCCAAGTTGGTTTGTCCATTTGAAACCTAAGATAATCAGTTTATGTTATCTTCTCCCTTCATAGGGATAAGGATGAATGTGATCATAAATACTTTGTTCCAGAAGAGGAAAAGTAATAGAAATCCATGAAACATGATATGATTAGAGTTAAATCTAATGTATTTGTTAGTAAAATATTTTTAAAGTACAATTTGTCTTATGTTGAAAAGTCATCATTGCTGGAAATAGCATACACAGACATTAGAGTGCATGGATGCAGATTTACTAACTGTTAACATGCAAAGATGTGATTTACTCCAATGTCTGGTTTTGGATTTTTTAGTAAATAACTATATATTGGAGCTCTGGCAAATGTATTGTGCTTTAGATGTGAATAAAATTTATGTCTTACATTTAGAAAATGAAGAAATTGAAAAGCCAAGATTTCTGTGGGCTCTTTGCTTCAATATGAGAGATTCTTCAGACATCAACAGGAACTCTTATAGCAATTTACCATCCAACATTTATGTCTCCTCCAGCCCAGACTGTGGTTTAGGAAATGACAATGCATTCAAACAGGTAAGGCAGTTGATGTTTCTTGGTTTTGTAATAAGAAGTGAATGTTATCTGCTGTGACAGGTAGGAAAAGGGTAGAAAATTTTCTCTCTCATTTACTACCATCTCATCAATTTGTCCCTGAACTTTTTTGTATGAATTACAAAGCTACTTTTTTTTACAAAGCTACTTTTTTTTTACAAAGCTACTTTAAAAAAGTGTCAGGGAAGATGGGTAAGATTATGGCATAAAGAGGTGTGGAATTTAGTTAGTCCTCTAGAGAAACATGTAAATAGCCAGAAACAACTAGTAAATGGTCTGGAACAACTGCTAGGGGACAACCCTGAGTGTCCACACATCATACACCAGCCTGGAATAGGTTTAATGGCTGAGATTGCAGCACAAAAGCTGTAAGTAAAAACTGTTGGACTGTGCTGGCATCCCCTCCCCCAAGGCAGGCTAAGGTGCAAAACATCACTGTGGGAGAAAGAAGCCATTCCTGCTGGAAGCAAGTGAATACAGCTCAACCAAGCTCCATCTGGGGCTTTAATTAACAAGTGTGGACTGCTGAATACAAGCTACAAACACAGACAAACCCCTAACAAGCAGCAAAGTATCCTGAGGTCACTCCCAGTGGAGAGGAGGTGGGGCTGATGGAAAAAATATGGAAGTTTTTGGATATGGCTGAGCTTAGACTACTGCAAAATGGCTGTGTATCAAGAAAAGAAGCACAGAGGACTGGGTACTATCTCGGGTCAACAGGAGAACACAGGGGACTGGAAAATGGCTCTGAAAGGGGGCTTTCTTTCCCCTTTTATCTTTCAGTCTGAGTGGCTCAGTGGAGAAAGCCTTAGGCATTTTCAGTTCTCAGCTGACACAGGCAGGGGTGGAGTTCACAGAGCCAGAGAGACAAAGGAGAAATACAAGTGCAGAAGATAACCTTAAGGGGGTGTATCTTCCCTAAGAGGAGGGAGGTGGGGCCCAGCTCAAGTGGCTGCCCACCCTTCATAACTCAGACCCCTGGGCCTGGGGGGAAACAACAATCAAACCAGAAAAAACCTAAGCTGAGAATTAAAGGGACCACACCACTTTACATAAGTGGGGAGCAACTGGCTGACAGGTGTAACCTGCTGGACAGGTTAGGAAAGCACAGCATCTAGATGCCTCATGGGAAAGTCTGTCAATCTTCCAGGACACACTTTCAGGGAAACCTGATATGAATATAGCCCCATCCTGAGACCTGACCCTGTTCTGGTCTGGGAAAATCTGATTGGAGTAATCAAGGAAACCAGATGCCTAGAAAACAGAAAACTATAAATCACACTAGGAAAAACAAAGCTATGGCCCAGTCAAAGGAACAAACTCACACTTCAACTGAGATACGGGAATTGAAACAACTAATTAAAGATCTTCAAATAAATATGCTAAATCAATTCAAAAACCAATTCAATGAGTTGAGTAAAGATATGGCAAAAGAGATGAAGGATATAAAGAAAACATTGGGTGAACATAAGGAAAAACTTCTTTTTTTTCTTATTTCTTTTCTGTAGTCATGAGTATATTCTAAAATTGAAAAAAATTAATTAAGATGATGAATGCACAACTATATGATGGTACCATGAACAATTGATTGCACACTTTGGATGATTGTATGGTATGCCAATAATCTCAATAAAATTGTATTTTAAAAAGCCAAAAAAGTACCAGATGTCTTTATTTCCTTAAATATAATGATGAATTATGAGATTATTTATTAATTCCTCTGGGGGAATAAACATCAAATATATTAGAAATACATATTCATGAAATGAATTTGTGAGTGTTGTCATCAAGATGGTAGCCTAAGACATCCCCAGGAAAGTATTTCCTTAGAGACAGCTAAATAAAAGGGCAGGTTCCACTCACCTGGAACTCAGGAGGACAGTAGAGTCTAGAGAAAGAGTCCTCAAATGCTGATTCAAAGGGGAAAATTAAAACCTCACCAAAAAGGAAGGTAGGATGTCTATGACTTGGTAGTCACAGGTTGTACCCCTCCCCCATCCTCAGCCCTGAACAACTTAAGCAAAATACAGCCATGGCATTCTAGTCTAGGCACCTCCTGTCATGGTGCCTGACCACACAGCTGTTCACAGTAATAACTTGAGTCTCTGGCACATTCAGGAACAGGGAACCAATACCACATAGACCCAAGGTGGTGCCCTTGTGGTCCTCAAATGCCTGCATAAAAGAAGCCACCAGGAAACAAGAGTTACCCTGGTGGAACTGTTAGTAAGCAGTGCACACTCACTACCCAGTGTCTAATTGCTGGTGCACCTAAAGAAAAAGTTAGATATTTTTTAACACTGACCCCAACTAGCTCCCTCAGGTGAGATACTCTAACATGGAAGTTACTGGAGGCAGAAAAGCTGCATAGAAAAAAATGGGAAAATTGTACAATTGTAAGGTAGGGTGGACATAAGACTGAAAGATATAAGACTGAAAGTATAGTGAAAAGACAGCTCTTAGTATGGGAGAGCAGCTGAGCAAATCACAGCCACTGGGGAGGAAAACTTGCATAATACAAACACCAGCCCAGGACTTCTAGAGGAGAAACAGAGGAAAGAAAATAGTCCCCTGGAGGGAAAACAGTCAAATATAATAAGGTACTCATAAAGCTACAATGCATTCCCAAAGCAGGTGACTGATGCAAAAGACCTGAGAAAAACTGAACTGTTAAACCTAGGCTGCTCTGAAAGCTCAGTATAAGCAGGGCCAAGTGTTGGAGAACATTAATGCACAGCCAATTTGTAATAAAACCCTAGGCAAAGGGAGAAACTGTCTCCAGAATTAGCACATCAAATTTTTCAAATGCCCAGACATCAACAAAATATCACAAGACATACAAAGAAACAGGAAGATATGGTCATTCAAGGAAAAAAATTAAAATGTCACAGGAAACACAGACATTAGAACAACCAAAGACATCTTGTTCCAACAGATCTTCTAAATCAATTAAAAAAGATGAAGAAAAATTGGATTGAAAAAAAATAAGAAGAAATAGAAAGCTTAAAAAGAAGCATAAACAATTATGGAGATGAAAGGCAAAATAATTGAGATTAAAATACACTAGAGATGCGTCTGGGAAGATGGCAGAATAGGAGAGGCAGAGCAAACTTCTCCCCCATGGAAGAACTAGAGAAAAGTCAGAAAACTACCAGGACAGCAGTTCCAGGGTATAAGAGACAAAGAAGGACCTCTACAATATGTAGTTGGGGCTTGGTTGAAAGAGCAGAGAAATTATGTCTGAAAGGATGGGGTGAGTTTATTCAACTGGGACCACTGCTGGGGCTGGCAGCTGCAAGCCAGCCAGCCAAGCAGAGAAGGGAGAAGCTCTCCACTCCCACACACTTGTCTCAGCAATTAGCTGGGGAAATAACCATTCTCAGCACCACAGGAAGGGGCTTCTGTGATGGAACTCAGGAACCAGCTGACCTGTGTTGACTGCACACAGAAAACTTGGTACATTTACTCTTCCTCCACAGAAGCCTTCAGTGTTTCCAGGCAAGAGGCAGTGATAAGTAAGGGTGCCACATGGAAGAACCAGGAGCCCAAGAGGCTCATGGGCAGGGACCTTGAGGGCTAAATAAATGTGGGGTGCTTTTGAGCTGGCTGAGGGCTGGAAAGGGTGAGACTCACAGCCCCACAGCCTGAGGGTTGTCCACTCAGAATCCTGGAAATCACCAGACCCACTATGCCCTTAAGGGGACTCTTTGCCAAACTGCACAGGGCCCAACCCCCACACCCAGGGCTGGTAGTTCCCAGAGCACACAGAGAACTTGTGCACTGATTAGATATACACTTAGCTTGAACCTCACCCAGCACATACCCACAGTCAGAGAAAGGGGCTTGAGGGGGAAGAGGTGGTTCAAGAGTGTCATCTGCTGGGAAGACAGGGAACGTGCACTCCAGCAAGCTCTGGTTATGCCAAACTTTTTATAAATGCCCAAATAATCCTGCATTTACAAAAATTGCCTTATGAATATAAAAAAATGCCCCAAAGTCAACAGAAAATCACAAAGAATATGAAGAACCAAGGTGACATGGAAAAGCCAAGTGACAAAATTACAAAGCCAAAAGAGACAAAGAACTTGAAGCACTTAATCAAAGAAGTACATACAAATCTCCAAAACAACTTCTATGGGTTAACTAAAGATATAAAGAACATCAAGAAGACTTTAGAAGAGTATAAGATGAATTTGAAAGACAAAATAGAAAAATAGCAGATCTTATGGAAACAAAAATGCTGTAGATTTAATTAAAAATATACTAGGTACACAGAGAAGCAGATTTGAGGAGGCAGAAGAAAGAATAAGTTAACTAGAGTACATACAGCTGAATTCAAATACACTAAGGAAAAATGGTGAAAAGGATGGAAAAATTTGAATTGAATCTCAGGGAAATGATGGACAAAACAAAGCACACAAATGTAAGAATCATTGGTGTCCCAGAAAGAGAAGAGTAATGGGCTAAGAAGAGTATTCAAGGAAATAGTTGGGGAAAACTTCCCAACCCTTATAAAGAACATACATATTCTAATCCAAGAAGCCCAATGAACTCAAAATAGAATAAATCCAAATAGACCCACTCTGAGACATATGCGAATTAGATTGTCAAATGCTGAAGAGAAAGAGAAATTCCTGAAAGCATCAAGAGAGAAGCAATTCAGCACATACAAGGGAAACCACATAAGACTAAGTGCTGACTACTCAACAGGCACCATGGAGGCAAGAAGGCAGTGGTATGACATATTTAAGATCATGAAAGAGAACAATTGCCAACCAAGAATTCTTTATCCAGCAAAGCTCTCCTTCAAAATTAAGGAGGAGGTTAAAATTTTCACAAACAAATGCTGAGAGAATTATTAACAAGAAACCTTCCATGCAAGAAATATTAAGGGAAGTTCTGCCTGAATAAAAAGTAAGAAGAGAGAGGTATGGATAATTGTTTAGAACTGAAGAGTGTTAGTAAGGGTAACTTAAATGAAAAAGAGAGAGGGGGGAAATAAATCTGACAAAAACCAAAGGATAAGGTGGTTGGTTCCAGAACTGCCTTAGAGTAATATCTTTGAATATGAATGGATTGAATTCCCCAGTTAAAACATACAGACCCACAGAATGGATTCAAAGTTTGATCCATTGATATGCTGTTTACAGGAAACCCATGTTAGACCCAGCAACACAAAGATATTGAAAGTGAAAGGATGGAAAAAGTATTCCATGCAAGCTGTATCCAAAGAAAGCAGGGGTAACTATACTAATATCAAATAAAATAGACTTTAAATTTAAAGAAGTCATGAGACAAAGAAGGACACTATATATTAATAAAAGGGACAATCTACAAAGAAGAAATAACAATCATGTTTATGCACCCAATCAAGGAACTCCAAAGTACATCAGATAAGCATTGGCAAAACTGAAGGGAGCAATAGATGTTTCTACAACAATAGAGGGAGAATTATAATACACCACTCTCTTCTATAGACATAACAACTAGACAGAGGACCAATAAGGAAATTGAGAACTGAAACAATGTGATAAATGAATTAGACTTAAAAGACAAATATATATAATTGCACCCCAAAACACCAGGATATACATTCTTCTCTAGTACTCATGGAACATTTTCCAGGATAGATCATATGCTGGGCATAAAACAAGTCTCAAAATTTAAAAAGTTTGAAATGATTCAAAGCAAATTCTCTGACCACAATGGAATGCAGCTGGAAATCAATATCCACCAAAGAACCAGAACTTTCACAAATATATGGAGGTTAAACAACAGACTCCTAAGCAATCAGTGGGCCAAAGAAGAAATTACAAGCGAAATTGATAAATATCTATGGATGACCAGGGGTTGGGGAAAGGGGAGGTTGGGCAGGTATTGCCTCCTGGGTGCAGGGTTTCTGTTTGGGATGATGAAAATGTTCTGAGAATAGCAGTGGGAATGATCACACAACACTGTGGATGCAGTTAATGCCACTGAATTGTAAACTTAAAAATGGTTAAGATGGTAAATTCTATATTATCTATATTTTACCACAATATAAAAGCTAAACAACAAAACAAAATAAAAATCTATGGATGAAAAAAAATGAGAACACAATATCTCAAAACATATGGGATGCAGTGAAGGTGGGGCTGAGAGGGAAATTTTTAGCTCTAAATATCTACATTAAAAAAGAGAAGAAAAATAAAACCAAATACCTAATTGAACAATTTAGAAAGCTACAGAATGAACAGAAAACTAACCCTAAAGCAAGTATAGGAAAAGAAATAAAAAGATTAAAGCCAAAATAAATGATTTGGAGAACAAAAAGCTATAGAAAGAATTTAAAAAACAAAAGTTGGTTCTTTGAGAAGATCAACAAGATTGACAAATGCTTAGCTAAGCTGACAAAGTAAAAAAGAGACAAGACCCAAATAAACAAAATCAGAAATAAGAGGGGGGCCAATTACTATGGATCCCAAAGAAATTTTAAAAATCATAAGAGGATACTATGAATAACTGTGTGCAAACAAACTAGACAACTTAGAGGAAATGGACACTTTCCTGAAAACACACGAACAACCTAGAACAACCAGAGAAGAAATAGAAGACCTCAACAAACCAATCACAAGTAAGTAGATCCAGTCAGATGACATAACAGGGCAATTTTACCAAATATTCCAAAAAGGGCTGCCATCATTCCTGCTCAAACTGTTTCAAAGAATTGAAGAAAAAGGAACACCACCTAACTCATTTTATGAAACTAACATCACTATAATACCAAAACCAGATAAAGATACTACAATAAAGGAAAACTACAGGCCAATCTCCCTAATGAATATGGATTTAATAATTCTCAGCAAAATACTTGCAAAACAAATCCAAAAGTACATTAAAAGAATTATACACTGTGACCAAGTGGGATTCATTCCAGGCATGCAAAAGTGATTCAACATAAGAAAAATCAATCAATATAATACAACACATTAACAAATTGGAAGGGAAAAATCAAATGGTCATTTCAATAGACACTGAAAAATCATTTGACAAAATTCAGCATCCCTTTTTCATTAAAACATTTCCAAAGGTAGGAATTGAAGGAAACTTCCTCAATATGATAAAGGGCATATATTAAAAACCAACAGCCACCATAGTACTCAACAGTGAGAGACTGAAAGCTAAGTTCAGAAACACAAGTATGCCCAATATCACCACATTATTCAATATTGGGCTAGAAGTTCTAGCCAGAGCAATATTCCAAGACAAAGAAATAAAAAGTGTCAAGATTGGAAAGGAAGAAGTAAAACTGTCATTGTTTGGAAATGATACCTTTTATGTGGGAAATCCTGAGAAATCAATGAACAAATTCAGCAGAGTGGTGGGATTGACAAGATTAATGTGCATAAATTACTAATGTTCCTATAATTTAGCAATAACCTAACTGAAGAGGCAATCAGAAAAAAAAACATTCAAAATATGAACTAATAAAATCAACTACCTGGGTATAAATTTTAGTGAGGATGTAAAAGACCTCTACACAGAAATTATAAAGTGCAAATAAAAGAAGTCAAAGGGGATCTAATTAGGTAGAATGATATTCTGTGTTCCTGGATAGGAAGGTTGAACATCATTAAGATGTCAATTCTACCCAAACTGATCTTCAGATTCAATGCAATTACAATCATAATTACAACAACCTACATCACAGACTTGGAAAAGCTAGTTATCAAATTTATTTGGAAGGGAAAGGGGACTTGAATTGCCAGGAACTTTCTAAAAAAGAAAAACAAAGTGGAAGGATTCACACTTCCTGGCTTTAAAACCTACTATAAAGCCACAGTAGACAAAACAGCACGGCACTGGCACAAAGATAGACATACTGATCAATGGGATCAAATCAAGAGTTCAGAAATAGACCCCCGGATCTATGGTCAACTGAGTTTTTGATAAGGTCTCCAAATCCACTGAACTGGCACACAGCAGACTCTTCAACAAATGGGGCTGGGAGAACTGGATATCCATGTCCAAAAGAATGAAAGAGGACCCCTACTTCACACCTTATAAAAATGGCTAAACAACAAATGAAAAAAAACGTTCACTAGCTATTAGGGAAATGCAAATCAAGACCACAATGAGATATATCTCACACCAATAAGAATGGCTTATTAAACAAACAGGAATCTAAAATGTCAGAGAGGATGTGGAGAATTTTGAAATCTCATCTGCTGCTGGTGGGAATGTATAATGGTACAGAGACTGTGGAAGACAGTTTTGTGCTTCCTCAGAAAACTAGATATCAAGTTATCCTACTATCTGGCAATTCCACTACTTGGTATATATTCAGAAGATCTGAAAGCAGTGACATGAACAGACATTTGCACACTGATATTCATAGCAGCATTATTCACAATTGCCAAAAGATAGAAGTAAACCAAGTGTCCTTCAACAGAAGTGGATAAACAAAATGTGGTATATATACATATGATGGAATACTAGGCAGCAGGAAGAAGAAATGAGGTCCTAAAATGTGAAAACAAGGGTGAAACTAAAGGACATAATGTTGAGTGAAATAGCCACAATAGGAAAGATACTGTATGTTATCACTAATATAAACCCCCTGAATAATGTAAAATTAGTGCATTAAAATGTAGAAAATAGGGGACCTAAAGATAGATAGAAGCTAGAGAATGGGAAATGATTACCTAATATGTACAGACCTATAAACAAGGTTGAACTTAAAGGTTTGGGGATGGACAGTGTTGATGATGATCTGTTTATGGGATTATAGGAATCAGTGCCAGATTTAAGGTGAGCATGACTGAAAGGGGTTGTTTAAAGGTATGCATCCCTCAGATTATCACCAAAAATATAAATAACTGCTTATATGATCTACTTCTAAGTTATGACACTGGTACAAAGTGTGAAACCGAGGATATATGGGAAGACCTATCTGTTGCATATTATGGACTATATTTAATATGAATAGCTTACTAGTATGTCACAAATACTAGGAGTAAATAATTAGGAGCTGATAAGAGTTTTGGGGTGTTTTGGGTTCTGATATTTTTTTTTAAAATTAGAGTGATAATGATTGCACAATTAAGTGCAGATGGTGTGAGACATTGATTGTTTATCTTTGACAGAGTATAAGCTATGTAAAATTAGGAACCCCCTACTTAATAAGTCAGGTTCTCTATCTTGAATCTTGATCTTGTGAAACATATGGCTGAAAAGGAGAGGTTAAGGTTACCTATAATTTTGCCTAAGAGTCACTTTCAGAGAACCTCTTGTTGCTCAGAAGTGGCCTTATGCTCTCTAAGCCCAACTCTGAAAATATATTCATTACCCTCCCCACTATGTGGGACATGGTTCCCAGCAGAATGAGTCTCCCTCACAACATGGGTCACAACTCCTAGGAGTGAGTCTGGCTTGGGAATTGAGGGATTGAAATTGCCTTCTTGACCAAAAGTGGGAAAGAAAGGTAAAAAAAAAATAAGGTTTCAGTGGCTAGGAGATTTCAAATATAGCCAAGAGGCTATCCTGGATGTTATTCTTATGCAAGCTCCAGCTAGATAATTCCAAATGTTCACAGTATGCCAAGCCCTAATCAACAGTAGTGCCCCAAATCCTAAAGATATCCATGTCCCTGCATGAGACTTTTATAAGTTTCACTCACTAAGTTTATTTTTCAGAAACTTAAATCCTCCAGAATTTTCCTATGTCAGATAAGTACCAAAACCCAGAGGTAACAGCCTCTTCCAGAACATCAACCAGATGCCTCTCCCTTCCCCATAATGTTGACAGCCCTTTTCATTATGAACAAGTTAGTATCACTGTCCAGATATCCCTGAAGAATAAGACATTGATCAAATGAGAGAGAGCAGCAGATAAGATAGGATTTAACAAAGGATTACAAATACTGGACCTTTAAATAAACTTTTTTTTTTTTAGCCTACAGAATATTAGAACAGCTAGAAGAAAATAACTGAAATATGGAACTGTAACCCATAATATTCATTGAAATTTTCTCTATAAATGCTTATTAAATCATACTTTGAAAGTTATCACTTTTCTATAAATATGTTATATCTCACATTAAGGAAATAACTGAAATTGTGGAACTGTAACCATAACATTCTTTGAAATTTGTTCTATAACTACTTGTTAAATCATTCTTTGAAAGTTATCACTTTTCTGTATATGTTTTAAACATCACAATTAAAAATGTTAAAAAGAAAACAAAAAAAATACACTAGCACCATAAAACAGCAGATTTGGGCAAGCAGAAGTAAGAATCAGTGAATTAGAAGACAGGAAAATCAAAATCATACCTTTGGAAGAACAGAGAGTAAAGAATCTTAAAGTGAGTAGAGCCTAAAGTACCTGTGGGACAACATGAAGTGTACCAACATACACATCCCAGAAGGAGAAGAGAAGGGAATGGGGCAGTAAGAATATTTGAGGAAATATTCACTGAAAATTTCCCAACTCTTATGCAAGACTTAATATAAATGTCCAGGAAGCACAACATAATCCAAACAGAATAAATTCTATTAGACCTACACCACAACATATAATAATCAAAATGTCAAATGACAAATATAAAGATAGAATTCTGAAAGCAGCCAGAGAAAAGTGATTCATTAAATGCAAGTAATCCTCAAGAAGAATAAGTGCAATTTTCTCATCAGAAACTATGAAGGTGAGAAGGCATTAATATGACATATTTAAGGTAGTTTTCTGGTTTGCTAATGCTGCCATTATGCAGAATACCAGAAATGGATTGGCTTTTATAAAGTGGGTTTATTTGGTTACAAATTTACAGTTTGAAGGCCATGAAAATATCCAAATCAAGGCATAAACATGAGTATACCTTCACTGAAGGAAGGCCTATGGCATCCAGAAAAATCTCTGTTATCTGGGAAGGCATGTGGCTGGTGTCTGCTGATCCCAGGTTGTGTTCCAGCTCTAGTCTCAGCTCCTGTGCATTCTTCAAAATGTTGCTCTTTGGACATTTGTCCTCTCTTAGCTTCTCAGGAGCAAACTCTGGGCTAGTATCTCCAAAGTTTCAGCAAATGTCCGCTTTCAGTGGCCATCTCCAAAATGTCTCTCTCAGCTGCTCTCCAAAATGTCACTCTCAGCCACTCTGAGGTCCTTCTGTTTGTGAGCTGTTTTATAGGGCTCCAGTGATTAAATCAAGACTCACCCTGAATGGGTGGGGTCCATATTTCCATGGAAATAATTTAATCAAATTTTTCACATATAGTTGATTGAGTCACATCTCCATGGAAACAGTAAATCAAAGGATTCAATGTAATCAACACTAATACATCAGCCCCCACAAGATTGCATTAAAGAACATGGCTTTTGGGGGGACATAATATGTATTAGTTAGGGTTCTCTAGGGAAACAATCAACAAGAGACATCTGTAAATGTAAGAATTTATAAAAGTGTCTTACACAACTATGGGGATGCATGAGTCCAAATCCCATAGGAGAGGCAGCAAACTGGCAACCCTGATGAAGGTGTTTGATGGACTTCTCAGGAAATCCTTTGCTGGCTAGCCAAAGGAGAAGTGAAGGTCCTCTCTGTCTCTTGTTTAAAAGTCTTCACCTGATTGGATTAAATCCAGCTGATTGAAATCTCTCATTGCAGAAGACATGCCCCTTGATGTAATCAGTCACAGCTGCAGCCAATTGACTGATGATTTAATAAACCAGCCTCCTGGTTTATTAACCAGCCACAAATGTTGCAGTAATGGTTATGACAGTGCTTGCTTGACCATACACCTGAACACCATGACTTGGCCAAGTTGACACATTAACCTAACTATAACAGTCCACCCCTTATCAACTTGGCAGTTATACTCATCACCTTAAACCATACTTTATCTCTAAGTAGAGCATAACAGACATATTTCACCTAACAATACTCAGCTGTCCTGAATACAACTGGAAATGCACTAAATCTCTCCAGAATAGGGTGCAATTCCTTGAGACACATTGACTCTTAAACTTGATTTCCTTTAACTTAAATACTGTGAAATGAATAATACAGCTTATGTCATATGATAAGGGGATAAGATAGAGAAGGAAACAAAGATATCTTCTTTACAGGAAAATACAAACATACTCATAATAAAACAAGGAGGAAATATTCATGCCATCATAGTCCTCATTTCTGTAACTGGTCACATGGTCAAAGTTCATATTTATCACAACCTTCTTCCACTACCCATTCCATGTTCCCTTTACCCTCAGCAAGCACTTCAGCTGGCCATAGTTCTTTGCCTGGTGGGGTGAACCAAACCTTCATTCCTGAAGATTCTGGGCCATTGGTAGTCCTCCCTGGATTGGGTTGTTGCAGGTTTCCATTGACTTTAATCACAGGGTGTTGTAGTACTAAGACATGCCCTGGGGGATCTCCTGTATTCCAGGAAAACTCTTCTTTACCTCCACTCTGTAGTTGCAGTGCTATTTCCTCTTTGTAGTCAGGATCAATCACCCCAGCCAGTACAGTAAACCCCTTCCTTGCCTGTTGATTCACAAGCATGAGCAGCCCAAAGAGGCCAGGTGGCATTCAACTTCCAATTCAATGGAATCATTGTTGTGTCTCCTGGTGGAAGCACTCCTCCTTTTGGAACTAAGACTTGTAGAGCAGCAGAGCTTAAAGTGGCAGGGAAAGGAAGCAAAAATTTCCATAGTGGATCACTAGGAATGATAGTGAGTGGTGCCACTCCTATTTCTACCCCATGATTCCTGGAACTTTGAATCCTGGCTATGAGTGAAATAGCCCCATAGAGAGGATGCTGATTCAGAGAACAGCTGGAGAACACTGCCCCAGCCCTGCAAGGTATTGCCACTTGGTGTCATAATTGAGTCTTCAAAATGCCATTCCACCATTCTATCAACCCAGCTGCCTCTGGATGATGGGGAACATGGTAAGGCCAGTGAATTCCATAAGCATGTGCCCATTCCATCACTTTATTTTCTGTAAAGAGTGTTCCTTTGTCAGAAGCAATGCTGTGTGAAATACCATGATGGTTGATAAGGCATTCTGAAAGTACATGGATGGTAGTTTTGGCATAAGCATTGTACACAGGGAAGGCAAACCCTTATCCCGTGTATGTGCCAATTCCAGTGAGAACATATCACTGCCCCTTCATGATGTAAGTGATCCAATGTAATCAACCTGCCAGCAGGTAGCAGGCTGATCACCTCTGGGAATGGTACCATACTGGGGACTGAGAGTGAGTCTCTGCTGCTGGCAGGTTGGACATTCAGCAGTGGCTGTGGCCAGGTCAACCTTGGTGAGTGGAAGTCCATGTTGCTGAGCACATGCGTAACCTCTTTCTCTCCCACCATGACCACTTTTTTTCATGAGCCCATTGGGCAATGACAGGAGTGGCTGGGGAAAGATTCTGACTGGTGTCCACTGAACAGGTCATCTTATCCACTTGGTTATTAAAATCTTCCTCTGCTGAAGTCACCCTCTGGTGAGCATTCCCATGGGACACAAATATCTTCATGTTTTTAACACACTTGGAAATGTGTATCTACATACCTCTTCTCCAGACTTCTTAGTCACTAATTTTCCAATCATGTCCCTTCCAAGTCCCTGACCATCCAGCCAAACCATTAGCAACCACCCACGTATTGGTATACAAACACACCTCTGGCCAGTTCTTCTAAGCAAAATGAACTACCAGTGCACTGCTTGTAGGTCCTCCTACTGGGAGGATTTCCCTTCACCACTGTCCTTCAGGGACATCCCAGAAAGGGGCTGCAGTGCTACATCTCTCCACTTTTGGGTAGTCCCTGCATATTGTGCAGAACCATCTGTAAATGAGGCCCAAGTTTTCTCTTCCTCAGTTAACTGATTGTAAGGAACTCCCCAAGATGCCATAGCTGTGGGCTGAGAAAGAGAAGGTAAGGTGGAAGGAGTGGTGGCCGTGGTCATTTGGGCCACTTTCTCATGTAACTTGTGCCTTCAGGACCTGCCCTATCTCAGATATACCATTTCTATTTTATGATGGAGTGCTGCTGTACATGCCCAACTATATGGCTTGGTGGGTTGGACAACACCCAGCTCATAATAGGTAACTCAGGTCTCATAATAAATTGGTGGTCCATGGTGAGGTGTTCTGTCTCTATTAGGGCCCAATAGCAGGCCAAAAGCTGTTTCTCAAATGGAGAGTAGTTATCTGCAGAGGATGTTAAGGCTTCACTCCAAAATCCTAAGGGCCTGAATTGTGATTCTCCTATGGGAGCCCACCAAAGTCTCCAGTCATCATCTCTATTTGCCACTGACACTTCCAGCACCATTGATTCAGCTGGATCATATGGCCCAATTGGCAGAGCCACTTGCACAGCAGCCTGGACCTTTCATAGAGCCTCATCTTGTTCCAGTCCCCACTCAAAACTAGAAGCTTTTCTGGTCACTCAGTAAATGGGCTGGAGTAGCACACCCAAATGACAAAAATGTCTTGAAAATCCATAGGGGCCAACTAGTTGTTGTGCCTCTTTTTTGGTCATAGGAAGGGCCAGATGCAACAGCTTATCTTTCACCTGAGAAGGAATATCTCAACATGCCCCAAATCACTGGACACTTTGAAATTTTACTGAGGTGGAAGGCCTCTCTGTTTTTGTTGGATTTATCTCCCATCCTCTTTCACACAAATACCTTACCAACAAATCTAGAGTAGTTGCTACTTCTTGCTCACTGGGTCCAATCAACATGATATCATCAGTATAATGGACCAGTGTGATGTCTTGTGGGATGGAAAAATGTTCAACCTCCCTGTGGACAATATTATGATATAGGGTTGGAGAGTTGATATGCCCCTGAGGTACCACAGTGAATGTATACTGCTGGCCTTGCCAGCTGAATGCAAACTGTTTCTGGTGGTCCTTTCTAACAGCTATTGGGAAAAAAGCATTTGCTGGATCAATACCTGCATACCAGGTATCAGGGGATGTGTTGATTTGCTCAGGGGATGTGTTGTGGTATCAAGCAATGATACCATATCTGGAAAAGCAGCTGCAATTGGAGTCACCACCTGGTTAAGCTTACTATAATCTAGTGTCATCCCTCAAGAACTGTCTGTTTTCTGCACAGGCAAAATAGGAGAGTTGCATGGGATGTAGTGGGAATCACCACCCCTGCATTCTTCAAATCCTTGAGTGGCATTAATCTCTGAAATTCATCCAGGATTCTGGTATTTCTTCTGGTTTACTCTTTTGCTAGGCAGAGACATTTCCAGTGACTTCCACTTGGCCTTTCCTACCGTAATAGCTCTCACTCCACAAGTCAGGGAACAAATGTGAGTGTTCTGCCAGATGCTGAGTATGTCTATTCCAATTATGCATTCTGGAACTGGGGAAATAACCACAGAATGTGTCTGTGGACCCACTGGACCCACTGTGAGGCAGACCTGAGCTAAAAATCCATCAATCACTTGACCTCCATAAGCCCAAACTCTGACTGCTACACCAGAGTGATGTTTTGGGTCTCCTGGAATTAATGTCACTTCTGAACCAGGGTCTAAATAATCCCCCAAATAGTTGATCATTTCCTTTTCCCCAATGCACATTTACCCTGGTAATAGGCCATAGGTCCCCCTGGGGAAGGCTTGGAGGAAGATTAAAAGTATAAATTTTGGGGAGTCTAACTGAGTCCTTCCCCTCATTCAAGGGGCTCTGGATCTGTAAACTGTCTCAAATCTGGGAATTGATTAAGTGGCCATGACTCTCTTCTTGTAATTCAAGGTAGACTTTTGTTCACTTGACCTAGAATTCTTCTGCTTATGCAGATCAAACAAGAATTTAGTAGACTAGAAGAATTTTACTTCTGGGTACTCCATGATCTACTAGCCAATGCCATAAGTCTTTGCTAGTCAAATTATTTTGGCTGCTGCTTTGAGCCTGTTTTCCATTATGGTAGTCACAGCCACCTTGTCTTTGGTTAACTGCTCCCACATGGCCTCTGCCAACTCAGGATCTGATTATCCCCATTGTGTTTAAGGATCCCAGTTCAGTGACAGCAGTTCCCACGGTAATATCTGACCTACAGAGAAGGGCAACTACAAAGCTCTTCAGGGATGATGGGGCTAGTCTCACAATTTTATTCCTCACAGTCCTTGTAAAAGGTGTGTCCTCTTGAAACTCCAGGGGTGTTAGAGTAGGTCTTCCATGATAAATCCCCAATAACATTCTAATCTCTCTAAGCCTTAGAATCCCCTCCTCTATGTTATACCAGGGCAGTTCTGGCATTTCGACCTCAGGTAGTGTTGGCCACCTTTGATCCATTTTTCAGCCAACCACCCAAGCAATCTGATAACACCTTTTCTAACCTTCAAGCTAAAACACTGAATGCAGAATCTCTGCTTAGTGGGCCTATATCAGTAAATTCAGCCAGATCCAACTTTATATTCCTTCCACCATTTTCGCACACCCTTAGTATCCATTCCCACACATATTCCCTGGATATTTGTCTAAATAAATTGGAAAATTCATACAGTTCTTTTGGAGTATAGCATACTTCCTCATGGGTCACACTTTGTACCTCACCCTTTGAGGCTGTTGGGACTTCAGTCTAGTTATAGATTTTGAAGCAAAGACTGGTGTTGGGGATGGGACATGAAAAGTATTAGAAGTATCCCTTAAGCCATTTACCTCAGGGCATTCCATTGCAGTTCATTTCCTGAAACAGAATTAATCCCTGCAGACAGAAGAGTGAGGGCTGCTTCCTCAGGGGAGGTGATTTACAGGTTTAGCAGGCACTGAAGGTTTAATCTTTTCAGGTGGAGGTTGGATTGCAGGCTCCTTAGTGCAGAACGGAGTCTGGGAGGCTGTTTCCTCAAAGCATGCTGGGGGTGGGTAGCTGTCTCCTCAGGGCAGACTGGAGGTGGGGGGGGGCTGTTTTCTCAGTGCAGATCATTACAGGTATATCTAGCAAAGACTCAGCAGAATCCAGATTTCTGGTGTCCTCACTGCCATTATTATTAATCCTTATGTCCCCATCCCAAGTTTCAGGATCCCATTCTTTTCCAATCAATGCCTGTTCTTTAAAGCAGACACCCTGTGAGGTTAAGATTTTAGTTTATATTGTAAATCTGCTACTTGCACAATAAGACTCTGGGTCTGGTTTCCAGAAATCTCAAGTCTGCAGCCACAGGAAATAACATTTTCTTTCAAGGCACACATAGAAACTTTTACATCTGTTATATGGTGCTTAAGTTTCAAATTTTAAGCCTTTATTTCTTCCCATTCTCTTATAACTTTATGCAGTATATCTAAGAAACTAACCAACATCATTACACCTCTTAACTCTGCAAAATTCTGTTAAGGTGTCAGAAACACTGTCACCCAGAGCCTTGATTCATATAAGAGTATGATTAGACAAATCAAATGGTGATATTTTGCATATCTCCATTGCCAACCCACACTATGGAGTGTCAGTACCATCTTGAGTATTGTAAATGGAGTCATTAGTGCCTTTAAATCTAATCAGAGTAGAAAACCAATTGTAAATGACCATTTTAAGATTCTGTCTCATGAACCACTCCCAGTGCCCAGCTGTATTAGTTAGGATTCTCTAGGGAAACAGAATCAAGAAGAGCTATCTGTAAATACAAGATTTTATAAAAATGTCTCACACAACTGTGGGGATGCATGAGTCCAAATTCCATAGTGCAGGCAGCCTGAGATCTCTTGACTCCAGACCTCAATCTCTGTGGCTCTGTCTTTGAAGAAATTTTTCCTTCAATTTGTTTCTTATCTGTCCTATCCATTTCTGACTGGCCATGGCTCTGGCTATACAGGTTTCTCAAAAATCTCATTAGCCTGGCATGAGGCACACAGGGGCCAAAGCCATCAGACAACAGGAGCTTCCACAAATCCTTTCTGGATGACTCCATCTCCAATCCTGGCTTATATTGAAATGGTGATTGGGTTCCATGTTTCATTAAATCCTAACATGGAGCTGTAGTCACTGGGGTTTCATTTTCTGGAAGCCCAGAATCTTCAAAACCATCAAGTTTTTGTTTCTTTGTACCCAAGAGTTCATTTCTCAGTTTATCTCTATCCTCTCACATTTTACTGTAAAGGGAAAGAAGAAGCCAGGCTACATCCTCCACATGTAGTCTGGAGATCTCCTCAGTTAAGTATCCCAGATCATCACTTTCAAATTTTCCCTTCCATCTGACACCAGGATGCAATTTTGCCAAATTCTCTGCCACTTTAAAACAAGGATCACCTTTCTTCCAGTTTGCAAAGACACATTCAACATTTATGTTCAAGGCCTCCTTGGAAGTATCTTTAGAGTCCATATTTCCACCAACAGTCTCTTCAAAGCAGTATAGGCCTTTCTATCAAGCTACTCACAGTTCTTCCAGAATCTTCCCCTTATCCATTTAAAAAGCCATTCCAACATGTTTGGTATTTGAAAACTCAGCAGCACCAGCACCCCACTTCTGATACCAAAATCTGTTCCACTTTGCTAATGCTGCCATTATGCAAAACACAAGAAATGGATTGATTTTTATAAAGGGGGTTTCTTTGGTTACAAAATTACAGTCTGAAGGCCCTGAAAGTGTCCAAGATAAGGCATCAACAATAAGGTACCTTCACTGGAGAAAAGCCATTGGCATCCAGAAAACCTCTGCTAGCTGGGGAGGCATGTGGCTGGCATCTGCTTGCTCCTAGGTTGCATTTCAAAATTGTTTTCTCCCAGGATATTTCTCTCTAGGCATCTGGGTGTATTCTCTTAGTTTCTCCCAAGGAAACTCTGAAGTAGCAAAAGTCTACTTTTAATGGCCGTCTTCAAAATGTCTGCCTTAGCTACAGCACCGAGGGTCTTCTATTTGTAAGCCTTTATAAGACTCTGGTGAACCAACCAAGACCCACCCTGAATGGGTGGGGTAACACCTGTATGGAAATTATCCAATCAAGAATTCACACACTAATAAAATATATCAATCATTCTGCCCCCACAAGATTACATCAAAGAACATGACTTTTTCTGGGGGACACAATATATAAAAACCAACACGTGATATATCCAAACCAGCACAGGTACTGAAAGAAAATCTACCAGCCAAAAATTCTTTATCCAACAAAACTGTCATTTAAAAATGAAGGAGAATTTAAGACATTTGTAGATAAACAGGAACAGAGAGTTTGTCACAAAAGAACTGCCCTAGAAGAATTGCTAAATGGAGTTCTTCAGGTTGAAAGGAAAATACAGGAGAAAGCTGATTGGAGGAGTATGAAGTGAAGGTTTCCAGTGCAGGTAATTAAATGGGTAAATGGAAAACCCAATAGTACTGTATCCTCAGTATATGTCTTTATTCTTTATTATGTCTGAGTTAGTATTCAATTAAATAAGAAACAATCATATTTCCTTGTAACAGACACAAAATATAATATGCAGGTAATGTGTGACAAAACCAAAAAATGAGGAAATGGAGGAATATATGAGCAGAGACTGTATGCTATTGAAGTGGGGTTTGTGTTTTCTCAAATCAGTGGGTTATAGACTTAGGATGTTTAATTCAAATCCAAGTGCAACCACAAAGAAAGTATTTTTAAAACACCCAGAAATGGAAATAAGAAAGGGATCAATCAGTTCCATCATAAAAAATGAACTATGCAGAGAACCCAAGATGGTGGCTAGGTAAGACAGGGCAAAAAAACACCTCCGTGAAAAATACTAGATAAAAGCCAGAAAGTGACCCAAAAAACCAGTTCCAGTGATGCACCAGCTGGACAAGGTCTGGTAAATCCACAGGGACTGTGCATTTGGTGAAACTGGGAGTCTCCATTCTGAAATGAGCTGGGAATGCCCCGGCACAGCCCAGTGGCCCAAGGCTTCCCTGGAGGGCTGGCATACACCTGTGACATGGCACAGCCTTCCCTCAGCAGGAGTCCTGGAAGAGCATGGCTGAGAAGGGGGACCTGCTCAGAAATCCCAGGGACCCTAAGCCGGTGCCAGGGACTTGTGGGTCAGTGGCAGAGATGATCTGTGGTGGGACTGAAGTGAAGGCTTGGACTATTGCAACACCCTTAAATCTCCAGGAACATTTAGGAGGTTTGATTTTTAAAGCTGCCCTGCCTCCCTAACCACTCATACACACACCCCACATTCAGGGTGGACAGCACCAACAACACACCCAAACTTGGTGCACCAATTGAACCCCACAAGAATCAGACCCCCACAGAGCACAAAGACAAAGCTGGGGAGCACTAACTTGAGGGGAATAGGTGACTCGCAGACACCATCTGCTGGCTAGTTAGAGAAAGTGTATGCCACAAAGCTGTAGATCTGACAAATCAGAGAATGGCATTTTACAGACCCTGAAAGAGCCCTATCAAGTAAATCAAATACCAACAGGGCAAAAACAACAGAAAATCTTAAAGCATATGATAAAACCACATGATATGGAGAACCTGAACCCAAACACCCAAACCAGAAGATCAGAAGAGGCACAGTATTTGGCACAATTAAAGAACTAAAGTCAAACAATGAGAGCATGGCACAGGATAGAAAAGACATAAAGAAGACCCTAGAAGAGCATAAAGAAGAAATTGCAAGAGTAAATAAAAAAAAATAGAAGATCTTATGGAAATAAAAGAAACTGTTGGCCAAATTAAAAAGACACGGCTACTCATAATACAAGATTAGAGGAAGTTGAACAACGACTCAGCATCCTTGAGGACCTCAGAATGGAAAATGAAAGAACAAAAGAAAGAATGGGAAAAAATTGAAATGGATCTCAGGGATACGATAGATAAAATAAAACATTCAAATTTAAGACTCATTGGTGTCCCAGAAGGGGAAGAGAAAGGTATAGGTCTAGAAAGAGTATTCAAAGACATTTTTTTGGGAAAACTTCCCAAACTGTCTACACAATATAAATACATAAAGCATAAATGTCCAGTGAACTCCTAATAGAATAAATCCAAATAAACCCACTTCAAGACATATTCTGATCAGAATGTCAAATACTGAAGAGGCACAAGTTCTGAAAGCAGCAAGAGAAAAGCAATTCACCACATACAAAGGAAACAACATAAGACTAAGTAGTGACTACTCAGTGGCCACCATGGAGGTGAGAAGGCAGTGGCATGACATATTTAAAATTCTGACAGAGAAAAATTTCCAACCAAGAATAATTTATCTGGCAAAGCCCCCCTTCAAATTTGAGGGAGAGCTTAAATTTTTCACAGACAAACAAATGCTGAGAGATTTTGCTAGTAAAAGACCTGCCCTACTTCAGATACTAAAGGGAGTCCTACCAACAGAGAAACAAAGAAAGGAGAGAGAGATATAGAGAAATTTAACACACATATATGGAACATTTCACCCCAAATCACCAGGACACACATTCTTCTCTAGTGATCACAGATCTTTCTCCATAATAGACCATATGCTGGGACATAAAACAAGCCTCAATAAATTTAAAACATAAAAATTGAATTTATTCAAAGCATATTCTCTGACCACAACGGAATACAAATGGAAGTCAATAACCATCAGAGACTTGGAGAATTCACAAACACCTGGAGGTTAAAAATGAGGGGGAGATTGAAACATTCCCAGAAAATCAAAAGCTGAGGGACTTCATCAACAGTAGGTCAGTCCTATAAGAAATGCTAAAGGGAATTGAGCAGGCTGAAAGGAAGGGACACTAAACAATTGACTGAAACCACATGAAGAAATAAAGATTTCCAGTAAAGATCACATGGTAAATATAAATACCAATCCTACTGTATTTTCAATTTGTAACTCCACTATTTACTTCCTACAGGATCTAAGATACAGAAACTGTAATGATAAATCAGTGGTTTTGGACTCCATGTAAAATATGTAATTTTTGGCAAGAGCTACATAAAGCTGGGGGAATGGAGGAGTATAGGAACGTAGTTTATGTGTCCTATTGAAGTTAAGTTGGTATCAAAGAAAACAATATTGTTATAGACTTCAGATGTTAAATTTAAGCCCCACAGTAAACACAAAGAAAGTATCAGAGAATATGACCATAGAGATGAAAAGTGGAGTATGGGTTATGAGAAGTGGGGGAAGGGGCAATGGGGAGTTAAGAAAGGAGTATAGGGTTTCTGTTTGGGGTGAAGGGAAATTTCTAGTAATGGGTGGTTGGAAGGTGATAGCATTGCAACATTCTAAATGTGAGTAATCCCACTAATGGAATGCTAGGGAAGGGTTGGAATGGGAAGATTTAGGCTGTATATATGTTTCCACAATTGAAAAAAAAATAAAAAGACAGTCTAAAAAGACAATGACAATTAAATGCCAAGGATGATCCTGGATGGGATCTGAGGATGGAAGAGAGGAGGCTCAAAGGGACACAATTGGGACATAAGGAAAAAAAAAAGGACATATAAAATGTAAGCTTTGTATCAATATTGAATTCTTGAACTTCTTAGCTGTGCTTAATGGGAATGCATAAAAGAATGTTCTTGTTAATTGTAAATGTATATGTGAATTATATTGTTTGTTCAAGGATGTGCGCAGCCTGTTCTCATATGTTCAGAAGACAGAGCAATAGATGATGGATGATAGATAGGGAGGGAGGGAGGGACAGTAAGAAAGAAATGGTGGTGTGACAGGATGTTAAAGTTGGTGGATTGGGGTATCAAGGGAGGGAGTTCAGGTTATGCTGGAGTTCTGTGTATGGGGTTTGTATTGTTTTTGCAATTGTTCCTGTAAGTTTGAATTTATTTCACAATAAAATTTAAAAAAGTGAACTATGCACAAAAGGAGGCTGCAATAAGGGAAAGAGAAACATAAAAGATATAATATGTACAAAAACAAGGTGCAAAATGAATGATGTCCTGCCTTATCAGTAGTTACAAATATAAATGGATTAAATTCCCCCATCAAAATATGCAAGCTGGCAGATTGGATAAAAAATATGATTGAACTATATGTTCTAGTCACCTTAGACCCAAAGACACAAATAGGTTTTAAGTGAAAGGGTGGAAAAAATATACCAGGCAAAGAGTAACCGAAGGAGAGCTGGGCTAGCTATACTAATATTGGATGAAACAGATACTAAATCAACACTGTTTTAAGAAGTAAAGAAGGACACTATATATTAATTAGAGGGTGAATACACCAAGAATAAATAACATTCATAAACATTTATACACTAACCACAGCACCTCAAAATACATGAGGCAAAAATCAACAAAACTGAAGGGGAAGATATTTTATGCACCATTGTTCTGTAAACCCACAACTTCTCTAATAAAAAAAAACAACAAAGGGAGAAATAGACATCTCTACAATAATAGTTGGAGCCTTTAATACATCACTTTCTTCAGTGCATAAAACATCTAAAGAGAAGATCAATAAGGAAATGGAGAACATAAGCAATACTATAAATGAACTAGATCTGACATATACAGAAGACTGCAAACAAAAACAGCAGAATACACATTCTTGTCAAGTACACATGGATGAATCTCCAGGATAAATGCCATGCAAGGCCACAAAATGAGTCTCAATAAATTGAAACATCAAAATTATACAAAGCATCTCTTCTGATCACAATGGGATGAAGCTGGAAATCAATAAGAGCGAGAAAGTTCAAAACGGAAAATGCAAATGGAAAATTCAAAAACACATGGAAGTTAAACAACACTCTCCTAAACAATCAGTGGGTCAGAGCAACTCACAAAAATAATCAGGAAATATCTTGAGACAAATGAAAACGAGAGCATCACATGTCAAAATACATGGGTTGCAAAAAAGGCAATGCTCAGAGAGAAATGTATAGTCTCCAATGCCTACATTAAAAAGGAAAGTAGAGCTCAGAGACATAACTGTATACCTGAAGAAACTAGAAAAATAACAAGAAACTAATCCCTAAGCAAGCAGAAGGATGGAAATATCAAAATTAGAGCAGAAATAGATGAAATAGAGAATCAAAAAAAAATAGAATCAGAAAAACCAATAAGTTGGTTCTTGGAAAAATCAATAAAATTGACAAACATTTAGCTAAACAGAAAAAAAGAGTACTAAAATAATTAAATTCAGAAACAAAAGTAGGGACCTTCCTAGCAAACCCACAAAAATAAAAAGGATCATAAGAGGATACTGCGACCCACGGTTTGCCAAAACTTAGGTAACCTAGATGAAATGAACAAATTCCTAGAAGAATACAACATACCTAAACTGACTCGAGAAGGAAAAGAAGAATTCAACAGACCAAAAACAAGTAGAGATTGAATCATTAATCAAAAAACCTCCAAAGAGAAGTACTAAACCAGCAAGCTTCATTCATGAATTTTACCAAACATTCAAAGAATTAATAACAATACTGCTCAAACTCTTCCCAAAAGTCAAAGAGGAGGGAACATTTCCCAACTCATTCTTTTAGGCCAGTGTCACCCTAATACCAATGCCAAATAAAGATATCACAAGAAAATAAATCACAGATGAATATTCCTCAAGAATATAGATGCAAAAATCCTCAAAAAATTACTAGCAAATAGAATCCAATAGCACCTTAAAATAATTATACACCATGATCAAGTGGGATTTATCCCAGGAAAGCAAGGGTGGTTCAACATAAAAAAATCAATTAATGTAATACTCCACATTAATAGAATGAAAGAAAAAAAGACATGATATCTCAACTGATGCAGAAAAGGCATTTGACAAAATTCAGCACCCCTTCCTAATAAAAACACTCAGAAAACTAGGAATAAACAGAAATATCCTTAATATGATAAGGTGCATGTATGAAAAACCCACCACTAACATCATATTCAATGGTAAAAAATGGAAAGGTTTCCCCCTAAGAACAGAAAGAAGACAAGGATGCCCCCTGTCCCTCATTTATTCACCATTATGCTGGAAGTTATAGCCTAATCAGCTAGCCAAGAAAAGAAATAAAAGGCATCCACATTGGAAAGAAAGAAATAAAACTCTCTGTATTAGTTAGGGTTCTCCTTGGAAACAGAATCAATGAGAGATGTCTCTGATTATCAAATTGTAAAAGTGACTCACGCAACTGCGGGAGTACACGAGTCCAAATTCTGCAGACCCGTCAACAAGCTTTCAACTCCAAGGAAGACGTCCGACGAACTCCTCGGGAAACGAACCGACAACTTTGACGAACTCCTCAGGAAACGAACCGGCAACTTTGACGAACTCCTCAGGAAACGAACCGACAACTTTGACAAACTCCTCAGGAAATGAACTGGCAACTTCGACGAGCTCCCCAGGAAAAGCTTCACTGAGCAGCTGAAGAAGAAGTGAAGGTTCCTCTAACCGTCCAGCTTATAAGCCTCCAACTGATCACCCGGACCAAATCCAGCCAATTGCATTCTCTCACTGTGGAAGCACGCCCCTTGATGAGTCATCAGTCAGCTGCAGTCAACTGACTGATGATCCGACAAACCAGCCTGTTGGTTTATTAACCAGCCTCAAATAGCCTCACAGCAATCGTCAGGCCAGTGCCCGCTTGACCAGACAGCTAGGCCACCTAGCCAAGTTGACACATGAACCCAACCATCACAGTCCACCCCTTGTCAACTTGGCAGTTGTACACATCACCTAAAACCATATCTTCAAAATGAACATTACAGCTTATGCCTTATGATAAGGGGATAAGACAGAGAAGAAAGCAAAAATATTTTCTTCACAGACAAATACAAACATAATCATAACAAAACAAGGAGGAAATATTCATATCATCATAGTCCTCATTTCTGTAACTGGTCACGTGGCCGTAGTTCATATTTATCACAACCTTCTTCCACTACCCATTCCATGTTCCCTTTACCCTCAGCAAGCACTTCAGCTGGCCGTGGTTCTTTGCCTGGTGGGGTGACCCAAACCTTCATTCCTGAAGTTTCTTGGCCATTGGTAGTCCTGCCTGGATTGGGTTGTTGCAGTTTTCCATTGACTTGAATCACGGGGCATGGTAGTACTAAGAGACGCCCCAGGGGATCTCCTGTATGCCAGGAAAACTCTTCTTTACTTCCATTGTGTAGTTGCAGTGCTGTTTCCCCTTGATAGTCAGGATCAATCACCCCAGCCAGTACAGTAATCCCGTTACTTGCCTGTTGATTCAGAGGCATAAGAAGCCCAAAGTGGCCAGGTGGCAGCCTTAACTTCCAGTTCAATGGGATTATTGTTGTGTTTCCTGGTGGAAGCACTCCTCCTTTTGGAACCAAGACTTGTAGACCAGCAGAGCTTAAACTTGCAGGGACAGGAAGCAAAAATTTCCCTAGTGGATCACTAGGAGTGATAGTGAGTGTTGCTACTCCTGTTTCCACCCCTTGATTCCTGGACCCATGAATCCTGGCTATGGGAGAAACAGCACCATAGAGTGGACGCTGATTCAGAGCATACACAGCCTCCTGGAGAACACTGCCCCAGACCTGCAAGGTATTGCCACCTAGTTGGTGCCGTAATTGAGTCTTCAATAGGCCATTCCACTGTTCTATCAACCCAGCTGCTTCTGGATGATGGGGAACATGGTAAGACCACAGAATTCCATGAGCATGTGCCCATCCCCTCACTTCATTTGCTGTGAAGTGGGTTCCTTGGTCCGAAGCAATGCTGTGTGGAATACCATGATGGTGGATGAGGCATTCTGTAAGTCCACGTATCGTAGTTTTGGCAGAAGCATGTCATGCAGGGAAGGCAAACCCATATCCGGAGTATGTGTCTATTCCAGTAAGAACAAATCGCTGCCCTTTCCATGATGGAAGTGGTCCAATGTAATCAACCTGCCACCAGGTAGCAGGCTGATCACCCCAAGGAATGGTGCCATATCGGGGACTGAGTGTGGGTCTCTGCTGCTGGCAAATTGGACACTCAGCAGTGGCTGTGGCCAGGTCAGCCTTGGTGAGTGGAAGTCCATGTTGCTGAGCCCATGCATAACCTCCGTCCCTACCACCATGACCACTTTGTTCATGAGCCCATTGGGCAATGACAGGAGTTGCTGGGGAAAGAGGCTGATTGGTATCCACCAAACGGGTCATTTTATCCACTTGGTTATTAAAATCTTCTTCTGCTGAAGTCACCCTCTGGTGAGCATTCACACGGGACACAAATATCTTCATGTTGTTTGCCCACTCAGAAAGGTCTATCCACATACCCCTTCCCCAGACTTCTTTGTCACCAATCTTCCGATCATGTTCCTTCCAAGTCCCTGACCATCCAGCCAAACCATTAGCAACAGCCCGGGAATCAGTATACAGACGCACCTCTGGCCAGTTCTCCTTCCAAGCAAAGTGAACAACCAGGTGCACTGCTCGAAGTTCTGCCCACTGGGAGGATTTCCCCTCACCACTGTCCTTCAGGGATATCCCAGAAAGGGGCTGCAGTGCTGCAGCTGTCCACTTTTGGGTGGTACCTGCATATCATGCAGAACCATCTGTAAACCAGGCCTGAGTCTTCTCTTCCTCAGTCAGCTGAGTGTAAGGAACTCCCCAAGATGCCATAGCTGTGGGCTGGGAAAGAGAAGGTAAGGTGGAAGGAGTGGGGGCCATGGGCATTTGGGCCACTTCCTCATGTAACTTACTTGTACCTTCAGGACCTGCTCGAGCTCTATCTCGTATATACCATTTCCACTTTATGATGGAGTGCTGCTGTGCATGCCCAACTTTATGGCTTGGTGGGTCAGATAACACCCAGCTCATGATAGGTAACTCAGGTCTCATGGTAACTTGGTGGCCCATGGTTAAGCGTTCTGTCTCTACTAAGGCCCAGTAGCAGGCCAACAGTTGTTTCTCAAATGGAGAGTAGTTATCTGTTTCTCAAGAGCCACTCCTGGTACCAAGTTGTATTAGTTAGGGTACTAATACTCTCCTATTTACATATGATATGATTCTATACATAGAGAATCCTAAAAAATGTCCAAAATAAAGCTACTAGAGCTAATAAATTCAGCAAAGTGGTGGGATACAGGATTAATGTGAAAAAATTGGTACTCTTTCTATACTCTAGTAATGAAAAGTCTGGAAAATCAAGAAAATTTACATTTATAATAGTAACAATGATAAATATAATTTCTTGGAACAAATTTAACCAAGGGATATAAAGGACTTGTACACAGAAAACAACAAGACATTTCTGTAAGAAGTTGAAAAGAACTACATAAATGAAAGGACATTCCTGTGTTCATGTATCAGAAAACTAAATATTGTCAAGATGTCTATTCTACTAAAAGCAATATACAAATTCAACAAAATCCCAATCTAAATTCCAACAGCCTACTTTGCAGAAATGGAAAAGCTAATTATCAAATTCATATGGAAGGGCTCAACTTCACTGGCTATTAGGGAATTGCAAATCAGAACCAAAATGAGATATCATTTCACACCTACTAGAATGATCATTATCAAAAAAAAAGAAAATTACAAGTGCTGGAGAGGATGTGAAGAAAGAGGCACACTTATTCATGGTTGGTGGATTGTAGAATGGTGCAGCCACTCTGGAAGGCAGCATGGTGGTTCCTCAGGAAGCTAAATATAAAATTTCCATATGATCCAGAAATTCCATTACTAGGTATATACCCAGAGGAACTGAAAACTAAGACACAAATGGACATTTGTAACAGATGATTATAGTAGATTATTCTCAGTTGCCAAGAAATGGAAACAGCCCAGATGTCCATCAATTGATGAGTGGATAAACAAACTGTGGTATATACATATGATGGAATATTAGGCAGTTGTAATACAGAGCAAATTCATGGAACATGTAACAATTGGGATGAACCTTGAGGACATTATGTTGAGCAAAGCTAGCCAGAAACAGAAGGACAAATACTGTATCATCTCACTTATATGAACTAACATTAATGAACAAACTTTGAGTGTTAAAACTGAGAACACAGGTTATCAGGAGATATAATGAGACTAGAGACTGAGCAATTGATTCTGAAGGATTATAGAGTGTTCAACAAGATTGATTGTGTAGATCCAGAAATGATAGCACAATAATGTTTGATGGTAGCACAATATTCCAAGTATATTGATCAAAGATGCCTTTGAGTAAAATTGAAAGAGGAGGGCTAGGGGCATGTATGACACCAGAGGTAAAGATAAATGATAAAGATTGGGAGTGTAGAATGTAGCAAAAACTAGAGTGGCCAACAATTGTGACTAAATGTACAAATATAAAAATATTTTTACATGTGGGAGAACAAGTGAATGTCAACCTTGCAAAGTGTTGAAAAAGGGATTTTACTGGGAAAATATATAATCAATGCAAACTGGAGTTTATGGTTAAAAGTAACATTGTAATATGTTTCCATTAAATGTAACAAAGGCAATATACCAAAGCTAAATGTCTATGAGAGGTAGATATGAGGGAGGGGTATTGGATTGTTAGTGAAGATATGAATAACCCAAATTCCCAAATTAGAAAACCAGAGGAGACACAGAACTTGGAGCAATTAATCAAAGAAGTACAAAGATGTAGAATATAAAATGTACAAAGATGTACAAATATAAGAATATTTTTAAATCTGGAAGAGCAAGTGAATATAAACCTTGCAAGGTGTTGAAAAAGGGATCATATTGGGAAAAATATAATCAGTGCAAACTGGAGTTTATGGTTAACAGTAACATTGTAATATGCTTCCATTACATGTAACAAACACAATATAACGAAGCTAAATGTCTGTGAGAGAGGGAATAAGGGAGGGGCATTGGATTTTTGGTGAAGATACAGATAACACAAATTCCCAAAAGAAAATACCAGAGGAAACACAGAACTTGGAGCAATTAATGAAAGAAGTACACACAAACGTCAATATCATGGCTCAGGATCTGTAGGACATGAAGAGGACCCTAGAAGAGCATAAGAAGAATTTTCAAGAGTAAATAAAACCATAGCAGATCTTATGGAAATTAAAGATACTGTTGATCAAATTAAAAATAATCTTGAGACACATAACACCAGATTTCAAGAAGTAGAGGAAAGAATTAGTGAACTCAAGGATACAGTGATGGAAAGTGAAAGCTCAAAAGAACGAATTGTGAAAAACAATCTAAAAATTTGAAATGGAATTCATGGAAATGATGTACAACATGAAGTACACAAATATAATAATCATTGGTCTTTCAGAAGGTGAACAGAAGAGTAAAGGGCTAGGAAGAATATTTGAAGACATTCTTGGGAAAAATGTCCCATCCCTTCTATGATATAAATATGCAAATCAAAGATGCCCAAGAACTCCAAATAGAATAAATCCAAATAGACCCACTCTGAGATATATAAAAATCAGATTGTCAAATGCTGGAGGAGAAATTCCTGAAAGCAGCAAAAGAGAAGTGATTCACCACATACAAGGGAAACAACATAGGACCAATAAGTGACTACTCAGCAGGCAACATGGAGGTGAGAAGGCACTGGTATAACATATTAAATTTCTGAATGAGAAACATTGTCAGCCAAGAATCCTTTATCCAGCAAAGTTCTTGTTCAATATTGAAGGAGAGCTCAAAATTTTCAAAGACAAACAAATATTGAGATAATTTGTTAACAAGAGACCTGCCCTACAAGAAATACTAAAGGGAGCTCTTCTGGCTGAGAAGGAAAAAAAGGAGAGAGGTCTAAAGAAGGGCACAGCACTGAAAAGTTTTAGAAAGGGTACCTTAAAGGAAATATAGAGACAGAAGGGAAAACTATATCTGACAAATAAAAAACAAACAATAAATGGCTGATTCAAGAACTGCCTTTACAGTAATAACATTGAATGTGAATGGATTAAATTCCCCAATTAAAGGATATAGATTGGCAGAATGGATTAAAAAATATAAACCATCAATATGTTGTTTACAAGAGGCTCAGACACAGTGACACAAAGAAATTGAAAGTCAAAGGATGGAAAAAATATTCCATGCAAGCTACACCCAAAAGAAAGCAGGAGTAGCAATACTAATTTCAGATGAAATAGACTTTAAAGGCAAAGATGTCATAAGAGACAAAGAAGGGCACTATATACTAGTAAAAGGGACAATCCATCAAGAAGAAATAACTATAAATGTTTATGCACCCAATCAAGGTGCTCCACAATACATGAGATAAACATTGGCAAAACTGAAGGAAGAAATAGATGTTTCCATAGTAATTGTGGAAGACTTCAAAACATCACTCTCTCCTATAGATAGATCATCCAGACATAAGACTTATAAGGAAATTGAGAACCTAAACAATGTGATAAATGAATTAGATTTAACAGACATATATAGAGCATTACATCTGAAATTAATAGGGTATATATTCTACTCTAGTGTTCATGGAACCTTCTCCAGGATAGAACATACACTGGGGCATAAAACAAGTCTCAATAAATTTAAAAAGATTGAAATTATTCAAAACACATTCTCAGATCAAAGTAGAATGCACATAGAATTCAACAACCATCAAAGATCTAGAACATTCACAAATATCTGGAGGTTGAACAACACTGCCAAACAAGCAGTGGGTCAAAGAAGAAATTGCAAGAGAAATTGCTAAATATAGAGAGATGAACGAAAACAAGAACAAAACATATCAAAACTTATGTGATGCAATACAGGCAGTATTGAGGGGGAAATTTATAGCTCTAAATTCATACATTTAAAAGGAAGAAACTGATAAATTTTAAGAATTAATGGAACAACTGAAGAAACTAGAATATGATTGGCAAGTAATACCAAAGCAAGTAGAAGAAAAGGAATAAAAAGCATTAAAGCAGAAACTAATGATATGGACAATAAAGAACTATAGAGAGAATAAATAAAACCAAAAGTTTGTTCTATGAGAAGATCAACAAGACTGACAAACCCTTAGCTAGACTGACAGAGTCAAAAAGAAAGAAAACCCAAATACAAAAAATAATAAATGAGGGGGGAGCATCACCATGGATCCTGAAGAAATTTAAAAAAAAATTCATGAAATATGAACAACTGTTTGCCAACAAACTGGATAATTTACAGGAAATTGATAACTTCCTAGAAGCACATGAAAAACCTAGACTGATCAGAGAAAAATAGAAGACGTCAACAAATCAATCACAAGCAAAGAGATCTAATCAGTCATCCAAAATCTTCCTACAAATAAAAGCCCAGGGCCAGATGGCTTCACAGGGGAATTCTACCAAACTTTCCAAAAGGAACTGACACCAATCCTACTTAAACTCTTTCAAAAAGTTGAAGAAAATGGAACACTACCAAACTCATTTTATGAAGCTATTGTTACTCTAATACCAAAACCAGATAAAGATACTACAAGAAAGGAAAATTACACTCAATCTCCCTAAAGACTATAGATGAAAAAATTCTCAACAAAATTCTTGCCAGTTGAATCCAAAGACACACTAAAATAATCAAATACCATGACCAAATGGGCTTCATCCCAGTCTTGAAAGGGTGGTTCAACATAAGAAAATCAATCAATGTAATACAAAAAGTTAAAAAATCAAAAGGGAAAAAGCAGATGATCATTGCAATAGATGCCAAAAAAAAGCATTAGACAAAAATCTTTTTTGATAAAAGCACTTCAAAAGGTGGGAATTGAAGGAAACTACCTCAAAATGGACAAAGGGCATATATGAAAAGCCCACAGCCAGCATAGTACTCAATGGTGAGAGACTGAAAGCCTTCCACCTAAGATCAGGAATGAGTCAAGGATGTCAGTTGTCACCACTATTATTCAAAATTGTGCTAGAAGTTCTAGCCAAAGGAATCCTGCAAGACAAAGAAATAAAAGGCATCCAAATGGAAAGGAAGAAGTAAAACTGTTATTATTTGCAGGTGATATGATATATTTGGAAAACCCTGAGAAATTGATGACACAGCTACTTGAGCTAATAAACAAATTAAGCAAAGAGGCAGGATACAAGATTAATGCACATAAGTCAGTAATGTTCCTATACACCAAAAATGACCTAACTGAAGAGACACTCAAGAACAAGATTTCATTCAGAATAGCAACTGAAAATATCAAGTATCTAGGAATAAAATTAACCAAGGATGTAAAAGACCACTACACAGAAAATTACATAACTTTACTAAAAGAATTAAAAGGGGGCCTAGAGAAATGGAAATACATTCCATGTTTATGGATAGGAAGGCTAAACATTGTGAAGATGTCAATTATACCAAAACTGATCTACATATTTGATGCAATTCAACACAAAGTTCCAACATCTTACTTTTCAGATGTGGAAAAGCTAGTTATCAAACTTATTTGTAAGGTAAAGATGACTCAAATTGCTGCAAACCTTCTAAAAAGAAAAATGTGGGAGGACTTCAACTTTGTGACTTTGAAAATTACTATAAAGCTACAGTAGTCAAAACAGCATGGTAGTCATACAAAGATAGACATATAGATCAATGGAATCAAATTTAGAATTTGGAAATAGACCTCAGATCTATGATCAACTGATTTTTGGTAAGTCCCCCAAATCCACTGAACTGGGACATGACAGTCTCTTCAAAAAATGAGGCCTGGAGAAACTGGATATCCATATCCTAACAAATGAAAGAGGACCCCTACCTCACACCCTGTAAAAAAGTAACTCAAAGTAGATCAAATACCTCAATATATGAGACAGTACCATAAAACTTCTAGAAGATAATGTAGGGAAACATCTTCAAGACCTTGTATTAGGAGGTCACTTCTTAGACCTTATACCCAAAGCATAAGCAATGAAAGAAAAAAAAAACAGATAAATGGGAACTCTTCAAAATATAAAGCTTCTGGACCTCAAAGGAATTTGTCAAAAAGTTAAAGAGGCATCCATCTCAATGGGAGAAAATATTTGGAAACCATGTTTCTTATAAGAATGATATCTTGCATATATAAAGGAATCCTACAACTCAATGACAGCAGTAAAAACAATCCAACTATAAAATAGGCAAAAGATATGAGGAGGATGGCGGCATACAGAGGAGTGGAAGACTGTTAGTCCCCCCCGGAACAATTCATAAATGACCAAAAAACTAGTAAATAACCTGGAATAACTGTGGGGAGACAAATGTGACTGTCCACTCATCATCCACCAACCTGAATTGGGAGGAATGTGTGAGATCACAGCATAAAATTGTAAGTAAAACTGTGGACCCATGCAGAGAGCTGAGAGCTGAGAGCACCTCCTTCATGGAAGCCTTGTGGTGCTAGAGAGCAGCACTCTTTCAGCCCAGCTCCAACTGGGGTTTTAATGTTAACTGCTCAATACAGACAGCGAATCCTCAACAAGCAGACAGAGGCTTTTGGTGACAACTGAACTTGGGAGAGTTGGGGTACATATCTGTCTGAGGATGGGGATCCCAGAGGATAAGATGCTATCTCTGGCTGATGGGTGAACCTGGGAGCTTTTCTGTCCCTTTCTCTCTCTGTAGAGAAAACCTCAGCCATTTTCAGCCTGCAGTGCTTTGCAGTAAAGACAGCCTCAGCCATTTTAAAATCAAAACACTTTGATCAGCAGAGTCAGAGAAACCAAGAGTGTATTGATAAGCAAATGACCTCTCTGGAGGGGGCATAACTTCCCAAGAGGAAAGGGAGGGGCCCAGCTCTACTGCCTGCCTTTCTGGAACCAGACCCCAAAGTCTAGGGGAGGAGAGCCACAGGCCACACCCTCTTACACCAGCTGGTGACAGGCTAACAGGTGCACCTGCTTGGCAGAAAAGCACAGGTGTCTCAATCCTCTAAGAAAAACCATCAGGGAAACTAGATACTGAATAATTCCTCCTTCTGTGACCTGAGCCTGCTCTCATCTGGGAAAACCTGACTGGGGTGGCCTAGGAGGTCAGATACCTAGACAACAGAAAACTACAACCTACACTAAGAAAAATGAAGCTATGGCCCAGTCAAAGGAACAAATGTACACTTCAACTGAGATACAGGAATTTAAACAACTAATGCTAAATCAATTCAACAAGTTTAGAGAGTATTTCACAAAAGAGATAGAGGCTGTAAAGAAATCACTGGGCACACAAAAGGCAGAAATTGAAAGTTCAAAAAAACAACAAGTAGAATCTATGGAAATGAAAGGCACAACACGAGATGAAAGACACAATGGAAACATACAACAGCAGATCTCAAGACGCAGAAGAAAACACTCAAGAACTGAAGAACAAAACACCTGAAAGCCTACACGCAAAGGAGAAGACGGAGAAAAGAATGAAAAAATATGATCAACATCTCTGGGAAATTAAAGATGAAACAAAGTAAGAATGTATGTGTGCCGGTTTGAATTATTATGTCCCCCAAATGCCATTATCTTTGATGTAATCTTGTGTGGGCAGATGTTATCAGTTTTGATTAGATTTCTTTGAGTGTTTCTTTGGAGTTGTGCCCCACCCAACTGTAGGTGATAACTCTGATGAGATAATTTCCATTCAGGGTGGACCTTGATCAGTGGAGCCATATAAATGAGCTGATGGGCAGAGACAACTCAGTGCAGATGTGAGTGACATTTTGAAGAGGAGCTACAGCCAAGAGGGACACTTTGAAGAAAGCACAGGAGCTGCAGATGAGAGACAGTTTGAAAACAGCCATTGAAAGCAGACTCTTGCTCCAGAGAAGCTGAGAGAGGACAAATATCCCAAGTGCAACTAAGAGTGACATTTTTGAGGAACTGCAGCCTAGAGAAGAATGTCCTGGGAGAAAGCCATTTTGAAACCAGAACTTTGGAGCTGACTCCAGTCACATGCCTTTCCAGCTAACAGAGGTTTTCTGGACACCACTGGCCATCCTGCAGTGAAGGTACCCAATTGCTGATGTGTTACCTTGGACACTTTATGGCCTTAAGACTGTAACTGTGTAACCAAATAAACCCCCTTTATAAAAGCCAATCCATCTCTGGTGTTTTGCATTCCAGCAGCTTTAGCAAACTAGAACAGTATGTATCATTGGTGTCCCAGAAGGAGAAGAGAAAGGAAAAGGGGCAGAGGCAATAATGGAAATAATCAATGAAAATTTTGCATCTCTTATGAAAGACATAAAATTACAGATCCAAGAAGCACAGCATACTCCAAACAGAATAGATCTGAATAGGCCTATGTCAAGATACTTAATAATCAGATTATCAAATGTCAAAGACAAAGAGAAAATCTTGAAAGCAGCAAGAGAAAAGCAATCCATTACATACAAAGGAAGCTTAATAAGACTATGTGTGGATCTCTCAGCAGAAACCATGGAGGCAAGAAGGAAGTCATGTGATATATTTAAGATACTGAAAGAGAAAAAATGCCAACCAAAAATCCTATATCCAGCAAAGCTGTCCTTCAAATATGAGGGAGAGCTCAAAATATTTTCCAGCAAACAGACAATGAGAGACTTTGTGAACAAGACACCCACCCTATAGGAAATACTAAAGGGAACACTACAGAGTGATAGGAGAAGACAGGAGAGTATGGTTTGGAACACAACTTTGGGAGATGGTAGCACAGCAATGTAAGTACACTGAACAAACATAACTATGAATATGGTTGAGAGAGGAAGGTTGGGAGCATGTGAGACACCAGAAGAAAGGAGGAAAGATAAAGAATGGTACTATGTAACTTGGTGAAATCTAGAGTGTTCAACAATTGTGATAAAATGTACAAATATGTTCTTTTGTGAGGGAGAACAAGCAAATGTCAACCTTGCAAGGTGTTAAAAATGGGAAGGCATTGGGGGAGGGATGCAATCAACATAAACTAGAGACTGCAACTAACAGAATCATTGTATTATGTTTCCTTTAATGTAACAAAGGTGATATACCAAGGTAAACGCAGATAAGAGTGGGTGATAGGGGAGGCATGTTAGACACTTGACATTGGTGATGTTGTCTGACTCTTTACTCTACTTTGATTTAAGGTTACTTTTCCTTTTGCTACTTCCTAGCTGTCATTTTTTTTCCTCTTTCTTTTGCCTCTCTATCTTCTTTAACTCTCCCTCCTGCCTTGTGGAAGAAATGTAGATGCCCTTATATAGATAGTGGTGAAGGTGGTGAACGCATAAATATGCGACCATACAGAGAACCATTGATTGTTTACTTAGTATGGAATGTATGTTGTGTGAACAAAACCATCTTAAAAAAATGGGTCGATGACAAAATCTCAAGGGCAATATACTGAGTGAAATAAGCCAGACACATAAGGACAAATATTGCAGGGTCTCACCGATAAGAACTAATTATAATATGTAAACTCATAGACATGAAATATAAGGTACCAAGATATAGGACGAGGCTTGAGAATGGGGAGTGGTTGCTTATTATGAGCAGAACGTTCAACTAGGATGACCTTAATTGTTTGGAAATGAACAGAGGTGTCAGTAGCAAGATGTGAGAATAACTAACAGTGCTGAATGGCACATGAATGAGGTGGAAAGGGGAAGCTCAGAGTCATATATGTCACCAGAAGGAAAGTTGGCAGTCAAAAGACGGGAATGTATAAAACTGAATCCTATGGTGGGCAATGTCCATGATCAACTGTACAAATACTAGAAATCACTTCCATGAACCAGAACAAATGTATGACAATACAAGTAGAAGTTAATAATAGAGGGGCATATAGGGAAGAAATATATACCTATTGCAAACTATATACTACAGTTTGTAGCATTTCAACATTCTTTCATATACAGTAACAAATGTACTATACCAACACTACAAGTCAACAATTGAGAGGGGTTGATTAGGGATATGGGAGGATTTGAGTTTCCTTTTCTTTTTTCTTTCCTTTTTCATCTTTCACTTTATTTCTTGTCTGGAGTAATGAAAATTTTCTAAAAATTGAGCAAAAATTAAGTGTGGTGATGGATGCACAGCTGTATGATGGTTCCAGGGGCAACTGATTGTACACTTTGGAACTTTGGATAATTGTATGGTATCTGAACAATCCCAATAAAAATTAAAAAAAAAAAACTTATCAAATGTGAAAAAGAAAACAAAAGGACATTGACTCATTCAGTAATATGCAGAAATAAAAATATTAAATAAAAAAGTGATTCATTTGTTCCAAAAAAAGATATGAGGAGACATTTCTCTGAAGAGGTAATACAAATGTCTAAAAACAGATGAAAAAATGTTTGTCTTCACTAGCTTTTAGGGAGATGCAAATGAAGACCACAATGAGATATCATCTCACACCAATAAGAATAGCTGCCATTAAATGGGAAACTACAATTGCTGGAAAAGATGTGCAGAAATTTAAACTATTATTCGTTGCTGGTGGGATTGTATAATGGTACAGCCACTCTGGAAAACAGTTTGGCAGTTCCTCAGAAAGCAAAATATCAGTTACCCTATGATTCAGAAATTTCACTTCTCAGTATATACCCAGAAGATCTGAAAGCAGTGACAAGAACAGATACTTGCAAACCAATGTTCACAGCAGCATTGTTCACAATTGCAATGAGATGGAAACAATCCAAATAACCTTCAACAGATGAGTGGATAAACAAAATGCAGTATATACACATGATGGAATACTGTGCAGCAGTAAGCAGGAACAAGGTCATGAAACATGACAACAAGGATGAATCTTGAAGATATAATGCTGAGTAAAGAAGCCAGACACAAAAGGAGAAATATTGTGTGTTACCACTGATGTGAACTCTTTGAGCAATGTAAAATTAGTGTCTTATTATGTAGAATATAGGGGGCCTAGAGATAGTCAGAAGCTAGTGAAGGGGCAATGATAATCTAATATGTACAGATATGATAATGAAGGTGCTCTTAATGGTATGGGAATGGTCAGGTGTGACTAAAGTTTGTTAATGAGATTATAAGTATCAGTGATGAATTGAAGGCAAACGTGTTTGTAACTGGTTGTTTAAAGGCATGTAACCCAGAAAGTAGCACCACAAACCTAAATAATTTTTAGAATGGTATACTTATAAGGTATGACACTGGTGCAGAGGGTTAACAACAGAGTGGTATGGAAAAAGTATCCATTACATATTTAATAGGAATATCTTACCACCTCTACACTAATACTAGAGATGAATAATTAGCAACTGATAAGAGCTCTGGGATGTATTATGCTATGATAATTGTTTAAAGTTGAGGGTGATGATTGTACAATTGAAAATAATAGAAACTGTTTATCCTGGGATAGAATATAAATTATGTGAAGTTAGGAAACCACTACTTAATAAATCAAGTCTTCAACTTGAGGCTTGCTCTTGTGAACTTAGGGTGTCTAAGAGGTACCTCCAGGGAACCTCTTTTGTTGCTCAGATGTGGCCTTTCTTTCTCTAAGCCCAACTTGGCAAATAAATTCATTAACATCCCCCTGCAAGAGGGACATGACACCAAGGAGAATGAATCTCCCTGGTGATGTGGGACATGACACCCTTGAATGATCCTGATCCTGGCAGTGATGGATTGAAAATGCCTACTTGACCAAAAGGGGGAATAAAGAAAGGTAACAAGCTGAGGTCACAGTGGCTAAGAGATTCCAAATAGAATCAAGAGTCTATCCTGGGTTTTCCTCTCATGCAAGCTCTAGCTAGACATCTCAAATGGCCACAATATGTCATGTCCTTACCAAAAGTAGTCCCCAATACCTAGGTCCTACCTGAGATTCTATAAAAGATTCCCTCACTGTTTTTTCTTTAGAAATTTACATCCGCCAGAGTGTTCCTATACTAGACAAGTCCTAAAACCCAGAGGCAACAGCCTCTTTAAGATCAACAGTCAGATGCAGCTCCCTTCCTCATAGTGTTTACACCCCCTTTCAATATGAACCAGTTAGGGTGCTCACTGCCTACACACACCTGAAGATGGAGAAAGAGATTAAGTTATATGAAGGGGTAGCAACAAACAAGATAATGTTTAACAAGGTCTATGAATACTGAAACTATATATATATATTTATATTTGTATTTATATTTATATTTATATTTGGATGCTGGGGTGCTATAATGGCTGGAAGAAGAAAAATGACATGGTCGAACTGTAAGCCTATAGCATTCTTTGGCATTTGCTCATTGAATTTTGCCTTGAAGGCCTTCACCTTTCTGTATATACCTTGTATTGCATAACAGGGATGGGACTGAAACTGTGGAACTGTAATCCATAACAACTTTTGAAATTACCTATATAACCGCTTGTTGAGCTGTACATTGAGAGTTGAAACCTTTCTGTATGTATGTTATATTCTACAGTAATGGAAATGGTTGAAGTTGAGGAACTGTGACCCATGATATTCTTTGAAATTTTCCCTCTAACTACTTGTTTAATTGTACTTTGAATGTTATCACTGCTATGTGTTAAAGTTCACAATAAAAAAAATCAAAAAAAGTGTTTGATACAAGGAAAAAAAGAGAAAGAAATGAAAAGAAATTGAGACTAGGTGAGATTCAACAGCAAGATTCAGTGGAGAATTCAGGCTTTGGTGCCAGACACAGTTGGATTCAAATATTGGCACCATCATTTTCAAACTGTTTGCCCTTGAACATGTTATTTAATCTATTTCTTTATGTCTATACCCATTTCATTGGGTTGTTGTGAAGTTCAGAAATACTATCTATGAAGAATCTCACATATTTTATGCATTCAACATATTTAATTTCTTTTCTCAATTGCCTGTTTATATCCTCAATCCATTTTTTTCTGAGTTGTTCTTATTGAGTCGATGGAGCTCTTTATATATTGTGGATCTAATCTTTTGTTACATATGTTAGGTTTTATTAGGTATGTTACAAATCTTTCATCCAAGTTTGTTGGTATTCATTCAACAAATATTTACTGTGCAAGATGCTCAGAATAAAGTGCTAAATGAGGCAACAATTGGTGTGGGAGAGCTGGATAGCCATATACAAAAGAATGAAGATGGACCTCTACCTCACATTATATAAAAATTTAACTCAAAATGGATGAAAGACATAAATATAAGAACTATGACTACAAATCTCCCAGAATAAAATAGAGAAATACCTTGAGGGCCTTGTGTTGGGTGGTGATTTCTTAGACTTTACACCAAAGGCATGAGCAATGAAAGAAAAATTAGATAAATGGGACTTCATCAAAATTAAAAACTTTTGTGCATTAAAGGGCTTTAACAAGAAAGTGAAAAGAAAACCTATATAATGGGAGAAAACATTCAGAAACCATATATCTTATAAGGTTTTAATAGCCAGAATAAAGAGAACTTCTACAACTCAAAACAAAAAGACATAAAACTCAACTCAAAAGTATGTAAGACTTGAATAGCTATTTTTCCAAAAGAAGATTTACAAATGTCCAATAAGCACATGTAAAGATTCTCACAATCATTAGCCTTCAGGGAAATGCAAATAAAAAACACAACAAGATACCATTTCACACACACTCAAATGTCTCCTATTTTAAAAAATAGAAAATAACAAGTTCTATTGTATTAACAACAGAAAATACATCCATATAGAGGATGCAGAGAAATACGTACACTCCTACATTGTTTGTGGAAATGTAAAATGCTTCAGACACTATGGAAAACAGTATGGTGATTCTTCATAAAGTTAAGTATAGAATTAGCATATGACCTGGCAATCCCACTTCTAGGTATATACCCAAAAGAATTGAAAGCAGGGACTTTAACAGATATTTGCACACCAATGTTCATAGTGGCATTACTCAGAATTACCAGTGTGGAAGCAACCCAAGTGTCCATCAACTGATGAATGGATAAACAAAATGTAATATATACCCATAATGAAATATTATTCAGACCTAAAAAAGAATGAATTTCTGAGACTTGCTACAACATGGATGAATCCTGAAGACATCATGTTGAATGAAATAAGCCAGACATAAAAGGAAAAATATTGTGTGATCACACAAAAATATTGTGTGACTTCAACATAATTGAAGTCAAAAACTAGAATACAGTTTATCAGGGACCAAATTGGATTGGAGAATGGGGAGTTAATGTTTGATTGTTATGGAGTTTCTGTTTGGGGTGATGGAAAAATTTTGGTAGCATATGATAGGGATGGAGGCACCACTTTGGGTATGTAATTAACACCACTGAATTTTATATTTGAAAAGGCCAAAAAAAAAGAACCTGAAATTTTTGGTTGTATAAGTTACCACACACACACACACTCAAAACCATAGAACTGTGCACCACAATAAATGAACTTTAATGTAAGCAGTGTGCTACAGTTAATAGTGTCATAATATGCAGATGCTATACTTTATGCATCATGTTTCTTTAAACCTACAGCTGCTCTAATTAAAAATAAATGAATTGATGAAACAAGGATTCTAAAGAATCACTGCTTCTAATTTAAACTGTTGGCCTATAGGTGTATTATTTTGAAATATGCAATCATATGCAATCATTTTTTTCCTGATAACCTGAGTAATTTCAAAACTGGTGTAACTACTAATGGATATAAAATATATTTTTGAAATGCTCTTAGTGCATTTTTTAATCTTTGGAAAAGAACATATAACATATGGTTTTTCACAATTGACATGTTTCCATTAATGTTTTTACACAATTCAGTATCCAGGAACTATTATTAAAGTGGCTGAAGGGTGTGGTAAATAGAGGCAGAACTTTGTAACCACACTCTTGTAGAGTACTGTGGAAGTGATACAGGGCAGCCTGACACAGCTACCAAAATAAGCTATGATTCCAGTAAGTTTAAGCTTCATATGCATATACAAATACAATTCTCTGCACTTGACAGGAAGGGAAAAGCAGAGAATATCATTTATTAAGGCACAAGTCTAAACTTTTAACAGGCAGCATCAGCACATCTGTCTACTGAATCAATAAATATGTAGTTTAACATTGTTCCAAGACCACAGAAGGAAGTTTAGTTCCCACCAATGGTAGGGATCTTATAGTAGCAAATATTCTCTTTGAGCCTTTAATCTATTTTTTAGTCACAGCAACAAGGCTATGAAACTATGGTACTGACTCATCTACAGTTTTTCAGTCGAAAGTCTTTGTGTCACATATTCAGATTCTAATGGTGATCTTGGATAATGGTGATCTTGGATAATCGTGATTTTGGTTCAGCCAATGATACCAAATGAAAACAGGACATCATGTTTCTTATCTGTCATTCATTCTATAAGTTTAATAGTTACTTAAGATGGTTCAAGATCTGCATTTGTTACTTAAAATGACCAAGTCAGTTTTACTTTGATCTTTCAATTTCTTTCCAAACAGAAATGGCCAACCATTTTTAAGCCAGGTAACTTATCTTTTTTTTCCTGTATTAACTTTAATTTTTTTAAAACTAAAATGAAAGGCCTTTTAAATAAGGGCTTATAATACAAGTGCTAATATGATCTAAATTGCAGGCTAGAAGATTATAATTAAGGAATTATTTTATCATGAGGTAATCTGCTTCCCAAAAATACAGACTCCAAGAGTAAAGTAATATCACAGTAGAAAACAGCAAAAGGCTAGTTCTGTAACTATTTTATTATATGCTTAATGTTAAATGTAAGTACTTTTAAATTTGCTACGTAGCTTTTAGCCTCAGATGCCCATTTTTGTGGAAATATTATAATTCCTACTTTAAAGGGCATAGATAATAATTATGAGTAGCAAGTTTGTTCAGATAAATTGAGTTCTAATTCTAATACATCATCCTGTGTTCATCCCAATGACTAATTGATGATTTATGTTTTTCAAAAGAAGCATATTATCTATAAAAGCTCTATTTTATGTATAAAAGCTTGGCCTGTATAGAAAACATAAGTACCTGCAGAACACCAGTTGGCAAGTTTGCATCTGCTCTTCTTATTTGTAAATGTATAAGGTTTGAATAATGTTGTCCCATCTCCCATGTGTTCAAATGGAACTATATATGATTTGAAGACACACTGAAAATATAAAGTCATCTGTGTTTATATCCACAAGTTAAAGTTGCATGTAGGAGCATACCAAAATATTCTCTATTATCTCCACAATCATGCTAACGTAAGTGATATTGGTGATTCTTTCTGTGACGGTGCTTGTTTTTGTAGTTTATGTTACTTCCATTTTTTTTTCTGAACTTTATATATGATATGTCTTCTTAATACAAGTAGTGTTCCATTTAGCCATACATAATGATGAACAGACTAGTTCATAGTTCCCAGATAAGACATTGATAGCTCACTCCTGCTCCTTCAGGAACCCACATCCCATACAAAGTAGCTGCCACTACCATGGGAAAAAGTGTGGTTAAATATCCCCATACTCTTTGAATTATACTTTAGGTATAAAATGAATTAAAATGGCTGCTATGGGATAAGCAAGTCACTTATGAGTTTTGGAACACAATCCATTTGTAAGTTGAGAAATAGCTTTATAGATTATATGAACTATCAAGTTGCTCACATATAGCATTATTATTCATCATCATGATGTATTTATCATTTCATTATCATAAGTGAGAGGGAAATTTTAGGTGCCATATTTTCTGTAGCTACACTTCATAGCATTTTATATGTGCCAGACACTATTCTTAGCATCTCATATACATTGTCTTATTTGGTCCTCACAACAACCCTATGAGATAAGTATTCATAATCTCCTAATTTTACAGATGAGGATGCTAAGGCCAAAAGGAGCTAAATAATTTATCTAAGGTCACATAGCTAGTGAAATTCTGAACCAGGATTCTGCCTCAAGTCTATTGGACCACAGTGCTTGTATATTCTTCCTGTGTGTTATGCTACTTTCATCTGGTTAATGAGGATACATCCTAAATACATTAAAGTGCTTAATTAGCAAAATGTTTACTTTTGTGCAGGTGAATATACATTAAATATTCACAGGGATACTTTAAATCACTCATCTTGTCCTCTATGTACCTCCCAATGTAAGGAAACCAGACCACAACATAATTAGTTGTCCTTTTTCATTTTTTTTAACCACATGAAACTCTTTATCCTTTGAGCTGCCCTTTGTCTTTAAAAGTAGGATGATGGTTAAAAATTTATAGACAGCTACTCTGAATTAACAGCTTTCTGACAACTGTCAGAACTGGAGCTTATTTGGCAGTGAAATGCACCAGACCAGGAAACATTAGATAGATCTTTCAGAGGATTGCAGTTGACCCTGAAAGGGTCCAACAGTTAGAGAGATGAGAGGCTGGAAAAGTTTGAGTCTGGCAGTATGAAATTGGCATCAGCAATAGCCAGTGGTGGATAGGCTAAAGGTGGTAGTACCACAGGACCTGGAGCACAAGTAAAGATAGTTTGGCAGCCTACAACTGGTGACCATCTTAGGAGGCAGGTTGTTCATGACAAGGAGGTAAACTGCTCCAGCAGGGTGAAATCTTGCTTGAGGAGGGGGTCACTGGGAAGAGGGTGACACAATATTAGACAAAGAAGAACAGAACTGGAGAAGAAGTTAAAGTAAGAATAAGAATAATATTTATACTTCACATCTGTGTAATACTGTAGTTTTTAAATTCTACTTATCAAGAGAACACATATTGAAATTTCACTATGTGCCAGGCATTAAGGATCCAGAATTGACCAAAACATGAGCCCTGGAGGAATCATCTAGTAAAGGAAAAAGGCATATAAACAAATGATAATGCAGTGCAGTGCATGCAATAATAGAATAATATCCAAAGTCCAGAAGTAACACAAAGGAATGATGAGCTATATCTGGGAGTTGGAGAAGCCTTGCAGAGGGGGATATAAAAGATGAGTAACAATTCTCCATCAAAATGGAAAAAAGTAGAGAAACATTCCAAGTATAAGGAATAACATCTGTATTAGCCCCAGATGTAAACTTCATGGTGTGTTTAAGAAAGTATAAATAAACAGGTATCAATGAAGCAAAATCTCTGAAATGCAAAGTGAGAAGACCAGAGAAGATAGGCTTGGTTTTGGATGCCATATTAGGGATCTTGGATTTTACCCTGTTGGTCATAAGGAGCCATTGAAGAGTTTTAAGCTTAAAAGTGTCTTAAATATGTTCATTTTCCATTGATCACTCTAAGGGCAGCATAAAGATGGGTTATGGGGGTGTGGGGAGCCCTAGAGGCAAAGAAACTAGTCCAGTTCTGAGATTGTTTCAGTTATCAAGAGGAAAGATGGTACATGCCTGGGCTATTTCAGTGTAGAAAGAACAGATGGAGTCAAGAAATAGAAGATAAAATTAAGAGTTTGGTGGTTGATTACATGCAGAGAATGAAGGTGAGGAAGGATTTACAGTCAGACAAGATAAATAACTGAAGTGGAACTGAAGAACTGAAGTGTGAGGTAGGAGCTTTGACCTAGGTCACTCCTACTTCTACAGTAGGGACTAAGTGTCTCCAGCTAAAATGTGTGGCATGATTCCAGGGATGAAGAGCAAAGCAGACATCTTTAAGAGTTAATTTCAAAATATTCATAACTGGTACCTCCAAATATACCCTTTGAAGTATAACCCAAGAAGAAAATAAGCCATTAATTTTCTTCTCCCTGTCCCCTTTTTAAATTCTATATCAAAACTCAAATTTTTCTGGTTACTACCCTTATGCTTTCCTCCAGAATATCAGTTGTAATCACCTGATGTAGGAATTTGCCAATTGTAGAGGGCCAGATGGTAAATATTTTAGGTTTTCAGCCCATACTATCTCTATTGCAGCTACTCAACCTGTCACCATAGTGCAAAAGCAGCCATCCAAAACACATAATCAAATGAGCATGGATGTGTTCCAATAAAACTTTACAAAAACAGGTAGCAGCTCCCCCCTACATGAGACCTGACTTCCAGGGGTGCAAATCTCCCTGGCAATGCAGGATATGACTCGAGGATGAATCTGGACCCAACATCTTTGGATTGAGAACATCTCCTTGACCAAAAGGGGGATGCAAAATGAAACAAAATAAAGTTTCAGTGGCTGAGAGATTCCAAATAGAGTCAAGAGGTCACTCTGATGGGCATTCCTATGAACTATGTTGATAATCCTTTTTAGGTTTTAATGTATTGGAATAGTTAGAAGTAAATACCTGAAACTATCAAACTGCAACCCAGTAGCCTTGACTCTTGAAGACAATTGTATAACAATGTAGCTTACAAGGGATGACAGTGCTGTTGTGAAAGCCTTGTGGATCACACTCCCTTTATCCAGTGTAAGGATGGATGATTAGAAAAATGGGGACAAAAAGTAAATGAAAAAGAGTGGGAGGGGGGATGATTTGGGTGTTCTTTTCTACTTTTATTTTTTATTTTTTTTTTTTACTTTTTATGGTATAAGGAAAATGTTCAAAAAATAGATTGGGGTGATGAATGCCCAACTGTATGATGGCACTGTGAACAGTTGATTGTACACCACGATGATTGTATGATATGTGAATACATCTCAATAAAACTGAATTTAAAAAAAAAACAGGCAGCAGGCTGGATTTGAACTGCAGGCTGTAGTTTGTCAACTCCTGGCCTAATATATGACCTTGAGTGTACAGTGGGACTAAGGGTGCAATGGTCTTGAAAGACATTATAGCCTTAAAACCCTTTAATGACTGCCTATTTTCAAGGGAATAAAGTACAAGTTCACAGTGAGCTTCATTTGTCCAAATAAAAGTAGGAATATGTTTAGTATAGCATAGCAATGCTACCACCACATTTACTTTCATATATATTTTAATCACATTTTAGATCAAATTTACTTTCTTATTTTCTTATTCTGCCATAAAAAACTCAACTTAAATCTTGATATTTTTGCTTATGTTATTAATAATAATAACAGCTACCCTATTTAGAGACTTACTTTGCCATTTTGCAATTGAGGTAACTAAGGTTTAGAGGTTAAGAAAGCATTCTGCAAATCCAGAGTTGCCAAGTGACAGAGTCAGCATTTGCACATAGGCCATGTATTCAAAGTCCATACTCTTAAACACTTTGCTGTATTCCTTAAAGACTGAAGGGGGAAGAGGCAGAAAAATTGTATCAGAAAAGCAAATTATTGAGCAAATAATGAGGACTTTTCATGATTTGAACAATGACTTGTTAAAATAACCGTATGCTGAATTCAACCAGTACAAATATGGCAAATAGGCTTTATGGGAAATTATATAAAACTATTAAGGGAAATTGTATTTCTATTGATACATAGAATGAAATGTCTTCAAATTATCAACAATCTGATCACTTGATAAGGAATCTTATAAAGTGCTGACATCCTTGAATGATAGACCAGATATGCATATATAGAATTACAAGGGAAAAGAAGACATGGAAGTCTGAAGGCAGATATTTAGAAGGTCATGTGTACTGGTAAAGTACTACAACTTGGTTAAAGACATTTTTAAGTCATTTTTAATTTTTTCTAAATAATACCAGAAATGCACATACAGTTTAAGCTGATGTCCAAGAACTTTTCTGTCTTTTCTTCCCTGGCCAGGCTGACACACTTTTCCAGTACATCTTCCCCAATGAAGACTTCTGTCCACACCCACCAAACTCCTGAAGACATTGTCCTTGATGGAGACAGTTTACAACCAGAGGCTTCAGAATCCATTTCCTTACCAGAGGCCAACTCAGAAACTCCCAAGGAAAGTCCAAACCTGGGAAACCCAGAAGAGTTCTCTCAATAATGGTTATACAGCAAAAAGGGCACTCCACTTCGGAAATTCCTCCTTACCTGAAAGGTTTTTTTTTTTTTTTTTGATAGAAGAATTGATTGAAAAAGTGTTTAAAAAACAGCTGTCAGTTAACATGCAGAATTACAGATATAGACCATAGGAATCCCAAAGGGGATTTTCCTTAAAGAGGACATTCCAGGAACACAAAGCACATGTAAAGCACATTGGCTTCGCAGATTTAAGATATTAAACATTTGAAATTAGAAGAAAATTATAAATGCATTGACTCCCAGGAATACAGTTATGGATATAAAAGTGACCCTATACATTGTAAATAATTGCATGGTATTAGGACAACTTTTGCTTACCACATTGAATCTTTGTTTAAAAGCCACATCTTCAAAAGCAGATCACATATTTCCTTTGATTACTTGAATTATATTTTCTTGATGGACATCAACATCATGATATAAATGATATAAGCATATGTTAAGTGCATTTGAGAAAAACTATCATAATCCATGCAGGAGCCTGTTTGGAGTAGAAGTTTATTTTTGTTTGTTTGTTTTGTTTTGTTTTCTATCTTCAGAAGCATTGAACATGCTTATTTTAAGGTATACAAAGAAATCATGAATACATTACTTCATAGTGTTTTTTTAATAATAGTGATATTAGTATGTAGAATTATTTACTCACTAGGAAAGCTCTATAATGAAGAAATGAAAGAACTGGAGGAAAATTTTGACAGGTTCATAGATATTTTGAGATTCTGTCTAGTCAAGTAACTGAAGCATGAGCCAAATAGTCTACAGACCTAATTTAGTCTTGGCTGTGCTACTGATGATATTAGGTAAAAGGTTTAACTTCTGAGCCTTAGTTTCTCCACATGTGAGGTAGAAATTGTAATACCCTCCCTACTGTGTGAGCATGATTATTAAGATGAATACATCACCATATGTAGAACACTTTTTCTGGAAGAAAACTTGTTTCAGAATTTTCCCATTACTTTAGGATGAATATCAAACATCTCATGCAACAAATAATTGTTTGCTAGCAAATCCCTGACAAAAAAGATTGCAGTGATTTTATATATACCCTTAATTAAGCTTTTGAAATGAAAATTTGTTTCATAAATGAGTATTTTATAGTCTCATAGACCAGTACACATAGTAACATGTGGAGTTGTGGTTTTGAAATATTACTAAGAAAAACAATCAATAAATACTTAATATTCCTTTGTGATAGGTTAACCTGGAACCACCAAGGTCTCTGAAGAATTTGGCAATTGGTATACTCTAAGGTGCACTTAACATAAAGATAGTAGGGCTGTATATAACAGCAAATCTAGTTACAGTGAAAATGTGTGTATTAAAAATTTTCCTTATACCAAGATCTGATAGTCCACTTGTTTTGAGCAATAGTTTGGACTTGCAAATTGCAATACAATAAAAGAACTCAGAGTTTATTGTCATGCAGTCTGGCCTATATTGCCTGTCAGAGAGCCATGGCCACAGTGAAAAGCCTGTAGTTCTTACACACTTCAATGAAAACTGGTCCCTGACCTCTCCAAGTTTCAGTGAAGATCTTAAAGAAAGCTAGTGATGGAAGGCCAGAGAGTCATGGTAAATGGGAAGAGCCAAGGGATGTAGCTCTTGCCTCACATTTCCCACTTGGGCAGATATAGCTGAATCCAGGAGATGGATTTCATCCTTTAGCTGGAATCAGAATCTTTCTTTCAGGTTATTTAAAAATACTGTTGAAATGTTACAAATCTCCTGATTATGACTAATGGGAATTATAATACTGCACAGCTGTTGTAAAAACTAGGGACCTTTAGATACTTTCTGTTGCCCCCAAATGTAATAGAAAATATTCTAAGTAAGAACTTTTTTCCCAGCTACTAAATTACTGAAAATACATATTTGTTTTCATAGTTTTAGGTCAAAAAAGAAGGGAAAGGGGGAAGAGCAAGATGGCAGCACAGAGAGGTGTGAAATTTAGTTAGTCCTCTAGAGCAACTAGTAAATAACCAGGAACACTAGTAAATAATCTGGAACAATTATTGGGAGACATCCATGAATGGACACATATCATACACCATCCTGGTATAGGTGGAATGGCTGAGATTGTAGCATAGAATCATAAGTAAAGGTCCACAAACCAAAGCTGGTGCCCCTTCCACCTTGGGCATGGCAGGCTGAGCTGAAACACTTACCTGTGGAAAAAAGAAACAGGTTACAGGGAACATAACTCAACCAAGCTCCAATTGCAGTTTTAATTAACAAATTTGGACTACTGAATACAATCTACAATCACAGATCATCCTGGACAAAACAAGAAAGGAAACACATTACTTTCAGCAAAGAGGAGGCAAGGCTGATGAAAAAATAATACATGAATAAATAAAAACAGAGGCTTTTGGAGATGGCTGAGCTGGTGTATTGGAAGATGACTGTGTCTCAAGTAAAGGGGCACAGAGAACTGGGTAACAACCCCAGTAGATCAGCAAAACTGAGGGCCTGGGAACTGGCTCTGAAAAGGGGATTTTGCTCCTTTTCCTTTTTATCCCCTCACTCTAAGTAGCTCATTAGAGAAAGCCTCAGGCATTTTCAAATTGTCAGTGCTGATCCAGGAAAATGTGGAGTTAATAGAGTCAGAGAGACAAAGGAGAAATTCAAGTGGAGAAGGTAATTCCCTATGGGGTGTATCTTCCCTAAGAAATGAGGGTTGGGACTAACTCAAGTGGCTACTCACCCTCAGAGAATTCAGACCCAGGGACTGGAGAAAAACAAACAAACCAGAAACAACTTAAGCTTGGCTTCTGACACCCTTGACACCTGACCAGGAAAGGGTCTGCTGAGAATTAAAGTGACCACACCTCTTTACACCAGTGGGGAGCTGAAGACTGACAAGTGCCACCTGCTGGACAGGATAGGAAAAGCACAGCATCTAGAGGCCTCATGGGAAAGTCTGTAAATCTTCTATGACTCACCCTTCAGGAAACCTGATACTGAATCATCCTCCTCCTGAGACCTGAATATCTCCTGTCTGGAAAAATCTGATTGGGGTTATCAAGGAAACCAGATGCCTAGACAGCAGAAAATGAAAAATCACATTAGGAAAAATGAAGATATGGCCCACTCAAAGGAACAACAAACTTACACTTCAACTGAGATACAGGAATTGAAACAACTAACTAAAGATCTTGAAACAAATATGCCATATCAATTCAAAAATGAAATCAATGAGCTGAGGGAAGATATGGCAAAAGAGATGAAGGATATAAAGAAGACATTTGGTGAACATGAGGAAGAAATTGAAAGTTTGAAAAAAACAATTGGCAGAACATATGGGAATGAAAGGCACAATGCAAGAGATGAAGGAGACAGTGGAGACACAGCAGATTTGAAGAAGCAGAAGAAAAGATTCATGAACTGGAGAACAGGAAATCTAAAACCCTACACACAAAAGAATGGAGAAATTTGAGTGATGTCTCAGGGAATAGAGTGACAAAATGAAGCACATGAATGTATGTGTCATGGGTGTCCTGGAAGGGGAAGAGAAGAGAAAATGGGCAGAGGCAATAATGGAGGAAGAAGTCACTGAAAATTTCCATCTCTTATGAAAGACATAAAATTACAGATCCAAGAAGTGCAACATAACCCAAACAGAATAGCTCCCAACAGACTTATGCAAAGACACTTAATAATCAGATGATCAAATGCAAAAGACAAAGAGAATTCTGGAAGCAGCAAGAGAAAAGCAATCCATTACATACAAGGAAGCTCAATAAGACTATGTGCAGATTCCTCAGTAGAAACCATGGAGGCAAGAAGACAGTGGTATATATTTAAGATACTGAAAGAGAAAAACCACCAACCAAGAATTTTATATCTAACAAAACTGTCCTTGAAATATGAGGGAAATCATAACATATTCTCAGAAAAACAGACAGTGAGAGAGTTTGTAAACAAGATACTTGCTCTACAGGAAATACCAAAGGGAGCACTACAGACAGATAGGAAAAGATAGGGAAGAGAGTTTTGGAGCACAATTTTGGGTGGTGGTAGCACAATAAGGTAAGCACACTGAACAAAGAAGACTGTGAGTATGGTTGAAAGAGGAAGGTTAGGGGCATGTAGGATACCAGAGGGAAGGATAGAAAATGAAGGCTGGGACTATATGGCTTAGTGAAACCTAGAGTGGTCAGTGATTGTGATAAAATGTAAAAATATGTTTTTACATGAGGGACAACAAATGAATGTCAACTTTGCAATGGGTTAAAAAGGGGGTCATATTGGGGGAAAGTACAATCAATGCAAACTAGAGTCTATAGTTAACAGTAGCATTGCAATATGCTTTCTTTAATTGAAACAAAGGCAATACACCAAAACTAAATGACTATCAGAGGGGGATAGAGGGAGGAGTATGGTATTCTTGGCATTAGTGTTGTCTGTCTTTTTTGTTTTATCTTAATTTTACCTTTTCTTTTGTTGTTTTTAGTTGCCTTTTTTCTTTCTTTTCTTCTTTTTCTTTTGTCATTTTACTTTTATTTGCCTCTTCCTCTTTCTTTGTGGAAGAAATTGAAATGTATCTTATGACTGTATTTTATTTTATTTTCACTTTTCCTTTTATTCTTTTTATTACTCATTTGTTTCAATTCTATTTTTTGAGTAATGAATATGTGTAAGTGCTAACTGTGGTGACATATGCACAACTATATGATGAGACTGTAGACAATTGATTGCACACCGTGAATGATTGTATGATTTTTGAATATACCCCTACAAAATTGCAAGGAAAATATAAACAGAGGGACACAAGCAATGCAGACAACTTGGAGAGAGAGATGTATGTATTCACTGTTGGCAGGGAGGACAGTGTGGTGGTTCCACAAGAAGCTAGATATGTGGGTGTCGAAAGGTTCTGCAACCTCATTATGGGGTGCATACTTGGAGGATTGGAAAGCAGGGACATGAATGGACCTTTACACACTGGTGTATATGGTGTCAGTGTTCACAATTTGCAATGGACAGAGGTGGCCTAAGATTACACTGATGAACAGAATGGTGAATTGTGGTGTATGCATACAATAGAATATTGAGTGGCTACAAGAAAGAATGAAGCTGTGAGATACACAACTAGGTGGATGGATCTTGAGTACAGCATTTTGAGTGATGTGTGCCAGAAACAAGAGGATGAACTTTATAATGCCACACTAATATGACTAACTGTAATGTGTAAACTCTGAGAACTGAGTATTAGCACACAGTTTATCAGGGGAACACTTATTGTAATGGTCCCTGTATTGTAAGCTCTTATAGCAGTCATATTTCTACCTGAGTTGTGATGGTTATTTCTAAATCCTGAGATGCTGAGCTCCTTGTATATAACCTGGTTGGTCTCTGGAACTTTGGGTATCTGTGTGATACTCAAGATTCAGAGCTAGAGCTTGGTAGCTATGAAAGTCATTTTTACACCATACAGCAACTGTTGAAAAATTGAAAAAGAGTTCAGACTTCTATTAGAGGTACGAATGAAGCAGATCTCATTAGGAGTAAGGCAAATCAGGCCAGAGGGTAAAGGACGATACTTACTGGGTTTTAAAACTACAATTTTGGATGAGACCAAGGGAGGAGATGTTTATTTGGTGCAGGATCTATATTTTCTGTAGTACACTGGATAATTTAACTTGTATGATCAGTTTGTTTGAACACCATAGGTGCATGGAGCTGTGAATGGGAAGTGGGATTTTGTGAGATTTTACAGGCTGGGGTGAAAGCCCAGTACATTCCAGAGTGATATGGCAGAGAGTAAAAGTATATTTGTTGGCCCCCCCCCGAGGAACTGGGGAGAAATGCAGAAATGTTGAACTTTTAAACCTGGGTTATTGCTGATTTTCCTGCAAACACTGAGGTCTGCCAATTTAGTGGGCTGAACCCTTGATCTGGGGGCTGTCTCTTGTGAGGCTAGTTGCTGCAAGGAAGAGGCTAAGTCTACTACTTATTATTGTGCTTAAGAGTCCCCCCTCCAAGAGAGCCTCTTTGTTGCTCAGATGTGGCCCCCTCTCTCTCTAAGCCCACTTGGCAGATGAACACACTACTATCCCCTCCCACATGGGACATGACACCCAGGGGTGTAAATTCCCCCTGGCAATGTGGGAAATGACTCCTAGGGATGATCCTGGACTCAGCACTGTGGGACTGAGAGGATTTTATTGGCCAAAAGGAGGAAGAGCGATGAAACAAAGTAAGGTTCTAGTGGCTGAGATATTTCAAATGGAGTTGAGAGGTCACTCTGGGGGGTATTCTTATGCACTATATGGATATCACTTTTTAGTTATTAGTGTGTTGAAATGGCTAAGAGGGAAATACCTGAAACTGAAGAACTGCAATGCAGAGACTTTGATTCTTGAAGATGATTGTATAACAATGTTGCTTGCACAGTGTGACTATGTGATTGTGAAAACTTTGTGGCTTGCACTGTCTTTGTCCAGTGTATGGATAGATGAATGGAAAAATGGGGACAAAAATTAAATGAATAATAGGGTGTGGTGGAGGGGATGCAAAGATTTAGGTGTTCCTTTTTGCTTTTATTTTTATTTTGGAGTAAGGAAAAGGTTCAAAAATTGATTCTGGTGATGAAAGCACAAATGTATGATGGTACTCTGAACAATTGATTGTACACTGTGGAAGACTGTAGGCTGTGTGAATATATCTCAATAAAACTGTACTCAAAAAAAGTAAGTGACCAATGAGGGGAGGAGGGGAGTGGGATGTTTTGGATGTACTTTTAATTTTAATTTTAATTTTATTTTTTGGAGTAATGCAAATGTTCAAAGATTGAGTGTGGTGATGAATGCAAACTATATGACAAAACTGTGAGCAACAGAATGGACACTTTGAATGATTGCATTTTATGTGATTATATATCAATAAAATTGCATTAAAAAAGAAGGAAAAAAACTTTTGATTTTTTTGGCCAGGTATTAGACATTTATTAGGCAGTGTGGAATAGTACAAATAAACAAACAAAAACAACCAGCCAAACAACAACATCAACAACCAGTCAGGTACATCTAGGTTCAAATTTTCTTTCTAAAAAATTATCTTTTTTTATGTTAAGCCATGAAAATGTACAGTAGTTAACCCATTGATTCTCATATCCTAACTTGAAGAAGAGACATGTAAAATAAATAATTTATATATATGATATAACAGTCCCATGTTGGATTAGCTTTTTTAAGGATTTTTTTAAATTTAACTATATTCACATATGATACAATCATCCATGGTGTACAATCAATTGTTTACAGTACCATTATATAGTTGTGCATTCATCACCAAATCAATTTTGGATCATTTTCATCACCACACACAAAAAAAGAATAAGAATTAAATATAAGTAAAGAAGAACACCCAAGCACCCTGTGCCACATTGAATGTATTATGACCCCCAAAATGCCATTATCTTTGATGTAATCTTATGTGGGCAGACATATCATTGTTGATTAGATTGTAATTCTTTGAGTGTTTCCATGGAGATGCACCCCACCCAACTGTGGGTGATGATCCTGATTGGATAGTTTTCATGGAGGTGTGGCCCTACCCATTCAGCATGGGCCTTGATTAGTTTACCAGAGCACTATATAAGCTCAGACAGGAGTGAGCTTGCTACAGCCAAGAGGGACTGCTTTGAAGAATGCACAGAAGCTGAGAGAGTAGCTGCACATGGGAGACAGTTCGAAGATGGCTGTTGAAAGCAGACTCTTGCTCCAGAGAAGCTAAGAGAGGACAAACACCCCAAGAGCAACTGAGAATGACATTTTGAAGAGGAGCCGCAGCCTAGACAGGAACGTCCAGGGAGAAAGCCATTTTGAAACCAGAACTGCAGAGCAGATATCAGCCGTGTGCCTTCCCTGCTAACAGAGGTTTTCCAGATGCCATTGGCCATCCTCCAGTGAAGGTACCCAATTGTCAGTGCATTACCTTGGACACTTTATGGCCTTAAGACTGTAACTGTGTAACCAAATAAGCCCCCTTTATAAAAGTGAATCCATTTCTGGTGTTTTGCATACTGGCAGCATTAGCAAACTAGAACACCTCCCATACACCCCATGCCTCCCTATTATTCATTTACTTTTTGTCCTCAATTTTCTATTCATATTTCCATACACTGTATAAGGGTGGTGGGAGCCACAAAGTTTTCAAAATCACACAGTCACATAGTGTAAGCCATATACCTACACAATCATCTTCAAGAATAAAGGCTACTAGTTTGTAGTTCAACAGATTTGGGTATTTACCTCCAGCTATTCCAATACAGTGAAAACTAAAAAGGGATATCTGTATAATGCATAAGAATGACCTCCAGAATGACCCCTAGACTCTATTTGAGATCTCTCAGTCACTGAAACTTTATTTTGTTTCATTTCTCTTCCCCCTTTTTGTCCAAGGGGGCTTTTCAATCCCATGATACCAGGGCCAAGCTCATCCTTGCAAGTCATATCCCATGTTGCCAGGGAGATTTACACCCTTGGGAGTCTTGCCCCAGATAGGGGAGAGTGCAGTGAGTTTACCTGCAGAATTGTCTTAGAGAGAGATGCCACATCTGAGCAACAAAGGAAGTTCTCTAGGGGTGACTGTTAGGCACCATTTTAAGTAGGCTTACTCTCTCCTTTGCTGTAATAAACTTAATAAGGGCAAGCCCAAAGATCAAGAACTCAGCCTTCCAAACTGGCAGTCCCAAATGCTTGTGATAATATCATCAATTCCCCAGGTGAGTAAATTTAATATTTCTACATTTTCCCCCAGCTCCCCAAGGGGGCTTTGCAAATACATCTTTATTTTCTGCCCAAATTACTCTGGGATATATTGAGGATCCAGACTAGCCAGTACAAACCAACCAGATTTCACTCCCTATTTAACATTCCATGTAATTATGTTGTTTGAATAAACTGACCTCACAAGTTAAATAATATACTGTGTTACAAACAATATTGATTTTACACCTGGTAAACATCTCTTCCTTTGGTCTCACACAAAATTTGAAGTTTTAAAAGCACCATCAATATCATACATTACCCTTTAGTCTGATTTACCTTAGTCCTAACCAAGTCCATTTTGTTCATTCCTCTATTTGAAGTCTGATCTCTTTTTTCAGGCTCTTTAACATTTGCTGCATGGGGCAATGCTGACATTTAACATTGTCAGATTATGGCTCTGAGTCTCAGGTGCCACATAGATACTCAAAGTTCCAGGGACTGACCAGGCTATGCACAAAGAGCTCATCATGTCAGAATTTAGAAATAGCCATTACATCTCAGGTATAAATGTAATTGCTGAAAGAGCTTACAGTCTAGGAAACTTTACAATAAGCCTTCCCCTGATGACCTATGCTCTTAGGCTCAGGTCTCAGAGTTTGCACATTATAGTTAGTCCATATTAGTGAGGCCTTATAATGCTTTTCTTTTCATTTCTGATTTATTTCATCCAACACACTGACTTCAATGTCCATTGACCTCACAACTTCACTCCTCCTTGTAGGAGCTTAATACTCCACTGTATGTATATACCACAGTTCACCATTCCATTCACAAGTTGATGTATGCTTAGGCCACCTCCATCCACTGCAAATAATGAATACTGACACCATAAGACCCACTGCGCAAATGTCCATTTGTTTCCTCTTCTCAGTTCTTCCAAGTAGATATTCAATAACCAGGTTGCAGCACCATATTGCCACCCATACTTAGCTTGCTGTGGAACCATCATGCTGCTTTCCAGATGGGCTGCACCATTCTACTTCCCCACTGATGGTGGTTACGTATATCCCTTTCTCTACATTCTCTCCAGCACTTGCATCCCTCTGCTTATTTTTTTAGATGGTTTCATTAATGTACCATACATTCCATCTTAAGTAAACAATCAATGGTTCCCTGTATCATCACATAGTTATGCATTCACCACCATCTGTATAATGACATTTCCATTTCTTCCACAAAGAAAGAGGAAGAGTCATAAAAAATAAAAAGGTAAAAGAAAAACAAAAAGAAAGAAAAAATGACAACTAAATAACAACAAAGAAAAGGTAAAATTAAGACAAAATACAATAAAAATGTCAGACAACACCAATGCCAAGGATACCATACCACTCCCATATATCTGTCTCTTATAGGCATTTAGCTTTGGTGTATTGCCTTTGTTACAATTAAAGAAAGCATACTGCAATGTTAGTGTCAACTATAGACTCTAGATTGCATCATTGTATTTTCCCCCAATACCACCCACTTTTTAACACCATACAAAGTTGAAATTCATTTGTTGTCCCTCATGTAGAAACATATTTTTACATTTTATCACAATCATTGACCACTGTAGGTTTCACTAAGCCATATAGTCCCAATCTTTATTTTCTATCCTTCCTTCTGGTATCCCACATGCCCCTAACCTTCTTCTTTCAACCATAGTCACAGTCTTCTTTGTTCAGTGTGCTTACCTTATTGTGCTACCACCACCCAAAATTGTGCTCCAAAACTCTCTCCTGTCATTTCCTATCTGTCTGTAGTGCTCCCTTTAGTATTCCCTGTAGAGCAGGTATCTTGTTCACAAACTCACTGTCTGCTTTTCTGAGACTATTATAAGCTTTCCCTCATCTTTCTAGTACAGTTTGGCCAGATATAAAATTCTTGATTGGTGGTTTTTCTCTTTCAGTATCTTAAATATATCATACCACTGTCTTCTCACCTCCATGGTTTCTACTGAGAAATCTGCACATAATCTTACTGATCTTCATTTGTATGTGATGGATCACTTTTCTCTTGCTGTTTCCAGAATTCTCTCTTTGTCTTTGACATTTGATATTCTGATTTTAAGTGTCTTGGCATAGGTCTATTCATATCTATTCTGTTTGGGGCACACTGCACTTCTTGGATCTGTAATTTTGTCTTTCATAAAAGATGGTAAATTTTCAGTTATTATTTCCTCCATTTTTGCTTCTGCCCCATTTCCCTTCTCTTCTAATTCTGGAACACCCATGACATGTACATTCATGCACTTCATGTTATCATTCAATTTCCTGGGACATTGCTCATCTTTTTCCATTCTTTTCCCTATCTGTTCTTTTGTGTGTAGGATTTCAGATGTCCTGTTCTCCAGTTTATGAGTCTTTTTTCTGCCTCTTCAAATCTGCTGTTGTATATCTCCATTGTGCTTTTCATCTCATGTTGTGCCTTTCATTTCCATAAGTTCTGCCCATTGTTTATTCAAACTTTCAAGTTCTTCCTTATGTTCACCCAATGTCTTCTTTACATCCTTCATCTCTTTTGCCATATCTTCCATCGTTTGATTTTTGAATTGATATAGCATACTTGTTTGAAGATTTTTAATTAATTGTTTCAATTCCTGTATCTCTGTTGAAGGGTAAGTTTGTTCTTTGGGCCATATCTGCATTTTTTCCTAGTGTAATTTGTCATTTTCTGTTGTCTAGGCATCTGGTTTCCTTGGTTTCCCCAGTCAGATATTCCCAGACCCAACAGGCTCATGTCTCAGGAGGAGGAAGATTCAGTATCAGGTTTCCCTGAGGTTGTGTCCTAGAAGATTGACAGACTTTCCTGTGAGGCCTCTAGACTCTGTGCTTTTCCTGTCCTGCCCAGCAGGTGGCACTTGTCAGCCTGCAGCTCCCCACTGGTGTAAAGAGGTATGGTCCCTTCAATTCTCAATTTACCCTCTCCTGGTCAGGGGCCAAGGGTGTCAGAAGCCATACTTAAATTGTTTCTGTTTTATTTGTTTCCCCCCAGGACCTGTGTTCTCTGAAGGAAGGCCCCACTGCAGCTTGTCCCCACCCCCCATTTTTTAGGGATGATACACCCCCAGGGTGTTATCTTCTCCACTTGAATTCCTCCTTTGTCTTTCTGTCTCTGTTAACTGCACCCTTGCCTGTGTCAACCAGACACTTGAAAATGCCTGAGGCTTTCTCTAATTGGCTACCTAGAGTGAGAGAAAAAAAGGAAAAAGGGCAAAATCCCCTTTTCAGAGAAAGTCCCCAACCCCTCAGCTTTACCAGTCAGCTGATGCTGGTACCCAGTCCTTTTTTCCCCTTTTTCATGGGACACAGCTGTTTTCCAGTATTCTGACCTCTGATGTCTCCAAAAGCATCTCTTTTCATTTATTTATGTATTTTTTTCTTCATTCCTGTCTCCTTTTTGTTGGAAGGAACCTGTTTCCTTTCCTGTTTTCTCTGGGTTTATTTGTGCTTTTTGCTTGTATTCAGTAGCCCAGATTTGTTAATTAAAACTGCAGTTGTAGCTTGGTTGTGTTACTTTCCCTGTAACCATTTCTTTTTTACATACAGAAGTGTTTTACCTCAGCCTCCCATGCCAGTGGGGGAGGTGCACCAGATCCATTTTTGTAAAGCTTTGCGTATGATTCTGTGCTGGGATCTCAAGTATTCCACCCATTCCAGGCTAGTGTACCATTTGTATTCATTCACAAATGTCTCCCAGCAGTTGTTCCAGATTCTGGAACCAGTTCTTCCTGGTTATTTACTACTTGCTCTAGAGGACTCACTAAATTCCACATCTCTCTATGCTGCTATCTTTTCCTGCCCTTATAATTTTGTTTTAAAACCTTAGGCTTGAAGTCTCCTGACCATAAGTATAATTAATATGTTCATGAGACAAAACTTTTAGTTATTAATTTAAAATGGTGAAAATTGCTATTATCAAAGAATCTTGATTCATGTGTTTAAAATGTTGAGTTATACATGCTTCTTATTAACCATAAATGATAGTATCTTTCAGTTGTGTAATCAATATGAAAATCAATTACTAATCCTATATTGGTACTGTATTTTTCCAGTTGATGTGTCTCCCCAGAAACATACACACACACACAAATACACACATATTATAAAGGTCAATGTATGCATTTTTTCTATAGGAAAACCAGCAAAAATTCAGTTTTCCCATCTTCTATAATATGTAGTTGTCCACATTGAATTGGAACTATTAATAGGTTAGTTTTGGTGTAGTCATAGTTTCTAGATTGGCATTCTTTGGTCTAAATTCCTATAAACATCAAAAATTTTTTTGAAATTTCAGTACTAAATAGCTGTGATCCTTTAAAAGAGGAATTATAAAATTTTCTTACAAATAAGTTATTTACTGCTATTGATACTGAATCATTTATCTCTACTCTCAGCAAATTTTCTAATATGTATTTCAGAGAGCATGAATATGTGTTTATTCATAATTTTCATAATGTATCATTAAGTTTTCAGTGGAAATAAAGAAAAATCTGTTCTTGACTTTCAAGTATGGTAGTCCAATTTTTTAATTCAAATTTTCAATATATGCCAAGAAATTAAAGATTGTCTTAGAAATTTTTTTGTCTTACTCAATTATTTATTTGACTGAACATAGTGAATTATTCAGCTGTGCAGTTGGTTTGTTTTCAGACACCTGTCTACTATGTCAAGTTTATGAGAAAGGCAATCAAATTATACTTGCATATGATTTGCTTAGCAAACTGTTCTAACAACCAGCATCAATGTAAATATCAAATAAAGGTTAATGAGGCCTTATTTTGTTTAAAATAAGTGCTGTGAAAGCTGTAAGGACATGCTGTGGAAGCTATGACTTCACAGTACATTGCTTACAACTGTTGTCACATCTCTCAGTTGATGAGAACCTAAAATGTTTTTTGCATTTACTTGTTGAATGAGAACAAGAATGTTTTTCTCTTTGGTGGTTGGATCCCCAACAGCTTTCATGTGATAGACAAGAGAGCATTGATGTTCTTTTTATGCAGAAATTATTAATTGGACAATGATTTTCTCATGAATCAAATAATTATGGCAGAGTGGTATTTTCTGTCATTTCTAAATAGTTTCTAAAGATCCTCAGACAGTATGTGTTCAAAAGATAATAGAGAAAGCCAGGAACTGTGTGGACTGGACACCACAGAGCAATCTGACTTTGGGCATACTTCATACAACACTCATGAAAACACGGAACTGCTGAGATCAGCAAAATCTGTAAGTTTCCTGGCCAGGGGACCCACACCCCTCCCTGCCAGGCTCAGTTCCATGGGAGGATGGGCCATCAGTGCTGGGAAGGAGAAGGGAGAACTGCAGTGGCAGCTCATATTGGAAACTCATTCTACTGATCCAAACACCAATCATAGATAGACTGAGACCAGACACTAGAGAATCTGAGAGTAGCCAGCCCAGCAGAGAGGAGATAGGCATAACAAAAAACAGCAAGAAAAGCTCAAAAATAAAAGCAGAGGCTTTTTGGAGTTCTGGTGAACATAGAAAGGGGAAGGGCAGAGCTCAGGCCCTGAGGCTCATACGCAAATCCTGAAGAAAAACTGATCTCTCCGCCCCCTGGATCTTTCCTTAATGGCCCTAATTGCTTTGTCTCTTAGCTTTTCAATAACGCATTAGATCTGCCAGGAGGGCCCATTTTTTAACTTTTTTCTTTTTCTAAAACAATTACTCTAAGAAGCCCAACACAGAAAGCCTCAAAGACATGCAACTTGGGCAGGTCAAGACAAGAGCAGAACTAAGAGAGCACTGAGACAAAAGGCAATAATCCAGTGGCTGAGAAAATTCACTAAACATCAAAACTTCCCAAGAAAAGGGGGGCATCTGCTCACAGCCATCATCCTGGTGGACAGGAAACACTCCTGCCCATCACTGGCCCCATAGCCCAGAGATGCCCCAGACAACCGAGTGTGATGGAAGTGCTTCCACTAACATGCATACACCACAAAATTGGGCATGGACATTAGCCTTCCCTGCACCCTCAGCTGGTTGTCCCAGAGTTGGGAAGGTGTAGCATTGTGAATTAACAAGCCCCATTCAGCCATCATTTCAGCAGACTGGGAGCCTCCCTACACAGACCAGCAGCCGAGAACTGCCCTGGGGGATGGCACTCACCTGTGACATAGCACAGTCATCCCTCAACAGAGGACCAGGGGGTGCATGGCCTGGAATAGGGACCCACTCGTAAGTCTCAGGGGTCACATGCCAATACCAAGGACTTGTGGGTCACTGGCAGAGACAAACTGTGGCAGGACTGAACTGAAGGATTAGACTATTGCAGCAGCTTTACAACTCCAGAAACACCAGGCAGATTTGATTGTTAGAGCTGCCCCCTCCCTGACCGCCCGGACACATGCCCCTAATACAGGGTGGGCAACACCAACTACACACACAAGCTTGGTACACCAATTGGACCCCACAAGACTCACTCCCACACTCACCACAGAGGCAAAGCAGGGGAAAACTGGCTTGAGGGGAACAGGTGGCTTGTGGATGCCATCTGTTGGTTAGTCAGAGAAAGTGTACTCCACAAAGCTGTAGATCTGACAAATTAGAGATAAGGATTTCAATTGGTCTACAAATCCTAAAAGAACCCTATCAAGTTAAGCAAATGCCAAGAGCCCAAAAACAACAGAAAATTTTAAAGCATATGAATAAAAACAAATGATATGGATAACCCAAGCCCAAGCACCCAAATCAAAAGTTCAGAAGAGACACAGTACCTAGAGCAACTAATCAAAGAACTAAAGATGAACAATGAGACCATGGCATGGGATATAAAGGACATGAAGCAGAGCATGGAACAGGATATAAAGGACATCAAGAAGACCCTAGAAGAGCATAAAGAAGACATTGCAAGATTAAATTAAAAAATAGATGATCTTATGGAAATTAAAGAAACTGTTGACCAAATTAAAAAGATTCTGGATACTCATACTACAAGATTAGAGGAAGTTGAACAATGAATCAGTGACCTTGAAGATGACAGAATGGAAAATGAAAGCACAAAAGAAAGAATGGGGAAAAAAAGTGAAAAATTGAAATGGAACTCTGGGATATGATAGATAATATAAAATGTCCAAACAGAAGACTCATTGGTGTTCCAGAAGGAGAAGAAAAGGGTAAAGGTCTAGGAAGAGCAATCAAACAAATTGTTGGGGAAATCTTCCCAAATCTTCTAAACACTATAAATACACAAAACATAAATGTCCAGTGAACTCCAAATAGAATAAATCCAAATAAACCCACTCCAAGATATATTCTGATCAGACTGTCAAATACAGAAGAGAAGGAGCAAGTTCTGAAAGCAGCAAGAGAAAAGCAATTCACCTCATACAAAGGAAACAGCATAAGACTAAGTAGTGACTACTCAGCAGCCACCATGGAGGTGAGAAGGCAGTGGCATGACATATTTAAAATTCTGACAGAGAAAAATTTCCAACCAAGAATACTTTATCCAGCTAAGCTCTCCTTCAAAATTGAGGGAGAGCTTAAATTTTTCACAGACAAACAAATGCTGACAGAATTTGCTAACAAGAGACCTGCCCTACTGGAGATACTAAAGGGAGCCCCACAGACAGAGAAACAAAGAAAGGAGAGAGAGACATGGAGAAAGTTTCAGTACTAAAGAGATTCAGTATGGGTACATTAAAGGATACTAATAGAGAAAGGGAAAAATATATACGACAAACATAAACCAAAGGATAAGTTGGCTGATTCATGAGATGCCTCCATGGTTATAACATTGAATGTAAATGGATTAAACTCACCAACTAAAGATATAGATTCACAGAATGGATCAAAAAAATGAACCTTCAGTATGCTGCATACAAGAGACTCATCTTAGACACAGGGACACAAAGAAATTGAAAGTGAAAGGATGGAAAAAATATTTCATGAAAGCTACAGCCAAAAGAAAGCAGGTGTAGCAATATTAATCTCAGATAAAATAGACTTTAAATGCAGAGATGCTTTGAGAGACAAAGAAGGCCACTACATACTAATAAAATGGGCAATTCAACAAGAAGAAATAACAATCATAAATGTTTATGCACCCAGTCAAGGTGCAACAAAATACATGAGAGAAACACTGGCAAAACTAAAGGAAATAATTGATGTTTCCACAATAATTGTGGGAGACTTCAACACATCACTCTCTCCTATACATAGATCAACCAGACAGAAGACCAATAAGGAAACTGAAAACCTAAACAATCTGATAAATGAATTGGATTTAATGGGCATATATAGAACATTACATCCCAAATCACCAGGATACACATTCTTCTCTAGTGCTCATGGAACTTTCTCCAGAATAGATCATATGCTGGCACATAAAATAAGGCTCAATAAATTTGAAAAGTTTGAAATTATTCAAAGCACATACTCTGACCACCAAGGAATACAATTAGAAGTCAATAACCATCAGAGAATTAGAAAATTCACAAATACCTGGAGGATAAACAACACACTCCTAAACAATCAGTGGGTTAAAGAAGAAATAGCAAGAGAAATTGCTGAATATATAGAGACAAAAGAAAATGAGAACACAACATACCAAAACCTATGGGATGAAGAAAAGTGGTATTGAGGGGAAATTTATAGCACTAAATGCATATATTAAAAAGGAAGAAAGAGCTAAAATCAAAGAACTAATGGATCAACTGAAGAAGGTAGAAAATGAACAGCAAACCAATCCTAAACCAAGTAGAAGAAAAGAAATAACAAGGATTAAAGCAGAAATAAATGACATAGAGAACAAAAAAACAATAGAGAGGATAAATATCACCAAAAGTTGGTTCTTTGAGAAGGTCAACAAGATTGACAAGCCATTAGCTAGACTGACAAAATCAAAAAGAGAGAAGACCCATATAAACAAAATAATGAATAAGAAAGGTGACATTACTCCAGATCCCGAGGAAATTAAAAAAATTATAAGAGGATACTATGAACAACTGTATGGCAACAAACAGGATAATGTAGAGGAAATGGACAATTTCCTGGAAACATATGAACAACCTAGACTGACCAGAGAAGAAACAGAAGACCTAAACCAACCAATCACAAGCAAAGAGATCCAATTAGTCATCAAAAAGCTTCCCACAAATAAATGCCCAGGACAGATGGCTTCACAGGGGAATTCTACCAAACTTTCCAAAAAGAATTGACATCAATCTTACTTACAGTCTTTCAAAACATTGAAAAAAATGGAACACTACCTAACTCATTTTATGAAGCTAGCATCACTCTAATACCAAAACCAGTCAAAGATGCTACAAAAAAGGAAAACTACAGGCCGATCTTCCTAATGAATATAGATGCAAAAATCCCCAACAAAATACTTGAAAATCAAATCCAAAGACACATTAAAAAAATCATACACCATGATCAAGTGGGGTTTATTCCAAGCATGCAAGGATGGTTGAGCATGAGAAAATAGATCAATGTATTACAACACATTAACAAATCAAAAAGGAAAAATTAAATGATCATCTCAATAGATGTTGAAAAAGCATTCAACAAAATCCAACATCCCTTTTTGATAAAAACACTTCAAAAGGTAGGAATTGAAGGAAACTTCCTCAATATGATAAAGAGCATATATGAAAAACCCACAGCCAGCATAGTACTCAATGGTGAGAGACTGAAAGCCTTCCCTCTAAGCTCAGGAAAAAGACAACTATGCCCACTATCACCACTGTTTTTCAGCATTGTGCTGGAAGTGCTAGCCAGGGCAATCCGGCAAGACAAATAAATAAAAGGCATCCAAATTGGAAAGGAAGAAGTAAAACTGTCATTGTTTGCAGATGATATGATCTTATATCTGGAAATCCCCGAGAAATCGACGATACAGCTACTAGAGCTAATAAACAAATTTAGCAAAGTAGCGGGATACAAGATTAATGCACATAAGTCAGTAATGTTTCTATATGCTAGAAATGAACAAACTGAAGAGACACTCAAGAAAAAGATACCATTTTCAATAGCAACTAAAAAAATCAAGTACCTAGGAAAAAATGTAACCAAAGATATAAAAGACCTATACAAAGAAAACTACATAACTCTACTAAAAGAAATAGAAGGGGACCTTAAAAGATGGAAAAATATTCCACATTCATGGATAGGAAGGCTAAATGACATTAAGCTTCCAATTCTACCCAAACTCATCTGCAGATTCAATGCAATCCCAATCAAAATTCCAACAACCTACTTTGCAGACTTGGAAAATCTAGTAATCAAATTTATTTGGAAAGGGAAGATGCCTTGAATTGCTAAAGGCACTCTAAAAAATAAAAACAAAGTGGGAGGACTTACACTACCTGACTTTGAAGCTTATTATAAAGCCACAGTCGTCAAAACAGCATGGTACTGGCACAAAGATGGACATATAGATCAATGGAATTGAATTGAGAATTCGGAGATAGACCCTCAGATCTATGGCCGACTGATATTTGATAAGGCTCCCAAAGTCACTGAACTGGTTCATAATGGTCTTTTCAACAAATGGGGCTGGGAGAGTTGGATATCCATAGCCAAAAGAATGAAAGAGGACTCCTACCTCACACCCTACAGAAAAATTAACTCAAAATGGACCAAAGATCTCAATATAAAAGAAAGTACCATAAAACTCCTAGAAGATAATGTAGGAAAACATCTTCAAGACCTTGTATTAGGCGGTCACTCCCTAGACTTTATACCCAAAGCACAAGCAACAAAAGAAAAAATAGATAAATGGGAGCTCCTCAAGCTTAGAAGTTTCTGTACCTCAAAAGAATTTCTCAAAAAGGTAAAGAGGCAGCCAACTCAATGGGAAAAATTTTTGGAAACCACGTATATGACAAAAGACTGATATCTCGCATATATGAAGAAATCCTACAACTCAATGATGATAGTACAGACATCCCAATTATAAAATGGGCAAAGGATATGAAAAGACAGTTCTCTGAAGAGGAAATACAAACGGCCAAGAAACACATGAAAAAATTTTCAGCTTCACTAGCTATTAGAGAGATGCAATTACGACCACAATGAGATACCATCTCACACCAATTAGAATGGCTGCCGTTAAACAAACAGGAATGTACAAATGCTGGAGGGGATGTGGAGAATTTGGAACTCTTATTCATTGTTGGTGGGACTGTATAATGGTTCAGCCACTCTGGAAGTCAGTCTGGCAGTTCCTTAGTAAACTAGATATAGAGATACCCTTCAATCCAGTGATTGCACTTCTCGGTATATACCCGGAAGATCAGAAAGCAGTGACACAAACAGATATCTGCACGCCAATGTTCATAGCAGCATTATTCACAATTGCCAAGAGATGGAAACAACCCAAATGCCCTTCAACAGATGAGTGGGTAAATAAAATGTGGTATATACACATGATGGAATACTACACAGCTGTAAGAAGGAACGATGCTGTGAAACATGACAACATGGATGAACCTTGAAGACATAATGCTGAGTGAAATAAGCCAGGCACAAAAAGAGAAATATTATATGCTACCACTAATGTTAACTTTGAAAAATGTAAAACAAATGGTTTATAATGTAGAATGTAGGGGAACTAGCGATAGAGAGCAATTAAGGAAGGGGGAACAATAATCCAAGAAGAACAGATAAGCTATCGTGGGTAAATTTAACGTTCTGGAAATGCCCAGGAATGCTATGGTCTGTTAATTTCTGATGAGTATAGTAGGAACAAGTTCACAGAAATGTTGCTATGTTAGGTTACTTTCTTGGGGTAGGGTAGGAACATGTTGGAAATAAAGTAGTTAGGTTAGTTTTCTTTTTCTTACTCCCTTGTTATGGTCTCTTTGAAATGTTCTTTTACTGTACTTTTTTTAATTTCTTTTTTTTAATTTTTTATTTTTTGTGCAGTTGATTTAGAAAAAAAATTTTTCAAAAAAAAAAAACAAGGAAAAAATTATGCATAGCCCCCTTGAGTAGCTGGTGGAGAATGCAGGGGTATTGGCCTGCCCTACCTCGATGGTTGCTAACATGCCCACAGACATAGGGGACTGGTTGTTTGATGGGTTGAGCCCTCTACCATGGGATTTGCCCTTGGGAAGACTGTTGCTGCAAAGGAGAGGCTAGGCCTCCCTATAATTGTGCCTAAGAGCCTCCTCCAAAATGCCTCTTTGTTGCTCAGATGTGGCCCTCTCTCTCTAGCTAACCCAACTTGAAAGGTGAAATCACTTCCCTCCCCCCATGTGGGATCAGACACCCAGGGGAGTGAATCTCCCTGGCAACATGGAATATGAGTCCCGGGGAGGAATGTAGACCCAGCATCGTGGGATGGAGAACATCTTCTTGACCAAAAGGGGGAAATGAAAGGAAATGAAATAAGCTTCAGTGGCAGAGAGATTCCAAAAGGAGCCGAGAGGTCACTCTGGTGGGCACTCTTATGCACAATACAGACAACCCTTTTTAGGTTCTAATGAATTGGGGTAGCTGGTGTTAGATACCTGAATCTATCAAACTACAACCCAGAACCCATGAATCTTGAAGACAATTGTATAAAAATGTAGCTTACGTGGGGGGACAATGGGACTGGGAAAGCCATAAGGATCACACTCCCCTTTGTCTAGTTTATGGATGGATGAGTAGAAAAATAGGGGAAGGAAACAAACAAACAGACAAACAGAGAAAGGCACCCAGTGTTATTTTTTATGTTAATTGCTCTTTTTCACTTGAATTATTATTCTTGTTATTTGTGTGTGTGTGGTAATGAAGGTGTCAGGGATTGATTTAGGTGATGAATGTACAACTATGTAATGGTACTGTGAACAATCAAATGTACGATTTGTTTTGTATGACTGTGTGGTATGTGAATATATCTCAGTAAAATGAATATTAAAAGAAGATAGTAGAACTCTTTCAAAACTGGCAATTTATCTGTGAGATTAATAAATCAAATTGAAGAAAGATAAAGTTTATTGAGTTATTAAAGAAGTAGCCATATTAACTTTGGAGGTCATACAATAGTTACATTATTTAAAACAAGTGGTTTGTTACATTTGAATTCTACTATTTAATGGTGGCCATTTTAACCACCAGTTATGTGGTTTTACACTTTGAATTCCAAGTCACATTTTGAAAGCCACTTTCTTTCCATTAATACAGTTTAGCTGTGGGGCTGCAATGAGATGCTCCCGCTATCCAAGTTGCTAAGTCTGCTCTTTCTGATAATGATGACTTAGAGCCATTTGACAGGTAATATTAGAACTTGAATCCTAGTAGACTGTAGGGTCTATTTGCCTATCACTGCAGGGTTTTTATGCTGGTAATTCCTATTACTGTTAATAGGACTTGAATATGTAAATCCTCCTTGTATCAATGAGATATTTGACCCCTTAAAGAAATACCTCTTTAGAGATGGACCCTATAGCTGATGTAGAAACATTAGTGAATTGTTCTTTTAGGGATTTTCAGGTTTGGAAAAAATTGCATGTCTGTACCAATTCAACAGAGTATTTGTCTATATAGCTTGAGAAGATGAAAAACCAACGCATTTCTGTCTCCATTTCTAATATATATTAGATACTATTGCTGTTCTAATATTATCAGCTTAACATTTTTCACTTATTTTTTCTTTATTGGAGAATTTATACGTTTCACTTATTTTTTTTTATTTTGAAATAAATTCAAAGTTATATGAACAGTTGAAAAACAATACTAGCCCCATACACAGAATTCCATCATACCCTGAACCCCTCCCCAGATAGCTCAATCCACCAACTTTAACATGCTGTCACATCGCTATTTCTTTCCCTCCCTCCCTCCCTGTCATCCATCATCTATTGCTCTGTCTTCTGAACATATGAGAGTTCGCTGCACAAATCCTTGAACATACACTATAATTCACGTATACACTTCCCATGAACAAGAAGATTCTTTTATGCAATTCCATTAAGCGCAGCTAAGAAGTACAAGAGATTCAACAATGATACAACGCTTACATTCTATATTTCCTTTTCGTTATGTCTCAACTGTGTCCCTTTGAGCCACCTGTCCTCTATCCTCCAATCCCATCCAAGTTCATCCTTAGCATTCAATTGTCATCTAGTTAGACTGTTTTTTTTTTTTCAGTTGTGGAAACATATATACAGCCTAAATCTTCCCATTCCACCCCCTCCCTAGCCTTCCATTAGTGGGATTAATCACATTTAGAATGTTGTAATGCTCTTTCCCACCATCCATTACTAGAAATTTCCCTTCACCTCAAACAACAACCCTACCCTCATTTCTTAACTCCCCATTGCCCCTTCCCCCATTTCTCTTAACCCAAACTCTACTTTTCATCTCTATGGTTATATTCTCCGATAATTTCTTTGTGTTTACTGTGGGGCTTAAAATTAACCTCTTAAATCCATTTCAATCTTGTTTTTCTTTGATACCACCTTCACTTCAATAGGACACATAAACTATGTTCCTATACTCCTCCATTCCCCCACCTTTATATAGTTGTCTAAAATTACATGTTTTACATTGAGTTCAAAACCACTGATTTGTCATTAGAGTTTGTGTACTTTATATCATGTAGGAAGTAAACAGTGGAGTTACAGTTCAAAAATTATTGACTTCTATTTGTATTCCATTGTGGTTGGAGGATGTGCTTTGAGTATATTCAATTTTTTTTTAATTTCTTGAGGCTTGTTTTATGTCCCAGCTTATGGTCCCTTCTTGAGAAAGATCCATGATCACTAGAGAAAAATGAGTGTCCTGGTGATTTGGGATGTAAGGTTCTATATATGTCTGTTAAAATTCTCTATATCTCTTTCTCCTTTCTTTGTTTCTCTGTTGGTAGGGCTCCCTTTAGCATCTGAAGTAGGGCAGTTCTTTTATTGGCAAACACTCTCAGCATTTGTTTGTCTGTGAAAAATTTAAGCTCTCCCTCAAATTTGAAGGAGAGTTTTGCTGGATAAAGTATTCTTGGTTGGAAATTTTTCTCTCTCAGAATTTTAAATATGTCATGCTGCTGCCTTCTCGCCTCCACAGTGGCCACTGAGTAGTCACTATTTAGTCTTATATTGTTTCTTTTGTATGTGGTGAATTGCTTTTCTCTTGCTGCTTTCAGAACTTGCTCCTTCTCTTCAGTATTTGACAGTCTGATCAGAATATGTCTTGGAGTGGGTTTATTTGGATTTATTCTATTTGGAGTTTACTGGGCATTTATGCTTTGTGTATTTATATTATGTAGAAGGTTTGGGAAGTTATCCCCAACAATTTCTTTGAATACTCTTTCTAGATATTTACTCTTCTCTTCCCCTTCTGGGACACCAATGAGTCTTAAGTTTGGATGTTTTATTTTATCTATCGTATCCCTGGGATCCATTATGATTTTTTCAATTTTTTTCCCCATTCTTTCTTTTGTTCTTTCATTTTCTGTTCTGTGGACTTCTAGGGCACTGTGATGTTGTTCAGCTTCCTCTAGTCTTGTATTGTGAATATCCAGAGTCTTTTTAATTTGACCAACAGTTTCTTTTATTTCCATAAGATCTTCTATTTTTTTATTTACTCTTGCAATGTCTTCTTTATGCTCTTCTAGGGTCTTCTTTATGTCACTTATACCCTGGGCCATGGTCTTCTTGATGTCCTTTAAATCCTTTGCTATGTTTTTGTTCCTCAATTGTAGTTCTTTGATTACTTTTGTGAGGTACTGTGTTTCTTCTGATATCTTGGTTTGTGTGTTTGGAGTTGGATTCTCCATATCGTCTGGTTTTATCATATGCATTAAGATTTTCTGTTGTTTTTGGCCTCTTGGCATTTGTTTTGCTTGATAGGGTTCTTTCAAGTTGTAAAAAAAAAAAGGATATAGATCTAATTTTTCAGAAACACAGTTTTGTGATGTACACTTTCTCTAACTAACCAGCAGATGGCATCTGTGAGTCACCTATATCCCTCAAGTCAGTTCTCAACCTTGTTCCCACGGTGTGTGGGGGAATGATTCTTGTGGGTTCAGTTGGAGAACTCAGATTGAGTGTGTTTCTGGAGCCGTCTGCCGTGAATATGGGGTGTGTGTATGGGTGGCCAGGGAGGAAGGGCAGTTTTAATGTTCAAATCCCCCAGGTTCCTGGAGATTCAAGGCCACTGCAAGAGTCTAAGCCTTCATTTCAGTTCAGCCCCAGACCCTCTCTCTCACTGATCAACAAACCACCAGACTTGGCATAGCGTCCATGGGTTCTCTGAGTGGGTCTCCCCTCCCAGCCACAATCCTCCAGGAGCTCAGCTGAGGGAATGTAATCCTACATCACCAGTGTGCGCTGTCCCTCAAGGAAAGCCCTGGGCTGCTGGGCCGTGCAGCGACGCACTCTCAGCCTGAAGCAAAAATGGCCAAATGGGGCATCTCAACCCCCTCCTCCTCACACAGTTCCTCCTTCCCAGCTCCAGGAAAACTGGTGGGGCTCTAGGCTGTGGGCATGGCCCTGGGCAGGAGTTTATCCAGCCCTCTGGGAGGCCAGCTTCTAGCCATGGGGTTTCTTTCTGCTTCCAGCTCTCCCCTCCATTCCCCCAGACCCAAGGGTATCTGCAGCAGGCTATCTTCCTGGCCAGACACTGAGAGGCTGGCCCAGCCCCCTCTTGCTGTGTTTTACTGCATGGTTCCCACTATTGCAGCTGCAGCCACTCCTGGGTTTTTCCCATATTTTTTTTTTTAAAGAGCCAGCCAGTCTCCAAACACTGAGCCCTGGCTTCCCCAGACTGCCGCATGGCTGCAGGTCTTCCAGCCAGTTTACTCACTCATTTCAGAATGCAGACTCCCAGTTTCACCAAGTATATGGCCCCTCTGGAGCTAGGAGACCTCGTCTAGCTGGCACATCGCTGTAACCGGTATTCTGGGTCACTTCCTGGTTTTTAGCTAGTGTTTCTCATGGAGGTGTTTTTTTGCCCTGTCTCACCTAGCCACCATCTTAGTTTCTCCCCTCACTTATTTTTAAAAGAGTAAAATCATTTTTCCCTGCCTTCATTGAAATCACATTTTAATGTGCCAGTACTATCCTGAAAGTTCTGAAAATATTGAACAGTTAAAGCTAGGTGAATTAGCGTTCTCCATGGAAACAAAAGCAACAGGAGATATCTGTAAATATTATGACATTTTTATAGAAAAATTGTCTCACCTGACTGTGGGGATGCCCAAGTCCAAAGTCTGTAGGGCAGGCTGCAAGCTGGGAACTCCAATGAAGTTTTTGATGAATTCCTCAGGAGAAGCTGGCTGGCTGAAGTACAGATGGAAATTCTCTCTTCTGGCCGCTGAAATCATCACTTCTCTTTTTAAAGCCTTCAACTGATTAGATGAGATATCTTTCATTGTTGAAGACAATCAGGCCAGTGTTTGCTTGATCAAACAACTGGGCACCATTACCTGGCCAAGTTGACACATGAACCTAACCAACACACTAGGTAATAATGACCAGTATCATTAAAATTAAGGAAATACAGACCAAACCAGGAGATAAAATACTTTGCCCATCAAGCTGGCAGTTTCACACAGCCATACCACTTCTAGGTCTATACCTGAACAAACTGAAAGCAGGGACTCAAACAGATATTTGCACACCAATGCTCTTCATGACATTATACACAATTCCCAAAAGATGGATGCAACCCAAGTGCCCATTGACCAATGAATGGATGATTAAAATGTAGTGTATGCTTACCATGGAATATTATTCAGCCAAAAAAGGGAATGCAGTTTTGATTAATACCACAACATGGATGAACATCAAAGACATCATGTTGGGTGAAATAAGCCAGACACAAAAGGGCAAATACTGAATGACCCCACTTATATGATATAAGCATAATATGCAAATTCATAGAGTCAAAAACTAGAATACAGATTACCAGTGGCCGAGTTGGGTAGGGGAATGGGGATTTAATGTTTACTTGGTGTGGAGTTTCTTTTTGCAGTGATGGAAAAATTTTGGCAGTGACTGATGGGGATGGAGGTGCACCTTTGTGTATGTAACACAACTGATTTGAATATTTGAGAAGCAATGAAAAGGGAAATTTTAGGTTGCAAAAAAGTCCCCTTCCCCCAAAATCCATAGAACTGTACAACACAAAGAATGAACCCTAAAGTAAACAGTGGGCTAAAGTTAATAGCATACTTATAATATTGTTACATCAATTTTTATAAAAATATCATGCCATATTTAGTCAGGGTTCTCTAGGGAAACAGAACCAACAGGAGGTATCTATAAATATGAGATTTTATAAAAGTGTCTTATGCAACTGTGGGGATGCATGAGTCCAAATTCCATAAGGCAGGATACATGATTCCATACTCCATAGGGCAGGCTGCAAGCTGGCAACTATGATGAAGGTCCTTGATGAACTCCCCAGGAGAGGCTGGCTGGCCAAAGAAGAGGGAAACCTCTCTCTTCTCTCTTAAAAGTCTTCACCTGATTGGATTAAATCCAATTGATTGGATTCTTTCATTGTGGAAAGCACTCCCTTAGTTCATTGTAGATGTAATCAGCCACAGATGAAATCAATTGATGATTTAATAAACCAACTTTCTGGTTTATTAATCAGCCACAAAATGACCTTGTAGCAATGTTTAGGCCAGGACACCATCACCTGGTCAAGTTGACACATGGACCTAACCATCACACACACTAATGCAAAATGTTAATAACAGGGGAACTGCATGTGTTAGGTGGGCTATATGGAAACTGTACTTTCTGTATGCTTTTTCTGTAAACCTACAACTGCTCTAATAAAAATAAATTTTAATAGAAATGAAAAATAACTTGAATGTAGCCAAGCCTTTAGATCTTACTAGCAGTTTATAGGCACTAAAGGGATAGAATAGCATATTAAATGATATCACAAAGATACAGTGTATATAATTTTACCAGAAAAATGACCTATTTCATCAATGATTAAGGGAAATATGGGGAAAAAGGCACTGTGAGTTGTTACAGATTAAAGGAGGCCTTAGAGACATCAACCAAGTGCAATATTCTGACATTGTTTGGAACAAATAGAATCTTAAAAAAAACATTTTGACATTGTTTGGAACAAATAGAATCTTAAAAAAAACATTTTGAGAAAATACAAGGGAATTGAACATTGCCTGTGTATTAATTGATAAGAAAGAGTTTGTTTTAACTGTGTGGGTTGTGTTAATGTTTTGAAACCATGGGCTCTAAATATTATCTATTTGAATTTATTACCCTTAGTCTATGGTTTCAAGGGTCAGAGAAAGACAGAGATCCTATCCTTGCTGATCAACCTCTTTGGGACAATGGCAACTTTAGGATCAATAAATATGTTTACAGAGCCACTCTCTCTCTTTACATGAAAACAAAAATAGCATCATTGAGTACCATGGAGTGGGGGAAGTTTATATTCTTATAAATTAGATTACCTACTTTATTTAACTGCTTTATTTTTTTGGTTCGGCAAGTTTCAATGATGAAATTGTTAATGCTTTTTAACTAGAATTCTTCTACCTATATATTTTTGAGAAGTTGTGAAATGGACGCTGGTACTTGCCATATTTATTAAATTCCGTACATGAAACCTGCTTGGTGCCTGTACCCATTTGGGTTTCTGACTGCTATTCTCTGGGCAGCTGTTGGATATGATGATCTTTTTAGAAACTAGGCTGAAAATACACATTGTATAATAGAACATTCCCCAATTATTCACATCAAAAGTTCAAATTTTGTCCTGTATTAAAATATAGTTCAACAATTGTATCTGATGGGACAATAGGCCTCCCTATTCTTAAAGGACTACTACTCAGTGGGGATCATCCCAGTTTTAGGCAATTAGAGCTTAATTAATAAATGAAATTGGGAAGCTCTTTTTAGTTGAAGCACATGATATGATGACATAAAAATATCTATTATTTTTGCTTATATACATATTAAATTACAACTCCTCATTCTTCCTCAACCCCTTCATACAGTTGAGCATGAAATCCAATTGATTTATCTCAGAAGTACCTTCCAGCTCACACCATTCTTCTATTCCACAACCACTGTTCTCATTATCTTTCAGATAAATTATTACAATTAGTCTTTCTATTCTATTTATCTATTGAAACAGAAGCCACTATGTGGGTTACTTCTCATGCTTACATATTGTGAGAAGGGGGCCATTCAGCATAATGGCTACCAAGTTAAGTGAGAGTAAAGCCCTGGAATGGACATCCCCAACCTCACCAAATGTGGCTATGTTAGTGTATAACTTGGGCCACTGAAGGCAGGGCAGAGGGTAGAATAGGAAATGGCAGATAACACTTATAGAATTTATATGCTATGTGCTGTTCTATTAACACTTTTAATCTCAAAACAATCTGTAGGTACTATTATTATTCTCCAATTGCAGATGATGAACCTGATGAGGAAGCAGAAACACAAAGGAGATAAAGTGACTTGTCTAAGGTCGTAGTTAAAAAGGTTTGGATTTTTTATCTGAATTGAGTATAGAATAAAATGTGTTTGTAATCTGCTACCAGTAAGATTATATTCTTTGTCATCGTAATGAACTGTATCTGCCTGTCCTTCAAGTAGCAGAGTTTCACTTAAAAATGAATACAAATAAAAGCCCTCATCAATTTACTTCTCTTTCTGAAAACCTTTGCCTATAATATACAGTCTAACCTCTAGCATCATATATGAGACCCGTACAAATAAAATGAAAGATATTCCTCTTTGGCTTCATTTCCTTTCATTCCACCTGCCTCCCCCTTCACACACTATTCTTCAGTCACAATAAACTTCTATCTTCAAACTCTTTGGTTTGTTACATATATCATTTGTTTTGTGGAATGCTCTAGTTTCCCTCCCTACCACCATACCAATTCTCCCCTGACAAATTTCTATTTAGCCTTCAAAACCCATCTTTAATGTTACTAACTGCTAACACTTCTGCAACTCCACTTGACAAAGATACTTTTCCCTGTGTTCCTACAACACCATTCATAAAGCCCTTAATTAATGGAGTCTAAGTTTTCTGATTTTATTATTGTCTCCTAGACATTGAATGACTTGGGGTCAGGGCACTGTCTTATCCACAAACCTAATAACACCTGGTATATGACCATGCATCTCCTGCTCAACTCTGCTTCTCTGGCCAAGGTACATTTGACCTGGGCTGGGGGTAGGGCATCTGACCCACTTTGGAATTGGGACCCATAAAGTATTTGACTTTCTGTGTGGCTGACCCATAACACAAAACCTCTTTAGCCATGTTTTCCACCACGTGGACAGGTGTTATAATTTCCTTGGCTGCTCAAGCAAACACTATGCAATGGATCAGTTTAAACAGTGGGAATCTATTTGCCTATGGTTTTGAGGTTAGGAAAAAGTCCAAATCAACGTGATGCTTTCTGAAGACTGTGGCATTCTGGGGCTGGCCGCTGGGTAATCCTTGGTCCTTAGCTTGTCACATGGCAAGGCACAAGATGGCATCCCTTAGTCTCTCCCTTCTCTTCTGGTTTCTTGTGATGTTCAGCTTCTGGATGCTCCCTCTGTGGCTTTCTCTTTTATGTCTGAAATTCATTTTGCTTATAAAAGACTGCAGTAATACAATTAAGACTGATCCTGATTGAGTTGGGCCACACAGTAACTGAAGTAACCTCATCAAAAGATCCTACTTACATGGTGTTGTCTGACATTATTATTGTATCGTACTGTATTCAAATTTTTAAATCTTTTTTATTATTCTTTTAAAAATTTTGAGTAATGAATATGTTCAAATGCTGATTGTGGTGATGAAGACACAAATATATGATGATACTGTGAATAACTGATTGTACACCATGGATGATTGTATGGTATGTGAATATATCTCTATAAAATTTCAGGGAAAATATAAACAGGAATATAAGTGCTGGAGAAAACATGGAGAGAGGGATGTAGTATTTACTGGTGGTAGGGAAGTAGAATGGTGTAGCCTTTCTGGAGGACAGTGTGGTGGCTCCACAAGAAGTTAAGCATGAGGGGGCCATAAGGTTCTGCAACATCATTATGGGGTATACTTGGAAGATCTGAGAGCAGGGACACAAATAGATATTTGTATCCTGGTGTTTATGGTGGCAGTATTCATGATTTGCAATGGATGGAAGTGGCCTAAAGGTACATGGAGTGATGACCAGAATGTTGAATTGTGGTATATGCATATAATAGAATATTAAGTAGCTGCAAGAAGGAATGAAGCTGTGAGACATGCAGCAAGGTGAATGGATCTTGAGGACAGCATTTTGGGTGAAGTGCAGCAGAAACAAAAAGACATTATAATGCCTCAATACTGTGGCATTAATATGTAAGCTTTGAAAATTGAATCTTAGAGCACAGCTTATCAGGGGAATGCTTATTGTAATGGTCCTTAGATTGTAAGTTCTTATAGCCATCACATCTTTTCCTGAGTTGTAATGGTTATCTCTAAATTCTGAGATGCTGAGCTCACTGTGTATAACCTTGTAGGTCTCTGAACTTTTGGTAGCTGTGTGACATCTGAAACTCAGAGTTAGTGCTCAGCAGCTATGAATGTCAGTATTATCTCATACAGCAACTTTTAAAAAGCTGAAAAAGAGTTAATACTTTAATTAGAGATATGAATGAAGCAGATTTGGTTAAGACTAAGGCAAATCAGGCCAAAGGGTAAAGGATCATATTGACTGTGATTTAAAACTTCAACTTCTGTGTGAGACCAAGGGAAGAGATGTTTATTTGGTGCAGGATCTATATTTTCTGCAGCACACTAAATAATTTAATTTGTATGGTCACTTTATTCAAACATCATAATTACAGTGTTGAGTACTATGCTGGTTGTGGGTTTTTCATATATGCCCTTTAGCATATTTCAGAAATTTTCTTCAATTCTTACCTTTTGAGGTGTTTTATTTATCTATAAAAGATATGCTGAATTTTGTTGAATGCTTTTGCAGTGTCTATCAAGATGATTATTTGATTCTTCCCTTTCAATTTGTTAATGTAGTGTATTACCTTGATTGATTTTCTTGTGTTGAGTCACCCTTGCATGCCTGGAATGAAACCCATGGGGTTGTTATGCATGATTCTTTAATGTGCCTTTGGATTTAATTTGCACATTTATATTCATTACAGAGATTGGTCTGCAGTTTTCCTTTCTTGTAGTATCTTTATCTGGTTTTGGTATTAGAGTGATTTTAGCTTAAAAAAATTAGTTCAGTAGTGTTCCAATTCAATTTTTTGAAAGAATTTGATCAGGAATGGTGTCAATTCTTTTTGGAAAGTTTAGTAAAGTTCCCCTGTGAAGCCATCTGGCCTTGGCTTTATTTGTAGGAAGATTTTTGATGACTGATTGGATTGCATTACTTGTGATTAGTTTGATGAGGTCTTCAATTTCTATTCTGGTCAATCTAGATTGTAATGTGTTTCCAGGAAATTGTCCATTTTCTTAAGTTGTCCAGTTTGTTGGCATACAGTCGTTCATAGTATCTTCTTATGTTCTTTTAATTTCTTCAATATCCTCAGTAATTCTACCCTTCTCATTTCTGATTTTGTTTATTGGGTCTTCTCTCTTTTTGACTTTGTCAATCTAGCTAATGATTTGTCAATCTCGTTTATCATCTCAAAGAACCACACTTGGTTTAGTTTATTCTCCCTATATTTTTGTTCTCCAGATCACGTATTTCTGCTTTAATCTTCCTTATATCTTTTCTTATACTTGCTTTAGGGTTAGCTGCTGGTCATTCACCAACTGGTTTACTTGTTAAGTTTCATCTTTGGCTTTAGATTTTTATTCATATTTAGTGTATGCATTTAAAGCTATAAATTTCCCTCTCAGCACCACCTTCAGTGCATTCCATAGGTTTTGATATTTTGTGTTCTCATTTTCATTCATCTCTAGATATTTACTGATTTCTCTTGCAGTTTTCTTCTTTGAACCAATGATTGTTTAGGAGTGTGTTGTTTAACTTCCATATATTTGTGAAAGTTCTTGTTCTTTGGTTATTGACTTCTAGTTGCAATCCATTATGGTCAGAGAATGTTCTCTGAATAATTTCAATCTTCTAAAATTTATTCAGACTTGTTTTCTGCCCTGGTATATGATCTATCCTGGAGAACATTCCATGAGTGCTAGAGAAGTATATAGATCCTAGCAATTTGGATGTAACACTATATATGTCTAAGTCTAATTCATTTATTACCATGTTTAGGTTCTCAATTTATTCATTGGTACTCTATTTGTCCTAGGTATAGAAGAGAGTGGTGTATTGAAGTCTCCCACTATTATTGTGGAAATTTCTACTGTACTCTTCAGTTTTGCCAGTGTTTGTCTCATGTACTTTGGAGGACCTTGATTGGGTGCATAAATATTTTTGATTGTTATTTCTTCTTGGTTAATTCTCCTTTTTAAATATATAGTGTTCTTCTTTGTCTCTTATGACATTTTGGCATTTCAAGTCTAATTTTTTTCTGATAATATTATAGCTATCCCTGCTTTCTTTTGGCTTAAACTTGCTAGGAATATTTTTTCCATCCTGTCAATTACAATATATATTTTTGTGACACTGAGGCTAAGATGAGTCTCTTGTAAACAGCATGTCAATGGATCATACATTTTAATCCATTCCTGCAGTCTATCTCTTTTAACTGGGGACTTTAATCCATTCACATTTAAAGTTATTACTGTGAAGGAAGTTTGTGAACCAACCATCTAATCCTTTGGTTTTTATATGTCAGATTTATTTTTCCCCCTCTCTTTTGTCCCCTTAAGTTACCATTGCTAACACTCTTCAGCTCTATGCTCTTATTCAGGCCTCTGCCTCCTTACTTTTTTTCTCCTCTGATAGAACTCCATTTAGTATTTCCTGCAGAGCACATCTCTTGTTAAAAAATTCTCTCAGCATTTGGTTGTCTGTGAAAATTTAAACTCTTCCTCCATTTTGAAGGAAGGGTTTGCTGGATAAAGAGTTCTTGGCTGGCAGTTTTTCTCATTCTGAATCTTATATATGTCATACCACTGCATTCTCACATCTATGCTGCCTGCTGAGTAGTCAGTACTTAGTTTTATGTCGTTTATGTTGTATGCGGTGAATTGCTTCTTTCTTGCTGCTTTCAGGAATTTCTCCTTCTCATCACCATTTGGCAATCAGATAGGTATATGTCTAACAGTGGCTCTAATTGGATTCATCCTATTGGGAGTTTGTTGGGCTTCTGTGATTTATATATTTATGTCATTTATAAAGGTTGGGAAGGTTTCCCCAACTATACTTTCAAATACTCTTCCTAGTCCTGTTCTCATCTCTTCTCCTTGTGGGACACCAATGATTCTTACATTTGCATGCTTCAGGTTGCCAACATTTCCTTGAGATCCATTTCCTATTTTTCAATTGTTGTCACTGTTATATATATATATATATATAATTTTATTCTGAAATAAATTCAAACTTACAGGAACAATTGCCAAAACAATACAAACCCCATACACAGAACTCCAGCATACCCTGATGCCCCTCCCCCAATACCCTGATCCACCAACATTAGCATCCTGTCACACTAACATTTCTTTCTTTCCCTCCCTCCCTCCCTATCTGTCATCCATCATCTATTGCTCTGTCTTCTGAACATATGAGAGCAAGCTTCACACATCCTTGAACAAACAACATAATTCACATATACATTTCCCATGAACAAGAACATTCTTTTATGCAATCCCATTAAGTGCAGCTAAGAAGTTCAAGAAATTCAACATTGATACAAAGCTTACATTCTATAATTCCTTTTTTTTCTTATGTCCCAACTGTGTCACTTTGAGCCTCCTCTCCTTCATCCTCAGATTCCATCCAGGATCATCCTTGCCATTTAATTGTCATTATCTATTCAGACTGTCTTTTTTTTTCAATTGTGGAAACATATATACAGCCTAAATCTTCTCATTTCAACCCCTCCTTAGCATTCCATTAGAGGATTTAATCACATTTAGAATGTTGCAATTCCATCACCTTCCCACCATCCATTACTAGAAATTTCCCTTCACCCCAAACAGAAACCCTACACTCATTTCTTAACTCCCCAATGCGCCTTCCCCCACTTCTCATAACCCATACTCTACTTTTCATCTCTATGGTCATATTCTCTGATACTTTCTTTGTGTTTACTGTGGGGCTTAAATTTAACATCATAAATCTATAACAATCTTGTTTTCTTTGATACCAACTTAACCTAAATAGGACACATAAACTATGTTCCTTTACTCCTCCATTCCCCTACCTTTATGTAGTTACTCTCAAAAATTACATATTTTACATTGATCCCCAAACCACTGATTTATCACTACAGTTTCTGTATTTTAGATCCTATAGAAAGTAAATAGTGGAGTTACAAATCAAAAATACCATAGTATTGGTATTTATATTTACCATGAGATCTTTAATGGAAATCTTTATTTCTTCATGTGGTTTCAGTCAATTGTTTAGTGTCCTTCCTTTCAGCCTGCACAATTCCCTTTAGCATTTCTTATAGGACTGATCTACTGGTGATGAAGTCCCTCAGCTTTTGATTATCTGGGAATGTTTTCATCTCCCCCTCATTTTTACCCTCCAGGTGGTTGTGAATTTTCTAAGTCTCCAATGATTATTGACTTCTATTTGTATTCCGTTGTGATCAGAGAATGTGCTTTGAATAAATTCATTTCTTTTTAATTTATTGAGGCTTGTTCTATGTCCCAGCCTATGGTCTATTCTGAAGAAAGTTCCATGATCACTATAGAAGAATGTGTGTCCTGATGATTTGGGATGTAATGTTTTATATATGTCTGTTAAATTTCTATCTCTCGCTCCTTTCTTTGTTTCTCTGTCAATAGGGCTCCCTTTAGTATCTGAAGTAGGGCAGGTCTTTTATTAGCAAAATCTCTCAGCATTTGTTTGTCTGTGAAAAATTTAAGCTCTCCCTCAAATATGAAGGAGAGTTTTGATGGATAAAGTATTCTTGGTTGGAAACTTTTCTCTCTCAGAATTTTAAATATGTCATGCCACTGCCTTCTCACCTCCATGGTGGCCACTGAGTAGTCACTACTTAGTCTCATGTAGTTTCCTTTGTATGTGGTGAATTCCTGTTCTCTTGCTGCTTTCAGAACTTGCTCCTTCTCTTCAGTATTTGACAGTCTGATCAGAATATGTCTTGGAGTGGGTTTATTTGGATTTATTCTATTTGGAGTTTGGGCATTTATGCTTTGTGTATTTATATTGTGTAGAAGGTTTGGGAAGTTTTCCCCAACAATTTCTTTGAATACTCTTTCTAGACCTTTACCCTTCTCATCCCCTTCTGGGATGCCAATGAGTCTGATATTTGGATGTTTTATTTTATCTTTCATAACCCTGATATCCATTTTGATATTTTTTATTTTTTCTCCATTCTTGCTTTTGTTCTTTCATTTTCCATTCTATTGTCCTTGAGAATGCTGAGTCGTTGTTCAGCTTCCTCTAGTCTTGTACTATGAGTATCCAGATTCTTTTTAATTTGGCCAACACTTTCTTTTATTTCCATAAGATCATCTATTTTTTATTTACTCTTGCAATTTCTTCTTTATGCTCTTCTAGGGTCTTCTTTATGTCCTTTATATCCTGTGCCATGCTCTTCTTCATGTCATTTACATCTTGTGCCATGCTCTCATTGTTTGTCTTTAGTTCTTTGATTAATTCCTCCAAGTACTGTGTCTCTTCTGATCTTTTGATTTGGGTGTTTGGGTTCTCCATATCATCTGGTTTTATCATATGCTTTAAAATTTTCTGTTGTTTTTGGCCTCTTGGCATTTGCTTTACTTGATAGGGTTCTTTCAGGATATGAAAAATACCAATTTCTAATTTGTCAGATCTACAGCTTGTTGGCGTACTTTAACTAACCAGCAGATGGCATCCAGAGTCACCTATTACCCTCAGGTCAGTTCTCCCCAAATTTGTCTTTGTGGTGTGTGGGGGTCTGATTCTTGTGGGGTTAAATTTGTGCACTAAGTTTGGGTGTGTTGTTGGTGCTCTCTGTCCTGAATGTGGGGCATGTGTCTGAGTGGTTAGGGAGGCAGGGCAGCTTTAGTAATCAAACCTCCCAGGTGTTCCCAGAGACTTAAGGCTGTTGCAAGAGTCTAAGCCTTCATTTCAGTCTTGCCATAGATTGTCTCTGCCGCTGACCCACAAGTCCTTGATATTGGTGTAGGGTCCCTGGGATTTCTGAGTGCATCCCCTTTCTCAGCCATGCTCTATCAGGACCTCTGCTGAGAGAAGGCTGTGCCATGTCACAATTGTGTGCCAGCCCTCCAGGGAAGCCCTGGGCCACCAGGCTGTGCAGGGGCATTCCCAGCCTCCTGTAAAGATGGCTGAATGGGGCATGATAATTTCCTCCTTTTTTGCCCAGCTCTGCCTTCCCCACTCTGGGACAATTAGCTGTGGGTGCACTAAAGGCCACTCTCCATGGCTGATATTGTGGTATGTGCACAGTGCTTTGGGAAACACTCCCTTTAACACTGGGACACTTGGCACAGCTCTGGGCTATGGCTCTGGTCCTGGGCAGGAGCATCCCCAGCCCACCAGGAAGATGGCTGCAAGGGGCACAGTTTCTTTCTCCTTTTGGCTCCCCTCTGCCCTCCTGGCTCTGAGACAATTAGCAGGGGTGTGGGAAGGGCTATCTCCCATGCCAGATATTGAGGCATTGGCACAGCCCATTCCTACTGCATTTCACTGCATGGTTCTCACCACCATATCCACAACTGCTCCCAGGTTTTTTTTAAGAACTATTCCATCTCCAAATTCCAACCCATGGTTTCCCCAAACTGCAGCATGGCCACTGGACTTTCAGCTGGCTCACTCACTCATTTCAGAATGCAGACTCCTGGTTTCACCAAATGCACAGTCCCTGTGGATTTAGTAGACCTTGTCTGGCTGTTGCATCACTGGAACCAGTGTTCTGGGTCACTTTCTGGATTTTATCTAGTACTTTTCATGGAGGTGTTTTTCTGCCCTGTCTCACCTAGCCATCATCTTAAGTTCTCCTATCCACTGTTTGTTTTTTTGTGCATTCCCTTTCAATTTCCTTGTCCTCAAGTTCACTTATTCTTTCTTCTGCTTCTTCATATCTGCTGCTGTATGTCTCCAGTATATTTTTAATTTCACCTACAGTATCTTGTATGCCTACAAGATCTGCTATTTTTCTATTTACTCTTTCAAATTCTTTTTTATACTCTTTTAGATTCTTCTTGATGTACTTTATGCATTAGCTAACCCATTGAAATTGTTTTGGATATTTGTATGTGCTTCTGTGATTAATTGCTCCAAGATCTGTGTCTCCTCCACCTTTTAAATTTAGTCTTTCAACTAGTCCATATCTTCTTGGGACATCATGTGCTTTATAATTTTCTGTTGACTTCAGGGCATTTGCTTATCTTGATATGGTTATTCTTAGTAATGCAGGACTACCTGGACATTTATTTAAAATATGGCAGAACTGCAGCTTGCTGAAGTGCACTTTCTGTGTCTTCTCAGCAGATTGTGCTCTTGAGCAACCTCCTTCCTGCAAGCCAGCTTTTCCTTAACTGCACCTGCACACCAGGCTGGGTCCAATCCAGGTTTAAATCCAATCAGTGCACCAGTTCCCTGTGTGCCTTGTGGACTGCCTGCCCTGTGGTTGGGTGTTGGGCCTTGTGCAGTTCATCAGGGAGTTCACTTAAGGGCACAGTGGCTCTAGTGATTATTTCTAGTTATTAATAATCTAGTGATTACTTCCAACTCCATGTAAATAATCTAATAAAAAGGTCTAACCCACCATTGAGTGGGTCACATCTCCATGAAAACAACAAAATCAAAATTCTCACCCACAATATGTCAGGAACCCACAAGATTGGATTAAAAAATCATGCCTTTTCTGGGAGACATAATAGATTCAAACCAACACATTCTACCCTCTGGACCCCCAAAAGACATATTCTTTACACATGCAAAATACTTTCCATCACAGTATCACGAAAGCTTCAATCGTGTCAGTAACAATAGATAAGTACAAAGTCATTAAAATCAGTTACATGCATGGCTTATCCTAAGGTAAAATTCCTTCTGGATGTGAACTTGTGAAACTTAGAACAAGTTGTTAGCTTCCAATGTATAAAGTAGGGACAGTTGTTTGATAAACATTTCCATTGCCATTGGGAGAAATTGGAAGAAAAACAAGATTCAGAGTACCCAAAGAGTTCCTAAAATTTACAGGGTAAATTCCATTGGAATTGAAAGTCTGAGAGTCATTTATAGATTGACATTTTATCCTTGGGGCTTTAGAGAGTGGCAGTCCTACTCTTTCCAAGGGCTTACTCAGCAGCCTTGCTTTCTCCAGCCACTGAGGTGATTGCTCCAAAATATCCATGCACTGGGGAGAACACCTTGTTCTTGGCTGCACTCTCCTCAAACATTGGGCTGCCACCCACACTTTGCATCTCTGGGGCAAAGACTCTCCCCTCTCCAAACAGTGAGGGTGTAGCCAGGCTCTCCTGAATCCGCTGGGAATGTATTCCACTCTCTCTGATGCCTGGGGCACCAACACTCTTTCTGAACTACAGAGGAGCCAAGCTCCTCTCAATTCCCCTGGCACCTGAGAACTCTTAGGAAGTAGCACTCAAATTCTGGGGCACACTTAAACTCAGTCTATCCATGTGTTGGGTGGGTCTGCTTTCCTGGCCCAAGGTTTCCTGACATCAGACCTTAGCTTCCATGTTTCTGCCATTGAAGTCATCCTTCCCTCAACATTTCCTTCTCTGTAACCTCCAGTCAAGACTGGCAGTGGTCCTGTTTATACACATATCACAAAATATTTGTTGGCTTGTCATTCAGTGTACAAGGGTGAAAACCATCAGACAATAGGACTTTCCACAAATCCTTCCTAGATAACTCCATCTCCAATCCCGACTTGTACTGAAATTGCAGACTGGTCCAAGGTTTCATTAAATCCTCACATGGCCCAGAATTTCTAGACCATCAATATCTGATTGCTTTGTACCCAAGAGTTCAGTTCTCAGCTTATCTCCTTCCTTTCACATTTTTCTATAAGCTTCAAGGACAAGCCAGTCTGCATTTTTCACATTTAGTTTGAAGATCTCTTCAGCTATGTATCCCAGTTCATTGCTTTCAAATTCTGCCTTCCATCCTACACCAGGACTCAATTCTGCCAAATTCTCCACCACTTTAAAACAAGGATCACCTTTCTTCCCACTGGCAATGACACATTCATCATTCATGTTTAAAGCCTCATTGGAAGTATCTTTAGAGTCCATAATTCTACCAACAGTCTCTTCAAAGCAATCTAGGACTTTTCTATCAAGATCCTCACTATTCTTCCAGAATCTTCCCCATATCCATATAAAAATCCATACCAACATGTTTGGTATTTGCAAACTCAGCATCACCCCACTTCTTTGGTACCAAAATCTGTTCCAGATAGCTAAAGCTGCCATTGTGCAAAATACCAGACAGAAATGGATTGGCTTTTTAAAGTTTTATCATATTTTTTATTGTAGAATATAACATATATACATAAAAGTGATAACTGTCCAGATGCAACTTAACAAGTAATTAGAAAGAAATTTCAAATAATATTATAGGTTACAATTCCACAGTTTCAGTTATTTCCTTATGAAATATAATCTATGCAAAAAGGATTGGCTTTTATGAAGGGGATTAATAGATTACAAATTTAAAGTTCTAATGACATAAAAGTGTCCAAACTAAGGCATCAATTAGAGGATGCTTTCACTGGAGAAAATTCAATGGCATCCAGAACCCCTCTGACAGCTGGGAAGGCACATTGCTGGTTTCTGCTGTTCTTTTGCTCCTGGGGTTCAGTTTCAAAATGGCTTTCTCTAAAATATCTCTGGTATTCTGTCTCTTGTAGCTTCTCTCTCCCAGCTCCTGTGCATCCTTCCTTGTTCTTCCAGTGCATTTCTCTCTAAGCAACTGGGGGTCACCTATTAGCTTCTCTGGGGGCAAACTCTGGGCTTCATCCCTTAGCTTAGAATCCCCAAACATCTTTCTGTCTACATCTGTAAGCATCTAGACCCTGAGATCTCTTAAGGACTCTAATATAATAATCAAGAACCACCTTGAAAGGGCAGGATCACACCTTCATGGAAATAGTCTAATCAGAAGTTCTTACCCACAGTTGAGTGGGTCTCATCTCCATGGAAACAACATAATCAGAAGGTCCCACCCACAAAAAGTCTGCCCCTACAAGTTTGGATTAAAAGAACATGGGCTTTGTGGGGGGACATAATTGATTCAAACCTGCACAGTGAGTTTCCTTCAGACTATAAGAGTGCCACTGTCTGAGGGTTGTCAAATTCTTGGGCAATTGAGGGGAGCTTTTTTGCTCCATTCAGAAAATATCTTGCTGCCCCAGGATCTAGAGATGATGGAGCACCTTCAGTGGGGATTGGGGAGAACCTGGCCCCCACCCCACTGCATAGACAGGGGAGAGCATGTGCCCCACAGATGGCAGAGAGTCCTTGTGCAACCCTAATGCTTGAGGAGGGTGGGGCCACAAACAAACTGGTCTCCTCAATGCATGGATATGTTGGAGCAATCACCCCAGCATTTGGAGAGAACATGTCCACTGTTTAAGCCTTTGTAACAGGTGGGACTGCCACTCTTTCAAGCACCAAGGATAAAACATCATTCTATAAATGACTCTCAGACTTCAAAATCAAATGGTGTGTGCTCTGAGAGTTTTAGGAACTGTTTTTGGTCCTGTGACCCCCATTTTCCTTCCAATTTGTCCCTATGACAATGGGAGTGTTTAGAATATGAGTGTCCCTCCTTTGTATATTGGGCAGATAACTTGTTCCAAGTTTCACAGGTCTACAGCCAGAGGGGAATGTTGCCTTAGAACATACCACATGTGAAAATGATTTTGATGAGACTTTGTACTTATCTAATGTTACTGAAATGATTGAAGCTTTTGTGATATTGTGATGGAATGAAAGTATTTTGCATATGCAAGAAACATGTCTTTTTGGGTTCCAGAGGGTAAAATATACTGTTTTGAATCTGTTATGTACCCATAAAAGACTATGTGATTTAATCTAATCATGTGGAGGTGGAAATACTGTGGGTGGAATCTTTTGAGTAAGTTGTTTCCATGGAAGTGTGACCCATCCAATTGTGGGTGGAACGTTTTGATTTGATTATTTCCATGAAGATGCAATCCCACCCATTCAAGGAGGGTCTTAATTAGTTTATTATAGTTCTTAGTATATCTTGGGTAGAGATATTTAGAAGAGAGCTCAGAGACACTTAGAGAGAAAATGTCCAGTGAATTTTGAACACAGCCATTGAAATCAGAGACAAAACAGACCCAGATGCTTAGAGATGCAGACAGCAAGATATTGAAGATGCTGAGCTAAGAGATGAAGCCCAGAATTTTCCCAGCAGAAGCTAGGTGAGAACCCCCAGAGAGTTAAAGAGAAAGCCACTGGAATCCAAAGCAGAAATCAAAGCAACATGGGAGCAAAGGACCAGCAGATGTCAGCCACTTTCATTCCCAGCTGATAGAGGTGTTCCAGATGCCAATGGCCTTTCTTCAGTGAGGGTGTCCTCTTGTTGACACCTTAGTTTGGATACTTTTATTGGCATAAAACTGTAATTTAGTAATCTAATAAATTCCCTTTTGTAAAAGCAAATCCACTTCTGGTATATAGCAGTTTGGCAGCTTTAGCAAACCAGAACACCTTTTATCCCATCTATTATTTATTCAATTTTTGTCTTTATTTTCTTACTCATCAACCCATGCATTTGATAAACAGAGTGTCAGTCACAAGGTTTTCACAATTGCACAGTCACAATGTAAAAGCAATATAGTTATATAATGATCTTTAAGAATCAAGGTTACTGGATTACAGTTCAACAGTTTCAGGTATTTCTTTCTAGCTATTCTAATATGCTAAAAATGAAAATTTCTATATATGTAAAGAATAGCCTCCAGAATGACCTCTTGGCTATATTTGAAAACTATCAGCAACTGAAACTGTTTATTTTTCATATCTCTTTCCCCTTTTGGTCCAGAAAGTCTTACTCTGTCTCATGATTCCAGGGCCATACTCAGCCCCAGGTGTCATGTACCATGTTTCCAGGGAGGTTTACATGCCTGGAAGTCATGTCCCACATAAAGGGGAGGGAAGTGATTTTACTGGCTGAGTTGGCTTAGAGAGAGGGGACACATCTTAGAAGCAAAAGAGGCACCATTATAAGTAGGCTTAGCCTCTCCTTTGCAGTAACAAGCATCATAAGGGCAAGCCCCAAAATCAAAGACTTGGCCTTCTAAATTATTAGTCCCCAAGGGTAAGAGACAGAAAGCCTTCCCTCTATGATTGGGGATGAGATAAGGATGCCCACTGTCACCATTGTTATTCAACATTGTGCTAGAAGTGCCAGCCAGAGCAATCTGGCAAGACAAAGAAATAAAAGGCATCCAAATTGGAATGGAAAAATAAAACTGTCATTGTTTGCACAGGATAAGATCTTATATCTGGAAAACCCTGAGAAATCAATGACACAGCTACTTGAGATAATAAACAAATTTATCAAAGTAGCAGGATACAAAATTAATGTACATGTCAGTAACATTCCTATACAGTAGAAATGACCAAACTGAAGAGACACTGAAGAAAAGGATACCATTTGCAATAGCTACTAAAAAAAATCAAGTGCCTAAGGATAAACTTAACCAAAGATGTAAAAGACCTATACATAGAAAACTACATAGCTTTACCTAAAGAAAAAGAAAGGGACCTAAAAAGATGGGAAAATATTCCTTGTTCATGGATAGGAAGGCTAAATATCATTAAAATGACAATTCTACCCAAACTCATCTAAAAATTCAATGCAATCCCTATCAAAATGCCAAGAACTTATTTGCAGACTTAGAAAAGCTAGTTACCAAATTTATTTGGAGGGGGAAGATGCCTCAAATTGCCAAAAACATTCTGAAAAAGAAAAACAGAAATGGAGGATTTACACTCCCTGACTTTGAAGCATATTATAAAGCTACAGTAGACAAAACAATATGATACTGGCATGATATAGACATATTAATCAATGGAATTGAATTGAAAATTTGGAGATAGACCCCCAGATCTATGGTTTACTGATCTTTGGTAATATCCCCAAAACCACTGAACTGGGACATAACAGTCTTTTCTACAAATAGGGCTGGGAGTGCTGGATATCGATATCCAAAAGAATGAAAGAGGAACCCTACCTCTCACCATATGCAAAAATTAACTCAAAATAGTTTAAAGACCTCAACATAAAAAACAGTACCCTAAAACTACTAGAAGACAATGTAGGGAAACATCTTCAAGACTAGGAGGTCACTTCCTATACCTTAAACCCAAAGCACAAGCAACAAAAGAAGTAGATAAATGGTAACTCCTCAAACTTAAAAGCTCCTATACCTCAAAGGAATTGGTCAAAAAGGTGTAGAATCAGCCAGCTCAATGGGAAAAAAATATTTGGAAACCATATCTGACAAAACACATCTTGCATATATAAAGAAATCCTACAACTCAACAATAGTACAAACAGCCCAATTATAAAATGCACAAAAGATTTGAAAAGACAGTTCTCTGAAGAGGAAATACAAATGGCCAAGAAACAAATGAAAATAATGTTCAGCTTCACTAGTTGTTGGAGAGATGCAAATTAAGACCACAATGAGATATTAGCTCACAACATTTGGATTGACTGTCATTAAACAAACAGGTAACTACAAATGCTGGAGAGGATGTGGAGAAATTGGAACACTTATTCACTGTTTTGGGGACTGTATAATGGTACAGCCACTCTGGAAGACAGTCTGGTGGCTCCTTAGAAAACTATACAGAGAGTTACCCTTCAGTTCAGCAATTGCACTTCTCAGTATATACCTGGAAGATCTGAAAGCAGGCATGAACATATATCTGCATGCCAATGTTCATAGCAGCACTACTCACAATTGCTAAGAGATGGAAACAACACAAATGTCCTTTAACAGATGAGTGGGTAAATAAAATGTGGCAAATAAACACAATGGAATACTACATGACAGTAAGAAGGAACAATGTCATGAAACATATAACAACATGGGTGAACCTTGAATACATAATGCTGAGTGAAATGAGCCAGGCACAAAAAGAGAAATATTGTATGTACCACTAATGTGAACACTGAAAAAATGTAAAGTAAATGGTTTATATTGTAGAATGTAGGGGACCTAGTTACAGACAGCAAATAGTGAAGGGGGAATGATAATCTAGTAAGAACAGATAAGTTATCATGGGTAAACTTAATATTCTGGGAATGCTCAGGAATGACTATGGTTTGTTAATTTCTGGAGGGTATGGTAGGAAAAAGTTTTCAGAAATGTAATTATTTTAGGTTATTTGTTTTTCTTATTCCTTCACTGGTTTATAGTCTGTTTATTTTCTGGGGGTAGAGTAGGAACATGTTGGAATTAATGTAGCTATTTTAGGGAACTTGTTTTTTCTTATTCCTTTGTTTTGGTTTTGGTTCAAATGTTTTTTATTGTTTGTTTTTTTTTAATTTTTGATAAAGTTTATTATAAAAATCAGTGAAAAAATTTATGCAGGGTCCCCCTGAGGAGCTGGTGGAAAATGCAGAGGTGTTAGGCTTCCTCACCTGGATGGTTGCTGATGTTCTCACAAACATTGAGGACTGGTGGTTTGATGTGCCAAACCCTTTATCATGGGACTTGACCTTATGAAGCTTGTTACTGCAAAAGAGAGGCTAGGCCTGCTTAAAATTGTGCCTAGGTGTCTGCCCCCAAATATCTCTTTGTTACTCAGGTGTGGCTGTCTCCCTTTAGCCAAGCCAACTTAGCAAGTGAAATCACTGCCCTCCCCCCTACATGGGATCTGACATCCCAGAGTGTAAATCTCCCTGGCAACATGGGATATGACTCTGGGGATGAATCTGGACCTGACATCGTGGGATTGAGAACATTTTGACCAAACTGAGGATGTGAAATGAAACAAAATAAAGTTTCAGTGGCTGAGAGATTCCAAATAGAGTCAAGAAGTCACTCTAGTGGGCACTCTTATGCACTATATAGATAACTCTTTTTAGGTTTTAATGTACTGGAATAGATAGAAGTAAATACCTGAAACTATCAAACTGCAACCCAGTAGCCTTGACTCTTGAAGACATATGTATATCAATGTAGCTTACAAGGGGTGGCAATGTGATTGTGAAAGCCTTGTGGATCACATTCCCATTTATCCGGTGTATGGATGGATGAGTAAAGAAAATGGGGACAAAACATAAAGGAAAAATAGGGTGGGGGATGATTTGGGTGTTCTTATTTTACTCTTTTTTTTATTCTTATTTTCACTTTTTCTGGTACAAGGAAAATGTTCAAAAATTAGATTGGGGTGAAGAATGAACAACTATATGATGCTAATATGAACAAATCATTGTACACTTTGGATGACTGTATGGTATGTTAATATATCTCAATAAAATTGAATTAAAAATACTCAATGGGGAAAGACTGAAATGTTTCCCTCTAAGATCAGAAAAAAAGACAAGGATGCCCTCTGTCTCCAATGTGATCCAATATTGTGCTGAAAGTTCTAGTTAGAGCAATTAGGCAAGAAAGGTTTAAAAAAGCATCAAAATTGGAAAGGAAGAAGTAAAGCTTCCACTATATGCAGATGACATGACACTATATGTAGAAAAACCCCAAAAATCTACAGCAAGGCTACTAGAGTTAAAAAATGAGTACAGGAAACTGTCAGGGTACAAGATCAACATGCAAATGTCAGTAATGTTTCTGTACACTAGTAATGAGCAATCTGAGGAGGATATCAAGAAAAAAATCCATTTACAATTGCAAAGAATAAAATATTTAGGAATAAATTTAACCAAGGCCACAAAAGACCTAGACACAGAAAACTACAATAAATTGCTAAAATAATTCAAAGAAGAACACAATAATTAGAAGGATATATTATTGTTCCAGTTTGCTAATGCTGCCAGGATGCAAAGCACCAGAAATGGATAGGCTTTTATAAAGAGGGTTTATTTGGTTACACAGTTACTGTCTTAAGGCCATAAAGTGTCCAAGGTAATGCACTGACAATTGGGTACCTTCACTGGAGGATGGCCAATGGCATCCAGAAAACCTCTGTTAGCTGGGAAGGCATGTGGCTGGTGTCTGCTCCAAGTTCTGGTTTCAAAATGGCTTTCTCCCAGGACATTCTTCCCTAGGCTTCAGCTTCTCTTCAAAATATCACTCTTAGTTTCTCTTGGAGTGTTTATCCTATCCTAGCTTCTCTGGAGCAAAAGTCTGCTTTCAAAAGCCATCTCCAAAATGTCTCTGAAAGCTGAAGCTCCTCTCTCTGTTCCTGTGCATTCTTCAAAGTGTCTCTCTTGGCTGTAGCAAGTTTGTTCCTTCTGCATGAGCTTATATAGTGCTCCAGTGAACTCATCAAGGCCCATGCTGAATGGGCAGGGCCACACCTCCATGGAAACTATCCAATTAGTTATCACTCATCTCATCTGCAGCTACTCTCTCATCTTCTTTGCATTCATCAAAGTGTCCCTCTTGGCTGTAGCTCCACTTCAAAATATCACTCTCAGCTGCACTGAGTTCCTTCTGTTAGTCAGCTCATTTACATGGCTCCAGTGATTTAATTTAGACCCACCCTGAATGGGTGGGGTAGAACCTCTATGGAAATTTTCCAATCAGAATCATCACCTACAATTGGATGGGGCACATCTCCACAGAAACACTCAAAGAATTACAATCCGGTCAACACTGATACATCTGCCCACAAAAGATTACATCAAAGATAATGGTGTTTTGGGGCACATATCCATGGAAACACTCAAATAATTACAATCTAATCAACACTGATGTGTCTGTGCATACAAGATTACCTCAAAGTTAATGGCATTTTGGGGGACATAATACATTCAAACTGGCACAGTTGTGTTCGTGGATTGGAAGAAAAAAATCCAGTTAAAGTGTCAATTCTACCCAAATTTATTTGCAGATTCAATACAATACCAATAAAAATCCCAACTTTATTTGCAGAAGCAGAAAAACCAATAACCAAAGTTACTCAGGAGGGCAGGGTGTCCTGAATAGCTAAAAATATCTTGAGAAAGAGGAATGAAGAGGGAGGTCTCACACTACCTGACCTTAAAGCATACTACAAAGCTACAGTGGTCAAAATGGCATGATACTGGCATAAAGATAGATATACTAACCAATGGAATTGAATTGAGTGTTCAGAAATAGACCCTCTTACCTATAGACAATTATCTTTAATAAGGTAGTCAAGTCAACTCAACTGGGACACAGCAGCCTCTTTAATAAATGGTGCTTGGAGAATTGATAGTCATATCCAACAGAATGATAGATGACTCCCATCTCTCACTTCATACAAAAATTAACTCAAAATTGATCAAAGACCTAAACATCAGAGCTAAGAATATAAAACTTTTAGAAGAAAATACAGGGAAATATCTTAAAGATCTTGCAATATTCAGTGGTTTCCTAGACTTTACACCTAAAGTGTGAGCAATGAAAGAATAAATACATAAATGGGATCATCTCAAAATTGAACATTTTATGCATCAAAGAACTTTGCTACAAGAGTAAAAAGGCAAACTACACAATGGGAGACAATATTTGGAAACATCATGTCCAATAAGTGTTTAACATCCAGAATATAAAAAGAACCTAAATCTCAACAACAAAAAGACAAACAAATTGAAAAATGGGCAAAATACATGGACAGACATTTTTTCCGAAGAGTAAATACAAATGGTTAAAAAACATATAAAAGATGCTCAATTTCAGTAGCCATTAGGGAAATGCAAATCATAACCACAATGAGATGATATCTCACACCTACTACAATGACCATTATCAAAAAAAAAAAAAAAACAGAAAACTACAAGTGCTGGAGAGGATGTGATGAAGAGGCACATTTATTCATGGTTAATGGGAATGTAGAATGCACCAACACTAGAAGGCAGTATGGTAGTTCCTCATGAAGCCAAGTATAGAATTGCCATATGATCCAGCAATCCCATTACTAGGAATGTATTTAGAGGAACTGCATACAGGGATATAAAAGGACATTTTCACACCAATGTTTATAGCAGCATTATTTATGGTTGCCAGGAGATGGAAACAATGCAAATGTCCATGAATGGACAAGTGGATAAACAAACTGATATATACTCATGATGGAATGTTATGCAGCTGTAATACAGAATAAATTCATGAAGCATGCAACAATGGGGATGAACCTTGAGGACATGAACCCAGTGAAATTAGCCAGAAAAACATGACAAATATATATGGCCTCACTAATATGAACTAACATAAATGAGCAAACTTTGTGAGTTAAAGTTGAGAAAACAGGTTATCAGGAGATTGATATTGGGTAGAGATTGGGGATTTGATGCTGAAGGAGTACAGAAGGTTCGTCAAGATTGTAAAAACGAAGAAATGGATAACACAATAGTTACCTAATGGTAGCACAACATTGTAAGTACCCTAAAAAAAACTGAGTGTCAGTATGTTTGAAAGAGGAAGGCTATGGTCAGGTATGTCAACAAGAAGGAAAGATACATGATAAAGAACTGGGATCATATATCTTAACACAACTTAGAGTGGACAATGATGGTGATTAAATATACAAATATAAGAATACTTTTAAATGAAGGAGAACAAATGTATGTCAATATTGCAAGCTGTTGAAAATGGAATGGTATGTGTAAAAATACAATCAATGCAAATTAAAGTCTATACTTAACTTTGAAATATACTTCCATGAAGTGTATCAAAGGCAATATACAAAAGCTAAATATCAATAAGAGAGGGATAACACGAGAGGGTAGGGAATTCCTGGTGTTGCTTTTTATCATTTTTATTTTATATTTATTTTTTTATTCTTCATTTTTCCATCCTCTTCTATCTCTGAGGAAGAAATGGAAATGTCCTCATATAGATTGTGCTGGTGAATGCATAACTATATGATTATACCAGGAATTATTGATTGTTTAGTTAGGATGAAACATGTGTATGAATAAACCTGTTTAAAAAATTAACAGAAAGATGCAAGTCCTGGAGAATATGTGGACAAATGTATGTACCTAGTCACTGTTGGTAGGGAAGTAGAATGGGACAGCCCATCTGGAGGGCAGTGTGGTGGTTCCATAGGAAGCTAACTATGTGGTTATCAAATAATCCTGCAACCCCATTATTAGGTATATACTTGGAAGAAATGAAAGCAGGGATATGAATGGAAGTTAGAATACTGGTGTTTATGGTGACAGTATTCATGATTTGCAATGGATAGAGGTGGCCTAAGGGTACATTGACTGATGAACAGAATGACAAACTGTGGTGTACACATAAAATGGAATATTAAGCTGCAAGAAGGAATGACATTGTGAGGCATGCAACTCGGTGAATGAACCTTGAGGACAATATGTTGAGTGAAATAAGCCAGAAACAAAAAGACAAATATCATAATGCATTATTGAAATGGACTAAGTATAATGTGTGAACTCTGAGAATTGAATTTGAGAGCATAGGTTATCAGGTGAAGGCTTATTGTAAAGGCTCCTAGATGGTAAGCTCTTACAGCATTCACTTCTATTCCTGAGTTGTTATGGTTATTTATAAATTCTGAGATGCTGAGAACTTTGTGAATAACCTGGAAGTTCCCTGGAACTTTGGCTCTCTGTGTGACACCAAAGACTCAGAGCTAGATTTATGCAGCTATGAAAGTCAGCATTACCCCATACAGCATCTGTTAAATAAGCTGAAAAAGAGATCAGACTTCAATTAGAGATGTGAATGAAGCTTATCTCATTAGGACTAATGCAAATCAGACAAAATAGTAAAGGATAATATTGACTGTGTTTTAAAACTTCAACTTCTGCATGAGACCAAAGGAAGAGATGTTTATTTGGTGCAAAATTCATATTTTCTGTAGCATGTTATCTAATTTAACTTTTATGGTCAGTTTATTTGAACACCATAAATACACAGAGTCTTTAATAGGGAGTGAGATCTTGTTGGTTCATACAAGTTAGTGTGATGTCCCAAAAAATCCCAGAGTTATTTGGGAATGGAATAAAAAATATGTGCAATGCCCCCTTGAGGTAGGGGGAAAATCTGGAAATATTAAACTTGCCCACCTGATTTTCCTTTCTTGTAGCATCTTTATCTGGTTTTGTTGTTAGAATGGTGTTAGCTTCATAAAATGAGTTAGGTAGTGTTCCATTTTCTTCAATGTTTTGAAAGAGTTTAAGTAAGTTTGTTGTCAGTTCTTTTTGGAAAGGTTGGTAGAATTCCCCTATGAAGCCAAGTGGCCCTGGGCTTTTATTTGTGGGAAGCTTTTTTTTGATGACTGATTGGATGTCTTTTCTTGTGATTGGTTGTTTGAGGTCTTATATTTCTTCTCTGTAAAGTCTAAGTTGTTCATGTGTTTCCAAGAAATTGTCCCTTTCCTCTACATTGTCTCATTTGTGAGCATACAGTTGTTCATAGTGTCCTCATAATTATTTTAACTTCTTCAGGATCTGCAGTAATGTCACATCTCTCATTCATTATTTTGTTTATTTGGGTCTTCTATCTTTTTATTTTGTCAGTCTAGCTAGGGGCTTCTCAATCTTGTTCATCTCAAAGAACCAAATTTTGGTTTTATTTATTCTCTCTATTGTTTTATTGTTCTCTGTGTCATTTATTTCTGCTTTAATCCTTGTTATTTCTTTTCTTCTACTTGGTTTAGGATTAGTTTGCTCTTCATTTCCCAGCTTCTTCAGTTGCTCCATTAGGTTTTTGATTTTATCTCTTTCTTACTTTTTAATGTATGCATTTAGAGATATAAATTGCCCTCTCAATACTGCCTTTCCTGCATCCCATAAGTTTTGATATGTTGTTTTCTCATTTTAATTCATCTCTATATATTTAGCAATTTCTCTTGCTATTTCTTCTTTAACCCACAGATTGTTTAGGATTGTGTTGTTTAACCTCCAGATATTTGTGAATTTTCTAAGTCTCTGATGGTTATTGACTTCTAATAGTATTCCATTGTGATCAGAGCATATGCTTTGAATAATTTCAAACGTTTTAAATTTCTTGAGGCTTGTTTTATGGCCCAGAATATGATCTATTATGGAGAAAGTTCCATGAGTACTAGAGAAGAATGTGTACCATGGTGATTTGAGATGAAATGTTCTATATATGTCTGTTAATTGAAATTCATTTATCAGATTGTTTAGGTTTTCAATTTCCTTACTGTACCTCTGTCTGGTTGATCTATCTATAGAAGAGTGTGATGTATTGAAGTCTCCCACAATTATTGTGGAAACATTTATTGCTTCCTTTAGTTTTGTCAATGTTTGCCTCATGTATTTTGGTGCACCTTGATTGGGTGCATAGACATTTATGATTGTTATTTCTTCCTGTTGAATTGTCCCTTTTAATAGTATGTAGTGACCTTCTTTGTCTTTCATAACATCCTTGCATTTATAGTCTATTTTATCTGAGATTAATATTGCTGCTCCTACTTTTTTTTGGCTATGGCTTGCATGAGATATTTTTTTCCATCCTTTAACTTTCAATTTCTTTTCATCCCTGTGTCTAAGGTGAGTCTCTTATAAGAAATGTATTGATGGTTCATATTTTTAATCCATTCTGCCAATACATATCTTTTAATTTGGGAGTTTAATCCATTCACATTCAATGTTGTTACTCTGAAGGCATTTCTTGAATCAGTCATCCAACATCCTATCCTTTGGTTTATGTTTGTCAGATATATTTTTCCCTCTCTCTCTTAATTTCCTTTAATATACCCTTATTAAATCTCTTTGGTTCTGAATCTTTCTCCATACCTCTTTCTCCTTTCATTGTTTCTCTTGTGGTAGTCTCCTTTTAGTATCTCAAATAGGGCAGGTCTTTTGTTAGCAAATTCTCTCAGCCTTTGTTTGTCTGTGAAAAATTTAAGTTCTCCCTCAAATTTGAAGGAGAGCTTTGCTGAATAAAGAATTCTTTGTTGCCAATTTATCTCTTTCAGAATTTTAAATATGTCATACCACAGCCTTCTCACCTCCATGGTGGCCACTGAGTAGTCACTGCTTAGTCTTATGTTGTTTCCCCTGTATGTGGTGAATTGCTTTTCTCTTGCTGCTTTCATAACTTGCTCCTTCTCTTCGGCATTTGACAATCTGATCAGAATATGTCTCGGAGTGAGTTTATTTGGATTTATTCTGTTTGGAGTTCATTGGGTCTCTATGATTTGTGCATTTATGTTGTTTAGAAGGGTTGTGATGTTTTCCCCAACAATTTATTTGAACACTCTTCCTAGACCTTTACCCTTCTCTTCCCCTTCTGGAACACTAATGATTATAATTTTGTGCTTTATGTTGTCCATCATATCCCTGAGATCCATTTTGTTTTTTTTCAATTTTTCCCTATTCTTTCTTTTGTACTTTCACTTTCCATTCTGCCCTCTTCAAGGTCACTGATTTGCCCCCCAAATTCCTCTTATCTAGTACTGTGTGTACCCAGAATCATTTTAATTTGATCAAGTTACTTTTATTTCCATAAGATCATCTATTTTTTATTTACTCTTGCAAAATCTTCTTTATTCTCTTCTAGGGTCTTCTTCATTTCCTTTATATACTGTGCCATGATCTCATTCTGATTAGTTCTTTGATTAATTGCTCCAAGTACTGTGTCTCCTCTGATTTTTTGATTTGGGTGTTTGGGTTTGGGTTATCCATATCTTCTGATTTCTTCATATACCCTAAAATTTTGTTGTTTTTGGCCTCTTAGCATTTGCTTATGTTGATAGGGGTTCTTTTAGGATATGCAGACTTATTTGTACAATTATCTCTAATTTGCCAGAGCTACAGCTTTGTGGAGTGCACTTTCTCTGACTTACCAGCAGATGGTGCCACTGAGCCACCTACTGTCTTCAATCCAGTTCTCCCAAACTTTGTCTATGTGGTGAGTGGGAGTCTGTATCTTGTGGGGTTCCAATCAGTGCACCAACTTTCTGTGTGTAGTTGTTGCTGCCAGCCCTGAATATAGGGTTGTGTCTGAGTGGTTCAGGAGGGACCAGCTTTAAGAATCAAATCTCCCCAGGCATTCCTGGAGACTTAAAGCTGTTGCAGGAGTCCAAACCTTAAGCTCAGTCTCCCCACATTCTGTCTTCTATGGACCCACAAGTCCCTCATACTGGTGTAGGGCCCCTGGGACTTCTGTGTGGGTCCTGCCACCAAGTCATGACTTCCAAAGGCCTTGACAGAGGGAAGACTGCACAACATCACAGGTGTGTGCAGTCCCCAAGGGAAGCTCTGTGCCATGGCACCACACAGGGGCATTCCCAGTCTGCTGAGAAGATGACTTTATGGGTCATGTTAATTTTCCCCTTCAGCAGACCTCTGACTTCCTAACTCAGGGACAATTATCTGTGGATTTGAAAAGCCTATTGTCCATGCCAGATACTGAAGTGGGTGCCCATGGCATGAAAGGCACTCGCCACCATGCTCTACTGCACAGTGCAGCTCTGGGCTGCTGCACCATGCAGTGGCATTCCCAATCTGCTGAGAAGATGGCTCTATGGGGTGTGATAAATTTCCCCTTCAGCAGACCTCTGCCTTCCTAGCTCTGGGACAATTATCTGCTGGTGTGCAAAAGGCTATCATCCATGCCAGATACTGAGGCATGTGCCTGGGGTGTGGAAGGCAGTCCCCACCATGTTTGATTGCATGGCATAGCTCTGGGCCACCACACTGTGCAGGGGCATTCCCAGCCCACTGAAAAGATGGCTGTATGGGGCATTGTAATTTCCCCCTTTCATGGACCTCCACTCTCCTAGCTCTGGAACAATTAGCTGTTGGTGTGCAAAAGACTATCATCCATGCCAGATACTGAGGTGGGTGCCTGGAGCATAGAAGGCACTCTCCACCCCACTCAACTGCATGGCTCTTGCTGCCATGAGTAAGTTCTGAAATTCTTTTGCAAGCTTCCAAGTTCTTCTTCATGTTCACCCAGTGCCTTTTTTATATCCTTCATCTTTTTGTCAAATTTTCCTTCACCTCATGAATGGATTTAGAAGATTTGAATGAACATTTGTGATTAGTTGTTTCAACTCTTGTATCTCATTTGAAGTGCTAGTTTGTTCCTTTGCCTGGGCCATATCTTCATGCCTCCTAGTATGACTACTATGTTCTGATTTTCTTCATTATTTTATTCTGGAGGTCATTTTCTCTCTTTTGCCTAGGGTTTTCTTGTTGGTTGGTTTTGTGCTGTAATCATTCTTTGGCATTTGGTTCAACTTATTCTAGATCTCTAGCTTAGATTCTGTTTAACTGATCAGAAATTTTTCATCTATTATTTTTTCTGTTTCTTGCCCTGTATATATGGAAATTTTTGAGATTGCCCTTTTTTGTGCAGTTGTCATGTCCCTAGGACCAAGCTTTCTCTTCCCTCTTCCTCCTCAGGGAATGTAGATATGCTGTTTGTTTTTTTTTAATTTTTTTGCCTCTATATGTTATTAATACTTATTTCATTACCACTAGCAACTTTTTAATGCAATTTTATTGAGATACGATCACATAATATACAGTCATTCCAAGCATACAATCAGTTGTTCACCATATCATCATATAGTTGTGCATTCATCACCACAATCATTGAACATTTTCATTACTCCAAAAAATAAAATAAAAATTAAAATAGAAAAGAACATTTAAAATATCCCATTCCCTTCCTCCCCCCATTGTACATTTGCTTTTTTTTTGAAATAAAAGAAAATATTTTTCATTAATGAATAATTCAAGTGACATAATTTTACCATTACAATCAGTTGCCCCTGGGTACCCTCATACAGCTGTGCATCCATCACCACACTTAATTTCTGTTCAATTTTTAGAAACTTTTCATTATTCCAGACAAGAAATAAAGTGAAAGATGAAAAAAGAAAAAAAGAAAAGGAAACTCGGATCCTCCCCTATCCCCAGCCAACCCCCCTCAATTGTTGACTCATAGTGTTGGTATAGTACATTTGTTACTGTCCATGAAAAAATGCTGAAATACTACTAACTTCAGTATACAGTCTGCAATAGGTATATATTTTCTCCCTATATACCCCTCTATTATTAACTTCCAATTGTATTGTCATACATTTGTTCTGGTTCATGGAAGTGATTTCCAATATTTGCACAGTTAATCATGGACACTGCCCACCACAGGATTCAGTTTTATACATTCCCATCTTTCGATCTCCAACCTTCTCTCTGGTGACATATATGACCCTGAGCGTCCCCCTTCTACCTCATTCACACTCCATTCGGCACTGTTAGTCATTCTCACATCTTGCTACCGACACGTCTGTTCATTTCCAAACATCCAAGTTCATCCTAGTTGAACATTCTGCTCATACTAAGCAACTGCTCCATTCTTAAGCCTCATCCTATATGCTGGTACGTTATATTTCATGTCTATGAGTTTACATATTATAATTAGTTCCTATCAGTGAGACACTGCAATAATTGTCCTTATGTGTCTGGCTTATTTCACTCAGTATATTGCCCTCAAGGCTTTGTCATCAACCCATTTTTTTTTCTTTTAAGATGGTTTTGTTCACTCACCATACATTCCATCCTAAGTAAATAATCGATGGTTCTCTGTATAGTCATATATTTATGTGTTCACCACCTTCACCACTATCTATATAAGCGCATCTACATTTCTTTCATAAGGCAGGAGGGAGAGTCAAAGAAGGTAGAGAGGCAAAAGAAAGAGGAAAAAAATGACAGCTAAGAAGCAGCAAAAGGAAAAATAACCTCAAATCAAAGCAGAGCAAAGAATCAGACAACACCACCAGTGTCAAGTATCCAACATGTCTCCCCTATCCCCCCCTCTTATCTACATTTACCTTGGTATATCACCTTGTCAGATCAAAGGAAGCATAACACAATGATTCTATTAGTTACAGTCTCTAGTTTATGTTGATTGCATCCCTCCCCCAATGCCTCCCCACCTCTAACACCCTGCAAGGTTGACATTTGCCCATTCTCCCTCATAAAAGAACATATTTGTACATCTTATCACAACCGTTGAACACTCTAGATTTCACCAAGTTACACAGTCCCAGTCTTTATCTTTCCTCCTTTCTTTTGTCTCACATGCTCCCAACCTTCCTCTCCCAACCATATTTATGGTTATCTTTGTTCAGTGTACTTACATTGTTGTGCCACCATCTCCCAAAATTGTGTTCCAAACCACGCACTCCTGTCTTCTATCATTCTGTAGTGTTCCCTTTAGTATTTCCTGTAGGGCGGGTGTCTTGTTCACAAAGTCTCTCATTGTCTGTTTGTCAGAAAATATTTTGAGCTCTCCCTCATATTTGAAGGATAGCTTTGCTGGATGTGGGATTCTTGGTTGGTGGTTTTTCTCTTTCAGTATCCCAAATATATCACACCACTTCCTTCTTGCCTTCATGGTTTCTGCTGAGAGATCTGCACATAGTCTTATGAAGCTTCCTTTGTATGTGATGGATTGCTTTTCTCTTGCTGCTTCCAGGATTCTCTCTTTGTCTTTGACCTTTGATAATTTGATTATTAAGTGTCTTGGCGTAGGCCTATTCAGATCTATTCTTTTTGGAGTGCATTGCGCTTCTTGGGTCTGTAATTTTATGTCTTTCATAAGAGATGGGAAATTTTCATTAATTATTTCCTCTATTATTGCTCCTGCCCCTTTTCCCTTCTCTTCTCCTTCTGGGACACCAATGATATGTACATTATTGAACTTTGTTTCATCCTTAAGTTCCCAGAGATGTTGCTCATATTTTTTTATTCTTTTTTCCAGCTGCTCCTTTGCATGTAGGCTTTCAGGTGTTTTGTTCTCCAGTTCCTGAGTGTTTTCTTCTGCCTCTTGAAATCTGCTGTTGTATGTTCCCATTGTGTCTTTCATCTCTTGTGTTGTGCCTTTCATTTCCATAGATTCTACTAGTTGTTTTTTTGAACTTTCGATTTCTGCCTTATGTATGCCCAGTGTTTTCTTTACAGCCTCTATCTATTTTGCAAAATCTTCTCTAAACTTTTTGATTTGATTTAGCACTAGTTGTTTAAATTCCTGTATCTCAGTTGAAGTGTACGTTTGTTCCTTTGACTGGGCCATAACTTTGTTCCACTTAGTGTAGGTTGTAATCCTCTGTTGTCTAGGCATGGTTTCCTTGGTTATCCACATCAGGCTTTCCAAGACCAGAACAGGCTCAGGTCCCAGAGGGAAGAAATATTCAGTATCTGGTTTCCCTGAGGGTGTGTCTTAGAAAATTGCTCCACCCTGTGATGCCTCAGGTCACTGTGCTTTTCTGCCCAGCAGGTGGCTCCTGTTAGCCTATAATTCTTGACTGGTGTGAGGAGGTATGGCCGTGTTCCCCCAGGCTCTGGGGTCTGGTTCTGAATGGAAAGGGCCCCACCCGTTTCCTCTTAGAAAAGATAGACCCCTAGGGGGAGGTCATTAGCATTTCAATGGTCTCTCTCTCTCTGCTTGTGCTATCCCCACCCTTCTCTGAGTCACAGTCCTGGGAACTGGAAATGACTGGGGCTTTCTCCACTGAGCCAAAAAACAAACAGATAGTCCCCTTCAGACCCAGTCCAAGCGACCCTCTGGCTCTCCAAGGTCAGTCATCACCCAAAGCCTCTGGTTTTTGGGGATTTGTACCTGTAGTGAGCAGTTCACACTTGCTACTTAAAACCCCAGTTGGAGCTCAGCTGAGCTATATTCACTTGCTGGGAGAGAGCTTCTCTCTGGCACCATGAGGCTTTGCAGCTCAGGCTATGGGGGAGGGGGTCTCATGACTTGGATCTGCAGGTTTTACTTAGAGATTTCATGCTGTGATCCTCCCAATTCAGGTTGGTGTATGATGAGTGGATGGTCTCGTTTGTCCCCCTGCAGTTATTCTGGATTATTTACTAGTTGTTTCTGGTTTTTTTAGTTGTTCCAGGGGGGCTACTTAGCTTCCACTCCTCTTTATGCTGCCATCTTCCCTCCTCACCACTAGCAACTTTTATCTTGATATCTGATTCTGGGAGGTGGGTTCCCCCAGAGAGTACCTTCACCAGTCAGTTTTTCACAGACAATACAGGTCCGTGACTCATGAAAGAGGTGTAGATCAGTATCAACATTCCTAGTGTGAGACCCAGAAAGTTGTGAGTCTTTCCTGTCAAGCTTCCTAACTCTGTGATTTTACTGACCTGCCCAGAAGATGGTGCATTTCAGCCCACTGCTCCCCAGAGGCCTAAAGTTTTACTGTGCCTATAATTCTCAGCAGACCCCACCACTGCTAGGATTGTGGTTGAGACAGAGGCTGAGGGGAAGGCAGGCTTATACTGTTTCTATTTTCCCAGCTCATGGTTTCTGAATTCTTTAAATAACAGCCACCACCTGTTCTGGGCCTTGAACCCCTCTTTTCTTGGGAAAGAGCTGCTTTTCAGTCCCCTTTTTCCTGCAAGTTTGAAAAGTTACAAGATTCTCAAGCAGCCACACTTCCACCCCTGTCAGGGTATGTTTGAGAAAGTCTGGGCTCCACATTTTATAAGTTGTATCTGTTGCTGTCCCTGCCCCTGGGGTGTAAATTCTCTGAGTGAGAGCCACCACTTGCACTTGACCCTGCCCCTCCTTTCCTTGAGGAAGATACTCCCTTTAGGGACATATTTCCTCCACCTAATTTGTTACTTTATCTCTCATTCAGCCTTATTTCAGCCTGGATAGGGCTGAAAATGGTGACTGCTAGCTGCTTTTTTTAATGGGCTGCCTTTAAAATAAAAGCTGTTCTGAGGGCACTTCCCCATCCTCCCCAGGTTCATCAATGAAGAGCTAGATTTGGTACCTAGCCCTATGTGCCCCTTTTCTTGGGAGCCAGCCCTTTTCTAGCAATCTGAGCTCAGCCAACTCCAGAAGCCTGTTTTTTGTGTCAGCCCTGCTTCCTCCCTGCTGGGAGTGGGGCTGAAACAGAACTCTCAGTTTATTACTTGTTTGCATTGTAGATTTATCTGTGCTCAGAGCTGTTATTCAGAAGTCAGAATTTGTTAATCAGATCTGCAATTGGCACTTGGCTGAGCTCTTCTCCCCTTGCTCCTAGTAGAGAGGGATTCTGTTTCCCACAAGGGAGTGAGTCAGCCTGCCATGCCAGTTGGGGAGGGACACCAGCCCCCTCAGTCTGGAAGGATTTATTTAACAACTCTTCCCTGTGATTTATCATTCCTAGTCTTCCACTCACTCCTAGCTGCTTTATGATGTGCATCTGATCTCCAAATTCCCCCAAACAGTTGTTTCAGACAGTTCCTGGCTATTTACTAGCCTCCGCTGGAGAATGACTAAATCCCACACCTCCCTACACTGCCATCTTTTCTCTCTCATGCTGCTTCTATCTTGCTTATTTTAAGGTTTTCTCTTTTCTCTGGCATGTGATAATTTAATTATAATATACCTCAATTTGGATATCTGAGTTTGTCCTACTTGGAGTTCTATTTTTCCTATTTCAGTTTCTTGTATGTATATATTCATATCATTAATCAAATTTGGGAGGTGTTCAGTCATTATTCACTCAAATATTCTTTCTTCCCCTTTCTTTTCGTCTCCTCATTCTGGGACTACCATAATGTGATTATTGGCATGTTCCATGATGTCTGATGTCTCTGTTCACTTTTCTCATTATTTTTCATTTTTGTTTCTCATGCTGAATTCTTTCAAATTTCCTGATTTCAATTTCACTGATTCTTTCCTCTGGCAACTTCAATCTTCATTGAAACCCCTTAGGGAATTTTTTTTCCCAATTTGACATTTTATTTTAAAAATTATTTACACCTTAGGATTATCCATTATGGATGACCAATTTTTCATGTCTTTTACATGTACATATAAATATATTTTACATAAATGGGATGTGTCACAGAAGCTGTTTTATCATGGAAATCTTTTTTTTCTTTTTAAAATAGAGGTATGCATGTATGTATGTACATATGTATTTATTTATTTATTTATGTGAGTAGAGGCTTATCACTCCATCCTCCCCCAAAATTACTTATCCCAAGATAACAATATTTATAACAAAGTATGCTTTTTTCCATGCTCTCATGATCATATACAAACCTTTAACACAGAGGTTTCTTTCTAATGGAAGCATTTAACATACAATTCTGCACATCTTGTTTCCCTCACTTAATAATAGATAATGAAAATCCATAAAGTCAACTGCATAGATCTAACTCATACTTTTTTATATAATTTTATTGAAATATGTTTGCATACCATACAGTCATCTAAAGTGTACAAGAATTGTTCACAGTTTCATCATATAATTGTGCATACAGCACCACATTCAAGTTTTGAAAGTTTCCATTACTCCAAAATACAAAAATGAAAATAAGAATAAAAATTCTTTTTTTAAATTTTCTTTATTTTAAAAGAGAACACTCAAAACTTCCCAAACCCCACCTCCCACATCATTTACTTTTAAAATTTTTTAATTGAAATATATTATCATACTATATAATCATCCAACATGTAAAACAATTGTTCACAGTATCATATAGTTGTGCATTCATCAACACAATCATTTGTGAACATTTTCATTACTAAAAAAAATAAAAATGAGAATAAACATAAAGGTAAAAAGAATGCCCCAAATATCCCATACCCCCTCCCCCATATTATTAATTTACCTTTTGTCCCCATTTTTCTACTTATCTGTCTATACACTGGGTAAAGGAGTGTGAGCCATAAGGTTTTCACATTCATACAGTCACACCAAATAAGCTATATAGTTATACAATCACCTTCAAGAATCAAGGATACTGGATTGCAGTTCAATAGTTTCAGATATTTCCTTCTAAATATTCTAATAAACTGAAAACTAAAAAGGGATTCCTACATAATGCCTAAGTTCTCTCCAGAATTATCTCTCAACTCCATTTGAAATCTCTCAGCCACTGAAACTTTATTTTGTTTCAATTCTCTTCCACCTTTTGGTCCAGATGTCTTTCTGAATCACACAATGCAGGGTCCAGGCACATCCCCAGGAGTCACATTCCACATGGCCAGGGAGAATTATACCCCTGGGAGTCATGCCCCACATAGGGGGGAGGGCAGTGAGTCTACTTGCTGGGCTGGCTTAGAGAGAAAGGCCACATCTGAGGAACAAAAAGGCCCTCTGGGGGTGACCCTTAGGCACAATTATGATTAGGCTTAGCCTCTCCTTTGTAGTAACAAGCTTTATAAGGACAAGCCCCAAGATCAAGGTCTTGACCTACTAAGCTGGTGGTACCCAATGTTTGCAAAAATATCAGGAAATCCCCAGCTGAGGAAGTTTAATATTCCCACATTTTCCACTTTCCTTCAAGGGGGATTTGCAAATACTTTTTATTCTCTGCCCAAATTACTCTGGGTTGTATGAGGGAGTCATGCTAACCTGTACAAGCCAACAGGTTCTTATGCCCTACTCAATGTTCCATGTAATTATGGCATTTGTATAACTTGTTTGGTCAATTAAATTATGTAGTGTGCTACAGAAAATATTGATTTTTCACCATATAACTATCTCTTCCTTTGCTCCCACACAGAAGGCAAAGTTTTAAAACACAGTTAATATCATCCTCTACCCTTTAGACTGATCTTGCCCAAACTCAAGTTCATTTTGTTCATATCTCCAATTGAAGTCTGATCTCCTTTTAAGCCCCCTTTTGCATTTGATACATGGGGTGATTCTGACAGCTGCTGAACTCTGGCTCTGAGTCCCAGGTGCCACACAGACAGCAAAGCTCCAGGGACTGACCATATCACACACAAGCAGCTCAGAATCTCAAAATTTAGAAATCACTGTTACAGCTTATGAATAGATGTGACTGCTGGAAGGGCTTACAATCTAGGAACTTTTACATAAGCCTTCCCCTTATAACCCATGCTAGCAGATTTTCTCAGAGCTTATACATCATTATTACTCCATATTAGTGAGTCATTATAATGTTTGTCTTTTCATTTCTGGCTTATTTCACTCAGCCTTCTGTCTTCAGTCCATTCACTTCATTGCATATCTTGCAACTTCATTCTTTGTTGCTACTCCCTCATGGAAAAACATTCTTATATTTGTATATTTAATCACACTCATTGACCACTCTAGGTTTCACTAAGTTATACATTCCCAGTCTTTATCTTCTATCTTTCCTTCTGGTGTCATACAGACACCTAACCTTACTCTTTCAACTGTATTCAGAGTCATCTTTTATCAGTGTACTTACAAGATTGTGCTACCATCACAGTATTCTGCTATCCATTTATAGATGTACATAAGCAATCCTCTAGAACATTCTATATTCCTTCAATATCAAATGCCAGATCTCTATCCTCTTTCTGTCTCCTGGTAACTTCATTTCTACACTCTTCTCTAGTCCTCTATCTCCTGTCTTTTCCTATCTGTCTGTAGCACTCCCTTTAGTATTCCCTGTAGAGGAGGTGTCCTGTTCACAAACTCTCTCAGTGTCTGTTTATCTAAATATTTTAAACTCTCCCTAATTTTTGAAGGACAGTTTTGCCATATATTGGATTCTAGTCAGTAGTTTTTTCTCTTTTAGTATCTCGAATATGACATACCACTGCCTTCTCACCTCCATGGTTTCTGTGGAGAGATCTGCACTTAATCTTATCAAGCTTCCCTTTTATGTGATGGGTTACTTTTGTCTTGCTGCTTTCAGAATTCTCTCTTTGTCTTTGACATTTAAAAATCTATCTTGGAGTAGGTCTATTTGGATCAATTCTGTTTGTGTTATGTTGTGCTTCTTGGACCTGTAATTTTATGTGCTTCATAAAAGTTGGGAAGTTTTCATTGATTATTTCCTCTATTATTGTTTCTGCAAGTTTTTCCTTCCTTCTCCTTCTGGGACACCTATAACATGTATATTCATGTGGCTCCACATTTTCTTTCAGTTCCCTTAGACCCTGCTCACATTTTTTCATTATTTTCCTTATCTGTCCCCTGGTGTGCAGGATTTCAGATTTCCTGTCCTCCATCTCACTGATCGTTTCTTCTGCCACTCTAAGTCTGCTGCTGTATGTCTCCATTGTGTTTTTCATCTCTTCTATTGTGCCTCATTTCCATAAATTATGTCATTTGTTTTAATTTTGTTTTTTTGTTTTTTTAAATTTAATTTTATTGAGGCTGTTCACATACCATACAATTATCCAAAGATCCAAAGTACACAATCAATTGTCCATGGTATCATAATATAGCTGTGCATCCATCATCACAGTTAATTTTTTTCAATTTTTAGAACACTTCCATTACTCCAGAAAAGAAATAAAGACACAAAAAAGGAAAATTCAAATCCTCCCATACCCCTAACCACCCCTCCTCCATTATTGACTCATAGCATTGGTATAGTACATTTGTTATTATTGATGGAAGAATGATAAAAAAACTACTAACTGTAGTATATAGTTTGCAATAGGTATATATTTTTCCCTATATATCCCTCTGCTGTAAACTTCAAGTATAGTGTCCTACATTTGCTCTAGTTCATGAAAGATATTTCTAATATTTGTAAAGTTAACCATGGACATAGTCCACCACAAGATTCACTGTTTTATACATTCCCATCTTTTAAACTCCAGCTTTCCTTCTGGTGACATACATGACTCTAAGCTTCCCCTTTCCACCACATACACATACCATTCAGCACTGTAAGTTATTCTCACAATAATGTGCTACCATCACCTCTGTCCATTTCCAAACACTTAAGTTCAACCTAGATGAACATTCTGCTCATCATAAGCAACTGCTCCCCATTCTTTAACCTCATTCTATACCTTGGCAACTTATATTTCATGTCTATGAGTTTACATATTATAATTAGCTCATATCAGTGGAACCATGCCATATTTGTCCTTATGTGTCTGACTTATAACACTCAATGTAGTGTACTCAAGGTTTCTTCATCAATACATTTTTGTAAAGATGGTTTTGTTCACCCACCATACTTTCAGTCCTAAGTAAACAATTAACAGTTCCCTGTAGAGTCATGTACTTATGTATTCACCACCATCACCACTATCTATAAAAGGACCACTCCATTTCTTCCAGAAAGAAGGAGGAAGAGTCAAAGAAGGTAGAGAGACAAGAGAGAAAGAAAAACAAAGGGAAAAAAACTTGACAGCCAAAAATCAACAAAAGGAAAGATAGAGTTAACCTAAAGTTGAATGAAAGAGTCACAAAACATCACCAATGCCAAGAGTCCCATACCCCTCCCTTATGTCCCCTGATTAAAGGCATTTAGCTTTGGTATATTGCCTTTGTTACATTAAAGGAAACATAATACAATATTACTGTTAACTATAGTCTTTAGTTGCATTGATTGTATTTTCCCCAATATCACCCCATTTTTAACACCTTGCAAGGTTGACATTCATTTATTCTATCTCATGTAGAAACATATTTGTACATTTTGTCACAATTGTTGAGCACTCTAGGTTTCATGAGTTGTAGAGTCCCAGTCTTTATCTTTCCTCTTTCCTTCTGGTGTCCCATATGCTCCTGACCTTCCTCTTTCAACCATACTCACAGTCATCTTTGTTCACTGTACTTACATTGTTGTGCTACCATCATCCAAATTTGTGTTCCAAACCTCTCAATCCTGTCTTTTCCTATTTGTCTGTAGTGCTTCCATTAGTATTTCCTGTAGCACAAGTATCTTGCCCAAAACTCTGTCATTGTCTGTTTGTCAAAGAATATTTTAAACTCTCCCTCATATTTGAAGGACAATTTTGCTGGATATAGGATTCTTGGTTGGTGGTTTTTCTCTTTCAGTATCTTAAATATGTCACACTACTTCCTTTTGCCTCCATGGTTTCTATTGAGAAATCTGCACTTAGACTTATCAAGCTTCTTTTGTATGTGATGGATCATTTTTATCTTGCTGCTTTCAGGATTCTCTCTTTATCTTTCACATTTGGTAATCTGAGTATTAAATGTCTTGGTGTAGGTTTATGCAGATCTATTCTGTTTGGGGTATGCTGCACTTCTTGGATCTGTAATTTTATGTCTCTAATAAGAGATGGGAAATTTTCATTGATTTTTCCTCTATTATTGCTTCTGCCCCCTTTCCCTTCTCTTTTACTTCTGGAACACCCATGACACATACATTCATGCATTTCATGTTGTCATTCAATTCCCTGAGACATAGCTAATATTTTTCTTTTCTTTTCCTTATCTTTTCTTTTGTGTGTAGGATTTCATGTGTCTTGTTCTCTAGCTCCTGAGTGTTTTATTCTACCTCTTGAGATCTACTGTTGTATGTCTCTATTGTGTTTTTCATCTCTTTTGTTGTGTCTTTCATTTCCATAGATTCTGCCAGTTGTTTTTTCAAATATTTGATTTCTACCTTATGTTCACCCAGTGTTTTCTTTATTGCCTTCATCTCTTTTGTTATATCTTCCCTGAACTTTTTGATTTGGTTTTTTATTTGATTTATCATATTCCTTGAAAATCTTTAATAGATTGTTTCATTACATTGAAACAATGTCTCAACTGTACCTTGATTGAGGTGAAAGTTTATTCCCTTGTCTGGGCCATATCTTTGTTTTTCCTAGTATAGATTGTTGTTCTCTGTTGTCTATCTGGTTTCCTCGGATATCCCAGTCAGACTTTCCCAGACCAGAATGGGTTCAGGTCTCAGAGTGGGGTTGTATTCATGGTGTATCTTAGAATAATGAGAGACTTTCCTGTGAGGTCTCCAGTCACTGTGCTTTTCCTAACCTGCCCAGAAGGGGGCACCTGTCAGCCTCTCTCCCAACTGGTGTAAGGAAGTGTGGCCTCTTTAGATTCTGTTTTGGCTCTTTAACCCCAGGCTCTGGGGTCTAATTCTGAAGGGAAAGCTGGGCCCCACCTCCTTACTCTTAAGGAAGATAGACTCTGTCCCAGTTTGCTAATGTTGCTGGGATGCAAAACACCAGAAATGGATTCATTTTTATAAAGGGGTTTATTTGGTTACACAGTTACAGTCTTAAGGCCATAAAGTGTCCAAGGTAACATATCAGCCATTGGGTACCTTCACTGGAGGATGGCCAATGGTGTCCAGGAAACCTCTGTTATCTGGGAAGGCACATGGCTGGCATCTGCTCCAAAATTCTGTTTTCAAAATGGCTTTCTCCCAGGACATTCCTCTCTAGGCTGCAGCTGCTCAAAATTGTCACTCTTAGTTGCTCTTGGGGCATTTGTCCTCTTTTAGCTTCTCTGGAACAAATGTCCACTTTCAACAGCCATCTTCAAACTCTCATCTGCAGCTACTCTCTCATCTTCTTTTCATTCATCAAAGTGTCCCTCTTGGCTGTAGCTCCACTTCAAAATATCACTCTCAGCTGCACTGAGTTCCTTCTGTTAGTCAACTCATTTACATGGCTCCAGTGATTTAATTTAGACCCACCCTGAATGGGTGGGGTAGAACCTCTATGGAAATTTTCCAATCAGAATCATCACCTATAATTGGATGGGGCACATCTCCACAGAAACACTCAAAGAATTACAATCCAGTCAACACTGATACATCTGCCCACACAAGATTACATCAAAGATAATGGTGTTTTGGGGGACATAATACATTCAAACTGGCACAGTCACATTTGTTCCCCCCAGTTATCCCAGATTATTTACTAGTTGTTTCTGGTTTTTCTCAGTTGTTCCAGGGACACTATTTGGCTTCCACTTGTCTCTATGCCACCATCTTAGATCCTCTCAAATGTCTACTTTTAAAGGCCATCTCCAAAATGTCTCTAAGTTTCAGCTCCTCTCTCAGCTTCCATGTTTTCTTCAAAGTGTCCCTTTTGACTGTAGCAAGCTCACTCCTTTTTTCTGAGGTTATATAGTGATCTAGTAAACTAATCAAGGCCCACACTAAGTGGGCTGGGCCACACCTCCATGGAAATTATCCAATCAGAGTTATCACCCACAGTTGTGTGTGGTGCATCTCCATGGAGACAACCTAACTCAAATGTTCCAACTTAATCAACACTAATATGTCTGTCCCCACAAGATTTCATCAAGGAACATGGCTTTTTCTGGGGAATATAATATATACAAACCGGTACATACTCATTAGGAAGTTATCATTTGCATTTCAATTGTCTCTCTGACTCTGCTATCTCCATCCTTGTCTGGGACAGAGTGCTGGGACCTGAAAATGGCTGAAGCTTTCTCGACTGCAAATGGCTGTAGTTCTCTCCTCTTAGCTCTTCAGGTTGAGAGAGAGAAAAAGTGACAGAAAGCTCCCTTTTAGAGCCAGTTCATGGCCCCCTGTTTCACTCATCAGCCAGAGGTAACACCTAGTCTTCTGAGCTCCCCCTCCCAAGGCTGATGAGTGTTATGATTCTTTAAGGTCAGTCATCACTAAAAGCCTATGTCTGCTTGTTGGGGGTTTGTAGCTTGTATTCAACAGTCCACAATTGTTAATTAAAACCCCACTTGTAGCTCAGGTGTGCTATATTCACTCAGTCAGAGAGTGCTCCTCTCTACCACAATGAGGTTTTGCAGCTAAGCCTGCCATGGGTGGAGGGTGCTCCCAGCACAGATCCACAGTTTTTACTGAGTTTTTATGCCACAATCTCAGGCATTCCTCCCAATCCAGGTTGGTGTTCAAATAGGTGGACAGTCACAGTTGTCCCCAGCAGTTATTCCAAATTATTTACTAGTTGTCCCTGGTTGTTCATTAGTTGTTCCAGGGAACTAACTAAATTCCTCTCCTCTCTATGCTGCCATCTGTGATCCTCTCCTGCCATTTGTTTTTTCAAGCTTATGAATTCTTCCTTATGATCACCCAGTGTCTTTATATCCTTCTTCTCTTTTATAACATTCTCTCTCACTTCATTGATTTGATTTAAAAGATTTGTTTGAACATCTGCAATTAGTTGTTTCAACTCATGAATCTCTGTTGAAATGTTCATTTCTTCCTTTAACTGGCCCATATCTTCCTATTTCCTATTGCGGCCCATGATTTTTTATTGTCTTGTCATCTGACTTTCCTGATTGATTTCTTCTGGAGGTTGTTTTCTCTCTTTTGCCTAACATTTTCTTGATGGTTGACTTTTCTTTCTCTCTGTCTTTTCTTTTTCTCTCCCTGGCCAGTTGTCAGATTGTCTCTGACCCCCAGTCTTCCCACCAAAATCAGGTTTCCACCATGGCCTGCCACAGGGATCAGAGATAGGCACTGGATACCAAAGCAAGTTCACTATGTGTGGTAATACAAATCTGCCGGCTTCCAGTGGTTCTCCATTTTCCACTGGGTTTGTTTGGGAGCCCTGCTTTAACAGTTGGGTCTTCCCTATTTCTCAGCAAAAGCAGGGCTGGGTTTCCATACAGGGCATGTGGACTCTCCAGCAGATGGCACTGTTCAGTAACTTAATCATCCTCAGTGTCTGTTTGCCTCTGAGCACAGGCTTTGCCTGACCCAGCTGGGTGAATCTGAGGGAGTCCTATGCCCTCAATTTTCTTCCCCCAGGCCCTGGGGTCTGTGTTCTCTGAGGGAGGGCTGCCACTTGAGCTGGGCTCTGCCCCCCTTTTCTTAGGGAAATACACCCCCCAGGGAGTTATCGTCTACATTTGAAAGCCTCCATCTCTCTGACTCTCTTAACTCCACCCCTGCCTGGGTCAACAATGACAATTGAAAATGCCGGAGGCTTTCTATACTGAGATGCTTAGAATGAGAGAGAAAAGGAAAAAGAGCAAAATTCCCTTTTAAGAGCCAGTCCCCAGCCCCTCAGTTTCACTGGTAAACAAGTGTTTGTACCCAGTTCTCTGTGCCTCTTTTCTTGGGATACAGCCATTTTCCAGTACTCTGAGCTCAGCCATCACCAAAAGCCTCTGTTTTTATTTATCTATGTATTTTTTCTTCAGCCCTGCCTCCTCTCTGCAGGGAGGAATGTCAGATTCCTGCTTTCTCAGGACTTAACTGTGCTTCTGGCTTGTATTCAACAGTCCAAATTTGTTAAATTAACACCACAATTGGAGTTTCGTTGAGCTACTTTGCCTTGCTCCTGGTAGGGACTGCTTCTTTCTCCCACAGAAAAGTTTTGCAACCCATCCAGCCATGCCAGGGGAGAGGGGTGCCAGCTCCATAGTTTTTACTTACAGTTTTTATGTTGTGATCTCAGCCATTCCACCCATTCCTTAGTGGTGCACAATGTGTGAATAGTCACAAATGTCCCCCAACAGTTGTTCCAGCCTACTTACCAGTTGTTCCTGGCTATTTACTAGTTGCTTTAGAGGACTAACTAAATTCTACACCTCTCTATGCCACCATCTTGCCCCACCCCCCTAGGGAATTTTAAATTTCAGTTACTATGCTCTTCACCTTCAGTTTATCTGTTTGTTTCCTTTTTATGTTTTCTCTTTTTTGAAATTCTCATTTTGTTCATATATCATTTTACTAATTTCCTGTAGTTTCTTGTCTATGTTTTCTTTTATCTCTTTGAGTATTTTTAAGATAGTTTCTTAAAAAGTCTGTGTGTGGTGTACCTAATGCCTGGTGTTCCTCATTGATGTTTTCTGTAGCATTATTGTGTACCTTTCAAGGGACCATCTATTCCTGATTATTTGTATGCTTTGTGATATTTTGTTGAAATTTGGACATTGGAATATTTTTTTTACTCTGTATGTCAAATTCTTCCCCTTTCCCAGGTTTTGCTCTTTTTTCCCATCTTATTTTTTAAGTCTATAGTACATTTGTTCAGTTATTTTTCCAAATTATTTATGCAAATATGGAAACTATTCATATATTTAATTACTAGAAGCTGTATTCCTTTAGTTTATAACCATTTAGTGTCATCACAGAGATTACCTTGAATGCCAGGTGCTAAAAAGGAAAAGTAATGGGCAAAAAAACAAAACATCTTTCTCAGATTGACTCTGTGCTTGTGATCTCCTTCAGCAGTTAGTCAGCCTTACAGGAGGATAAAGAGCAGATCAATGGAAAGACATATGATCCCCACATATTTTCTTAGCCTTTGTCTTACCTTAAGTATACACATGTCTTTATCAGTTGCTCCATATACACAGATAATCATTATACACTTAACATCTCCTAAGAAATTTATATACTTTCCTACCAGGTGCTATTGTATGTCTCAATTAGTAATATTTTGTCCCAGGCAGCTGTGGTTTGATTACTTTCTTATGGAGTTTTACTGGCCACACCTGCTCCTTCTATGGCCAGATCAAGTTCTGAAACCAATGAGCAGAGACAAGAATCTTGGGTCAGTCCTTCAGGCTGCCCTAGTATATGCATAAGTGTTACTCTGCTCCTTCTGGATCTCAGGCCCAGGGACCCACTCTGCGCACTACAGCTTTGTGCTGAAGTACCCAGAGGTACTTCATTAGAGGGGTACACCATTAGAGGGGTGGAAGAAAGACCAAAAAAATCACTATGAAAATTTGCTAACATTTTAAGTTGCCTTTACTTGATTTAGTGCTCACTCAGCACAATCTTTCAAATGTTGGACTGGGACCATTGGTTCTGCCAGTTTCTGCTTGTTTTTCAATTTTGCTGTGGGGGTCAGAACCCCAGAGTTTCTTACTCTAGTGTCTTGTTGATATCATTCCTGTTTAGCAATATTGAGTCTTCCAATCCAAGAACATGGCACATTTCTGCATCTCTAAAGCTGTTTTTAAATTTCAGCATGTTTTGAGGTTTCACTGCATACATCTTATATGAATTTCTGAATTTACCTTCATGCATTTTATATTTTCTGATGATATTGTAAATCTTACTGTTTCTTAAAATTTATTTTAATGGTTTGATACTAATATATAGAATTCAGTTGATTTTTTATTGACATTGGAGGCTACCATCTTTATAAGCTCACTTATTATTTCTAGCAAAGTTTTTATAGATGCCTTACAATTTACTACATACATGGTCATGTAATTTGAGAATTAATTCCACTTTACTTTTTCCTTTCCAAACAATAACCTTCTGTTTCTTTTTCTTGCCTTATTACACTAGCTGGGAACATCAGTATATTTTTGAGTAGAAGTTGTTGAACAAATATCTTTGTCTTGTTCTTGACTCTGGGAGGAAACCATTCAGTCTTTTGACATTAAGTATAATGTTAGCTTTAGGTTTTTCATAGTCACCTTTTATTAGATTGAAGAAGTTCCATTCTATTCCTAGTTAATGAGCTCTTAAAAATCATGAATCAGTTTTGAATGTGGTCAAATGATTTTTCTTTATCTATTGAGATGATTGAGTTTTTATTCCTTATATTTTTAAATCAATGGATTACATTGATTTTTAATGCAATTTTATTGAGATACAATCACATAACATACATTCATTCAAAGTGCACAGTCTGTTCACAGTACTGTCAAACAGCTATGCCTTCATCACCACAACCAAACCCTGAACACTTTCATCACTCAAAAAAATAAAATTAAAGTTAAAATAAAAAAGAACATCCAAAACATCCAATCCCCTCCTCCCCCCATTGTTCATTCACTTCTTTTTAAAATTAAATTCAGTTTTGTTGAAATACATTCACATACCACACAGTCATCTATGGTGCACAATCAACTGTCCACAGCACCACCATACAGCCATGCCCTCATTGCCCCAATCCATCTCTGACCATTTTCCTCACACCAGAAAGAATCAGTACATTGATTGATTTTTGATATTTAATTTTTTAATTAGGTAGGTTGTGGGTTAACAGAAAAGTCATGCATAAAATATGGGATTTCCACATACCACCCTATTATTAATACCTTGCATTGGTGTGGTACACTTTTTGCAACTGATGAAATCACATTTTTATAATTGTACTATTAACTGTAGTCTATGGTTTAAATTAGGGTTCATTGTTTCTGTTGTGCAATACAATGGACTTTTTTTAAATAATATATTCTAATAGTGTATATACAACCTAAAATTTCCCCCTTTAACCACATCCAAATATACAATTCAGTGCTATTAATTATGCTCACAATATTGTGCTACCATCACCACCTTCCATTGCCAAAACTCTCCCATTACCCCAAATAGAAACTCTATACATATTAAGCCTTAACTCCCTATTCCTTACCCCCACCCTGTCCCCTGGTAACATATATTCTAGATTCTTACACGTTTGATTATAATTATTTCATATCAGTGAGATCAAACATTATTTCTCCTTTAGAGTCTGGTTTATTTCACTCAAAATGATGTCTTCAAGGTTCATCATGTTGTCTTATGTTTCAGAAATTCATTTGTCTTTATGACTGAATAGTATTCCATTTTGTGTATTTACCACAATTTGTTTATCCATTTAGCAGTTGAGGGACACTTAGGTGGCTTCCATCTTTTGGCAATTGTGAGTGATGCTGCTATGAACATCACTGTGCAAATATCTGTTTGAGTCCCTGAATTCAGTTCTTTTGGATCTAAAATTAGAAGTGGGATTGTTGGGTAATATGTTAATTCTACACTTTACATTCTGAGGAACTGCCAAAGTGTCCTCCACAGCAGCTGAACCATTTTATATTCCCAGCAGCAATGAATGAGTGTTCCTATTTCTCCAAATTTTCTCCAACACTTGTAATTTCCCATTTTTAATACTAAACATTATAATAGTTTGAAAGATATCTCATTGTGGTTTTGATTTGCATTTTCTTGATGAGTAATGATGTTAAGTATCTTTTCATGTGCTTCTTGGCCATTTGTATATCTTCTTGGGAGAAATATTTATTCCAGCTTTTTGCCAATTTTAAATTGGGTTTGCTGTCTTTTTATTGTTGAGTTGTAGAAATTCTCTATAAATTCTGGATATTAAACAATTACCAGATATGTGAGTCCAAGTATTTTCTCCCATTTTGTAGGTTATCATTTTGCTTTCATGATAAAGTCTTTTTAAGCACAAATGTTTTTAATTTTGATGAGGTCTCATTTATCTTTTGATATGTTGATCCTCCCTATTGCTTTTTCAAAATCTATTTCCTTTATCTCCACTCTAAACTTTATTTCCTACCTGCTTCTTACCTTGGGTTTTTTGCTCTTCTATTACTAGTGCTTATAGTTTTAATGTTAGGTCTCTGATGTGTAATCTTACATCTTTCTTAATGTAAGCAGCTAAAGCTATAAACTTCCATTTCAGCATCATCTTTAATGCAGCACAGAGTTTCAGTGTGTTGGCTTGTATTTTCATTCACCACAAGACATTTCCTAATTTCCCTTGTGATTTTCTCTTTAACCTATTTTCTATTTAAGAATATGTTGTTTAATTTCTGCATATTTGTGAATTTTCCATTTGTCTCTCTGTTATTGCTTTCTAGCTTCATTCCATTGTGATCAGAGAAGAGTATAAGTTTTCAATATTTTTTTTAATTTATTGAGAGTTATTTTATGACTTAACATATGATATATTCTGGAGAATGACACATGTGCACTAGAGAAGAATGTGTATTCTGCTGCTGTTGGGTGAAGTGTTTTATGTATGTTTGTTTGCTCTTTGCTCTAGGTGACTATCATACATACTTTCTATTTCCTTATTGATATTCTGTCTAGACAGTCTATCTACTATTGAAAGTGGTGTATTAATGTCTCCTAATATTAATATAGAATCATTTATTTCTCCATTCAAATCTGTCAATATTTGCATCATATATTTTGGGTCTATGCTGTTATGTGCAAATATATTTATAATTGCTATGCCTTTTTATTGAATTGACCCCTTTATCAGTATATATTGACCATCTTTTTCCCTTGTAAGAGTTTTTGATTTAAACTTTATTTTATCTAATACTAGTATAGCTATCCAGCACTTCTTTGGTTACTACTTCCATGGTATATATATTTCCATCTTTTCACTTTCAACCCTCTTTTATCTTTGAATTAAAGGTGAGCCTCTTGTAAAAAGCTTATAGTTGAGTCATGTTTTTTTTTTTAAATCCATTCTTCTAATCTCTGCATTTTAACTGGTGAGTTTAAACCATTTACATTGAGAGTCACTACTGGTAATTCAGAACTTTATTCTGCCATTTTGCTAATTAGTCTTTGTAAGTCTTATACCTTTTTGTACCTCACATCCATTAATGCCTATTTTAATATTTATTTGACCATTTATATTGTACCATGTTGAGTCCTTTCTCATTTCTATCTTGATATATTTTTCATATATTTCCCTGTGGTTACTATGAGGTCAACATTTAACAACCTAAATGTATAACAATAATATTTGATTTGATACCAACTTGACTTCAATAGCACATACATACACAGTTCCTGTAACTCTCCATCCCCCCACCTAATTTTGCCTTTGTTACAAATTATATCTTTGGATGTATTTTTGCATGTCCAAAAGCATGGATTTATCATTACTTTTTTGCATTTATATTTTACCACCTGTAGAAAGTAAGGAGTGTAGTTACCAGAAAAAAATACAATATGATAGTATTGGAATTTATAGTTACCCAATTGGTTACCTTTACCAGAGGTCTTTCTTTCTTTATTCTGCTTTGAACCACTGTCTAGTGTCTTTTCCTTACAGTCAGAAGAACTCCCTTTAGCACTGCTTGTAGGTCAGGTCTAGTGGTGATGAACACCTCAACTTTTGTTTTTCTAGGAATGTCTTAATATCATCCTCATTTTTATGCAATTTTATTGAGATATATTCACATACCATACAATCATCCAAAGAGTACAATCAATTGTTCACAGTATCATCACATAGTTGTGCATTCATCAATGCAATAAATTTTTGAACATTTTCATTCCTTCAAAAAATAAGAATAAATATAAATATAAAAATAAAAGTAAAAAAGAATACCCCAAAGCTCTCATTCTGCTTCCCCCCCCCATTATTCGTCTACTTTTTCCCCACCTTTTGTCTACTCATTTATCCATACACTGGATAAAGAGAGTGTGAGCCACAAGGTTTTCAAAATCCCACAGTCTCACCATATAAGCTATATAGTTATATGATTGTCTTCAATAATCAAGGATACTGGATTGCAGTTCAACAGTTTCAGGTACTTCCTTCTAGCTATTCTAATACACTAAAATTAAAAAGGGATATCAATATAATGCATAAGAATAGCTTCCAGAATGACCTCTTGACTCCATTTGAGATCTCTCAGCCACTGAAACTTTATTTTGTTTAATTTCTCTTCCACCTTTGGGTCAGGAAGTTTTTCTCAATCCCATGATGTTGGGTCTGGGCTCATCCATGGCAGTCACATCTAACATTGCCAGGGAGATTTACACCCCTTGAAGTCATGTCCCATGAAGAGGGACAGGCAGTGTGTTTATCAGCCGAGTGGGCTTCGAGAGAGACAGGCCACATCTGACCAACAGAAAAGGTTATGTGGGGGTGACACTTAGACACCATTATAAGGAGGCTTAGCCTCTCCTTTGCAGTAACAAGCCTCATAAAGGCAAGCCCCAAGATCAAAGACTTGGCCTACTACAATGGTAGCCCCCAATGCTTGTGAGAATATTAGGAATTCCCCAGGTGGGGGAGTTTAATGTTTCCACATTTTTCCTCAGGCCCTCAAGGGGGCTTTGCAAATACATTTTATTACCTGCCCAAATTACTCTGGAATGTATTGTTGTTTCACCTTAACCTGTACAAAACAACCAGATCTCACCCCCTCTTCAAGGTTCCATGTAACTATGATGTTTGAATAAAATGACCATACAAGTTAAATTATATAGCATGCTATAGAAAGTATAGATTTTTCACTGACTATACATTGCTTTCTTTGGTCTCACACAGAAGTTGAGGTTTTAAACACAATCAATATCATCCTTAGCCTGGTTTACCTTTGTTATAATCAAGTTCATTTCTTTAATATCTCTCATTGAAGTCTGATCTCTTTTTCAGCTTTTTAAAACATTTTCTGTATGGGGTAATGCTAACATTCATAGCTGCCAAACTTTGGCTCTTAGTCTCTGGTGTCACACAAATACACAAAGTTATAGGGACCAACCAGCTCAGCATCAGAATTTAGAAATAACCATTACAAATCATTAATAGATGTGACTGTTGTAAGAGCTTAAAATCTAGGAACCTTTAACACAAGCCTTCCCCTAATAGCCTATGCGCCCAGATTCAATTCTCATAGTTTCCACATTATAGTTAGTCCATAATAATGAGACATTATCATGTTTGTCATTTTGATTCTGCCTTATTTCATTCAACATACTGTCCTTGATGTCCATTTCACCTAGGTGCATATGTCACAACTTCATTTCTTCTTGCTGCCACTCGGTATTCCATTGTTTGTATACACCACATTTCACCATTCTGTTTATCAGTCAGTGTACCCTTAGGGCACCACCATCCATTGTGAATCATGAATTCTGCTGCCATAAACACCACTCAATGTCTGCTCATGTCCCTGCTCTCAGTTATTCCAAGCATATACCAAATAACAGGGTTGTAGGATAATATGGAAACTGCATAATTAGCTTCCTGTGGAGCCACAACATTGCCCTCCAGCTGGGCTGTGCCATTCTACTTCCCTACCAACAGGGAATAAGTACATCTCTCTGTCCACATTTTCTCCAGCACTTATATACCTCTGTTTATTTTTAATGGCTTTATTCACACACCATACAATCCACCCCAAGTAAAAAATTAATGATTCCCAGTATAATCACATAATTATGCATTCACCACCACAATATATATGAGGACGTTTCCATCTCTTCCCAAATAAAGAGGAAAAAGAGAAAAAAACTACAAAGAATAAAAATACAAAACAGAAGTAAAAATAAATTACAATGGAAATATCAGACAACATCATGCCAAGAAATCTGTATCACTGCCTTATATCCCCCTCTTATAGACATTTAACTTTCATATATTGCCTTTGTTGCAATTAATGGAAGCATCTTACAATGTTAACTGGTAACTATAGACTCTAGTTTGCATTGATTTTATTTTTCCCCTATACCATTCAATTTTCCACACCTTGTAATGTTGACATTCATTTTCTCTCATTTAAAAACATTCTAATATTTGTACATTTAATCACCATCATTAACAACTCTAATTTTCACTAGGTTATACAACCCCAGTCTTTATCTTGTATCTTTCCTTCTGGTGTAATACATGCCCTTAGCCTTCATATTTCAACCATACTCACACTCATATTTGTTCAGAGTACTTACAATATTGTGTAACCATCACACACAATGGAATGCTAACCATTCCATTTCTGGATCTATACAATCAATCTTGAACCTTCTGTACTCCTTTGGCATCAAATGTCTGATCTCTAACCTGTTTCCTTCTCCTGATAACCTGTGTTCACAACTCTCAAATTTCACTCACTAATGTTAGTCTATATTAGTGAGACCATATAGTATTGGTCCTTTTGTTTCTGGCTAATTTCACTCAATGTAATGTCTACTGTTTATCATTTTGTCTTCTGGATTTCATATGTCATATCTAATTTTATTTTTATTTTTCCTCTCTCTCTCTCTTTAGTCTTACTGATAGTCTTCATTTCTACATTCTTCTCCAAATCTCTCTCTCCTGTTTTTTTCCTGTCTGCCTTTAGTGCTCCCTTTAGTATTTCTTGCAGAGCAAGTATCTTGTTTACAAACTCTCTCAGGGTCTGTTTGTCTGAAAATATTTTAAACTTTCCCTCATTTTTGAAGGACAGTTTTTCCAGATATATAATTCTTGGTTGGCAGTTTTTCACTTTCAGTATCTTAAATATATCATACTATTGCCATCTTGCCTCCATGGTTTCTACTGAGAAGCATGCATAGTCTTATTGAGCTTCCTTTGTATGTAGTGGATCACTTTTCTCCTGTTGCTTTAAGAATACTCTTCCTCTTTGACATTTGATAATCTGATTATTGACTATCTTGGAGTCAGTCTAATTGGATCTATTCTGTTTGGGGTATGCTGCACTTCTTGGATCTGTAATTTTATGTATTTAATGACAGATGGTGTTCCAATTTGCTAATGCTGCTCTTATGCAAAAATACAAGAAATGGATTGGCTTTTAAAAACAGGGTTTATTTGGTTACAAAGTTGCAGTCCTAAGGCCATAATTGTACAAACTAAGACATCAACAAGCAGATAACTTCATTGAAGAATGATCATTGGTGTCCAGAATACCTCTGTCATCTCAGAAGGCATAAGGCTTTTGTGTCTGTCATTCCCAGGTTGCATTTCAAAATGGAATTCTCCAAAATGACTCTGGGCTTGTCTCTCTTAGCCTCTTCAGCTCCTGTCCATCTAATCATCTGGGGTTCCTCTCTTAGCTTCTCCAGAATAAACTCTGGGTTAGCATTTCTTAGCTTAGCATCTCCAAATGTACTTCTGTCCACATCTCTAAGCATCAATTTGTATCAGCTTTCTCCAAAATGTTTCAGCTGCACTACAAAATGTCCCTCTCTTACAGGACTCCAGTGATTTAATTAAGACCCATGCTGAATGGGTGGGTCCACATCTCCACGAAGACAATTTAATCAAAATTCTAGTCACAGTTGATTGAGTCACATCCATGGAGACACTCAATCAAAAGGTCACACCCTAATCAGAAAGATTAATAAATCTGCCCCCACAAGATTGCATTAAAGAATATGGCTTTTTCTGGGGACATAATATATACAAACCAGCACAAATGAGAAATATTTAGTGATTATTTCCTCCATTATTCTTTCTGTCTCTTTCCCCTTCTCTTCTCCATCTCGAACACCCATGACACATATATTCATGTGCTTCATGTTGTCATTCAGTTCCCTTAGACTCTGTTCTTATTTTTCAATTCTTTTCCCTATCTGTTCTTTTATGTGTAGGATTTCAGCTCTTCTGCCCTTCAGCTCATGAATCCTTCCTTCTTCCTCTTCAAATTTCCTGTTGTATCTCTCCATTGTGTTTTTTTAATCTCTTCTATTGTGACTTTCATTCCCATGTTATGCCAATTGTTTATCATATTTTTATTGTAGAATATAACATATATACCTAAAAGTGATAACTTTCTAAACGCAATTTAACAAGTGGTTAGAGAGAAATTTTCAAAGAATATTATAGGTTAGAATTCCACAGTTTCAGTTATTTCCTTATTATGAAATTTAACATATATATAAAGATAATATCTTCCAAAGTATGATTTAACAAGTAGATATATAGGAAATTTCCAAAGTTATTATGAGTTATAGTACCATAGTTTATTTTTTCCTTACTGTGAAATCTAAAATATATACAAAAATATATAGCTTTCAAATTATAATTTATCATGTAGCTATAGGAAAAATTTCAAAGGATGCTGTGAGTTACATTTCCACCATTTCAATTCTTTCCTTCTAACTATTCTATTACCCTAGCAACTAAGAAAAAGAAAATTATATAAAGATTCAGTATTCATAATCTTTTGTTAAATTGAATCCTGTCTGTTGCTAGCCCTTCCTCTAGTTTAATCACTTTCTCAATCTTCAGGGATGGCTAAGAGTTGATCACCCTAACCTGTTCATGTTGAAAATGGGTGTCAAATTTATGAGCAAAGGGGGCACATCTAGTAGATGTTTGAATTCTTCTTTACATTTGCCCAATTTCTTCTTTATATCCTTCATCTCTTTTTCCATATGGTCCCTCAACTTGCGGATTTGATTTTTGAATTGATGTAGGAGATTTGTTTGAATAATGATTCATTGTTTTAATTCCTGCATCTCAGTTGAATTGTAAGTTTGTTCCTTTGACTAGGCCATATACTTTATTTTTCTAGCGTGAATTGTAATTTTTTGTTGTCTAAGCATCTGTTTTCCTTGATTACTCCAATCAGGTATTCCCAGGCCACAGGGGGCCAGTCTCAGGAGGAGGCTGTATTCAGTATCAGGCTTCCCTGAGGATAAGACCCAGAAGATTGCCAGACTTTTCTGTGAGGCCTCTAGACTCTGTGGTTTTCCTATCTTGCCCAGCAGGGGGCAATTGTCTGCCCACAGCTCCCTACCAGCATAAAGAGGGGTGGTGTATTTAATTCTCAGTGGGCCCTGTCCCAGCCAAGGACAAAGGGTGTCAGAAGCCAAGTTTAGGCTGTTTCTGTTTTTCTTTTTATTCCCAAGGACCTGTGGTCTGAATTCTCTGAGGGAGAGCTGCCACTTGAGATGGGCCTTGCCCCCCCCCTTTTTTAGGGAAGTTAAGCCCATTAGGGAATTGACTCTAACACTTGAATTTTTCCTTTGACTCTCTATCTTAACTCCACCCTTGCCTGGGTCAGTGCTGACTATTGAAACTGCCTGTGGCTTTCTCTAATGAGCTACTGAGAATGAGATAGAATAAAAGGAAAAAAGCAAGAAGCCCTCTTCTTAGAGCCAGTCCCCAGCCTTCCAGTTCATCAGGCAAGAAGCATGGTTGGTACCTGTTTCTGTGTGCCCCCTTTCTTGGGACACATCCCTTTTCTAGTATTCTGAGCTCAGCAGACTCCAAATGCCTCTGTTTTTATTTATTTATGTATTTTTTCCATCAATCCTGCCTCCTCTCTGCCAGTATAAACCTCCTGGTTCCTTTCCTGCTTTCTCCAATTTTATCTGTGCTTATAGCATGCATTCAATAGTCCAAATTTGTTAATTAAAACTGCAATTGGAGCTTGGTTGAGCTATATTCCCTTGCTCCCAACAGGGAGTGCTCCTTTTTACAACAGCAATGTTTTGCAACTCAGTCTGCTGTACCAGTGGGGGGGGGGCACCAACTCCACAGTTTGGAGAGCTTTAATTACAATTCTATGCTGCAATCTCAGCTGTTCCACCAATTCCTGACTGGTATACAATGTTGTCCAGTCACAGATACCCCCCATCAGTTTTTCCATACTACTTTCTAGTTGTTCCTGTCTATTTAATAGTTGCTCTAGGGGACTAACTAAATTCTACACCTCCCTGTGCCACAATCTTGTCCTGTCCTCTTCCTCATATTTTGAAGGGAATTCTCACCAGGTATAAAATTCTTAGCTGGCAATTGTTTTCTTTCATCATTTTAAGTATTTCCACCCACTGCCTTTTTTCATCCATAATTTTTGATGAGAAATAGGCACTTAATCTATTGTGACTCTCTTGTACATAACATGTTACTTTACTTTTGCAGCTGTCAGAACTCTGTTCTTGTCCTTTACATTGGACAGTTTTATCAGAATGTGACAGGGCATGCATTTCTTAAATTTTATCCTGTTTTTTGTTCTCTGTGATTCTTTGATGGGCATTTTCATGACTTTTGCCAAGTTTGGGAAGCTCCCTATCACTATTTCTTTGAATATTCCTTCTGCCATTTTCTCTCTTTCTTCTTTTATTGGGACTATCATAATGTAGATATTGGTATGCTTGATCACATCTCTGAGGTCTCTAAGGCTATTTTCACTTTATATAATTATTTTTTTTCTTTCTACTCCTCAACCTGACTCATTTCAATAGTCTTGTCTTTGAGTTTGCTGGTTCTTTCTTCTGCCAGCTCCAATCTGTCCTTGAAGCCTTCCTGGGAATATTTCACTGTAAGTTGTGGTATTCAACTTCAGTAATTTGTTTGGTTCTTTTAAAAATTTCTATCTCTTTACTTAGATTCTCTGTTGGTCTTTCATTGTTTTTCTGATATCCTTTAGTTCTTTGACTGTATCTATTCTCATGTACTTGGGCATATTGAAGATATATTTTTTAAATTATTTTTCTGGTATGTCCACAGTCTGGACTTGTTCATTGATGTGTTTTTTGGATTTTTATCCTCTTCTGTGGATGTGCCATCATTTCATGTTTCTTTTTTGTTATGTAGTGATTTGTTGCACAGTGTGAATTTTGATATTTTACTATGTTAACCCTAAAATTTATTCCCTGAGATGTCTGTTTCTTGAGTTTGCTACCAGCTGGTAATATGACAGATTTTCTTGAGTGTCATGATCTAACAAAGTCAAGTAAACCTAAGCAGCAAACACCTTTCACCATCTTTGCAAATAGGCTTTGCCTTGGCTGGTGTTCTTTTTCAGAGTTCAGCCCTCCTACCAGTAAGGTCAGTCCACAGCAAATGCAAAGTGCAGGGTCATCCCTGTCTTTTCTGGGTCTGTGTCTTGACTTGTACTTGTGATTCTTAGTGGCCTTAGGAGTCCCACTGTTTACAGGGTTTTAATGCACCCTCTATTTCCCAGGAAACAGAACTTCTCCCTGTCTTTGGTGTTCTAATTCATGACTTAAAGCAGGTAAGCCATTGTCCCAGCCATCTGCCTCAATTGTTTCTTCCACTGCTTTTCTTATTGCAAACTGCTTTTGACTGATGGTCAAATACTGGGAGGGGTAGCATGCCAGAGAGGAGTTTCCCCAGTCAGTCTTTCCAAGCTGGAACAAGGCCAGGGATGCCCAAAAGGAGAACTAGCAGGCTCCAAACTGCCTAGGTAAGGATGAGGGAGGGTTCAGGAAGGGCACCAGGAGCCTTTTCCACAGCTCCCAAAAACTATGTTTCTTGACTCAGACTCTGCCCAGCAAATGAGGACCTTCAGCTATCCTCTGAAGCTGTGAGGAAGCATGAAATCATTTAGTCTCCTAAATGAGGGGTATGGGATTCTTGATGTTATTGTTGTTTCTCCTTTTTACTTTTATACTATTTGTTTACTTTTTATTCTTTATTATTTTTCTTTTCTTTTTTTGTGGGAGAAGTGGAAAATTTTTCATATAGATTTGGTGAATGTATACATATGTGATTATACTGGGAAACATTGTTTACTTATGATGAATTATCTGGTGTGTGAATAAAACTGTTTAAAAAATAAACAGAAAGATACAGGTGCTGGAGAAAATGTGGAGAGAGGTATGCACCTGATCACTGTTGGGGGAGTAGAATGGTGCAGCCCATCTGGAGGGCAGTGTGGTGGTTCCACAGGAAGCTAAATATGGAGATGCCATATGGTCATGCAGCCCCATTATTGGTTATATACTAGGAAGAACTGAGTGCATGGACAGGAATGCAGATTTACACACTGGTCATTATGACAGCAATATTCATGATTTGCAATGGATGGAGGTGGCCTAAGCGTACATAGACTGATGAACAGAATGGTGAAATGTGGTGTTTAATTACAATGGAATATTGAGTGGCTACTTGAAGGAATGAAGTTGTGAGGTATGCAAAAGTTGATTGGACCTTGAGGACAGTATGTTGAGTGTCATAAACCAGAAATGAAAGGACAAACATTATAACACCTCATAATATGGATTAAATGTAATGTGCAAACTCTGAGAATTGAATCTGAGAGCATAGGTTATCAGGGGAAGGCTTATAGTAAAGGCTCTTATTATCTTTTAAGTTTTTGTAGGATCTGAAATTAAGTACCTTTTTTGATTGCTGATATTGGAAATTTGTGTTTTGTTTCTTTTTTTCTTGATCAGTGTAGCTAGAATTTTTCAATTTTATTGATCTTCTTAGATAACCTAATTAGAGGTTTATTGTTTTTCTATGTTGTGTGGTTTTATTTTTTGGTATTAATTTCCACTCTCATCTTCATTATTCCTTCCTACTACCTAGTGTTTAAATTTCTCTTCTTTTTCTTGAAGCTTTTAGTGGAAGTATAGATCATTGACTTTTTTAATGCAATTTTATTGAGATATATTCCCACACCAGATAATCATCAAAAGTGTACAATCAGTGGTTTAGAGTATCATCCTATAATTGTGCATTCATCACCACAATCAATATTTGAACATTTCATTAATCCATAATAAATGAAAATGAGAACAAAAATAGAAATACAAAACACACAAAATGTCCCATACCCCTTATACCCCCTATTATTTATTTTTTCTCTTTGTTTTCTTACACATCTGTCCATCAACTAGATGAAGAGAATACCAGTCACAAAGTTTTCACAATTAAATAGTCACATTTTATGAGCTATGTAGTTATACAATCATCTTCAAGAATCAAGGCTACTGGATTATAGTTCAATAATTTCAGGTATTTCCTTCTATCTATTCCAATGTACTAAAACCTATAAAGGGATAACTATATGAGTAACAATAACCTTCATAATGATCTCTCAACTCTGTTTGAAATCTCTCAGCCACTGAAACTCTATATTCTTTCATTTCACTTCCCCCTTTTGGTCCAAGAAGGCTTTCTCAATTCCACAATTACATGTACAGGCCCATCCCCAGGAGTCATGTCACATGTTGCCACAGAAACTTACACCACTGGGAGTCATATCCCATGTAGGGCAGAGTGCAGTGAGTTTACTTGCAGAGTTGGCTTAGAGAGAGATGCCACATCTGAGCAACAAAAGATGTTCTCTGGTGGTGATGCTTAGGCATAAGTATGCATAGCTTCTCCTTTGTAGGAATAGCTTTCATAAAACCAAGCACCAAGGACTGGGCCTATTAAATTGATAGTCCCCAATGATTGTGAGAATATCAGGAATTCCCCAGGTTGGAAGGATTAATATTTCCAGATTTTTCCCCAGTACCTAAAGGTGACTGTGCAAATATATTTTTCATTCTCTGTCTAAATTACTCTAGAAACCTGTACAAACCAACAAGTTCTCACTCCCAATTCAAGGTTCCATGTAATTATGGTGTTCATTTGAACTGACCATAAAAGTTAAATTAGATAGTGTGCAACAGAAAAGATAATTTTTGCACCAAATGCACATCTCTTCCTTTGGTGTCATGTGGAAGTTGAAGTTTTAAAACACAGTCAATATTATCCTTTACCCTTTAGTACTGTTTGCCATAGTCCTAACCAGATTTTCCAGTTTGCTAAAGCTGTCATTATGCAATATATCATAAATGGATTGGTTTTACCAAAGGGGATTTATTAGGTAAAATATTTACATTCCTAAGGCCTTAAAAGTGTCCAAACTATGGCATCAACCTGAAGATACCTTCACTGAAGAAAGGCTCATATTTTCTGGAACACCTCTGTCAGCTGGGAAGGCAAGTGGCTGGTGTCTGCTTGTCCTTTCCTCCTGGGATCTGGTTTCAAAGTGGCATTCTCCAAAATGTCTCTTAGCTTCTGTCTCTCTTAGCTTATCTCAGATCTCTTCTTGGTTCTCCTGGGGAATTTCTCTGTAAGCATCTGGGAGACCACTCTTAGCTTCTCCAGGGCAAACTCTAGGATTAACCTCTTAGCTTAGCATCTCCAAACATCCTTCTCTCTGCATGTCTCAGCAACTCCAAGCTGGTTTATTCTTAGCTTCTCTCTAAAATGTCCCTCTCAGCTTCTCCTTTTTTTTAAATTTTTATTTTGAAATAAATTCAAACTTACAGGAACAGTGGCAAAAATAATACAAACTCCATACACAGAAATCCAGCACACCCCAACCCCCCTCCACCAATACCCTGATCTATCAACTTTAATATTTTGTCACTTTACCATTTCTTTCTTTCCCTCCCTCCTTCCCTGTCTATCATCCATCATCTATTGTTCTGTCTTCTGAACATATGAGAACAAGTTGCACACATCCTTGAACAAATGATATAATTCACATATACATTTCCTATGAACAAGAATATTCATTTATGTTACCACATTAAGTGTAGTTAAGAAGTTCAAGAAATTTAACACTGTTATAAAGCTTGCATTCTGTATTTCATTTTTTTCTTATGTCTCAATTGTGTCCTTTTGAGCCTTTCCTCCTCTATTCTTAGATCTCATCTAGGATCACCTATGGCATTTAATTGTCATTATCTGTTTAGACTGTCCTTTTTTTCAATTGTGGAAACATATATACAGTGTAAATCTTCCCATTCCAACCTCTCCAAAGCATTCCATTTAGTGGGATCAATCACAATCACAATGTTGCAATGCCATCACCTTCCCACCACCCATTACTAGAAATTTCCCTTCACCTCTAAAAGAAACCCTACGCTCATTTCTTATTACCTCCCCATTGCCCCTTCCCCCACTTCTCATATCCCATACTCTACTTTTCATCTCTATGATCATATTCTCTGATACTTTGTTTACTATGGAGCTTAAATTTAACATATTAAGTCTATAACAATCTTGTTTCCTTTGATATCAAGTTAATTTCAATAGGACACATAAACAATGCTCTTATACTCCTCCATTCCCCCACTTTTTAATAGTTCTTGTCAAAAGTTACATATTTTACATTGAGTCCAAAACCACTGATTTATCATTACAGTTTATGTATTTTAGATCCTGTAGGAAGTAAATAGTGGAGTTACAAATAAAAAATATTGTAGTATTGGTATTAATATTTACCATGTGTTCTTTACTGGAAATCTTTATTTCTTCATGTGGTTTCAGTCAATTGTTTAGCATCCCTTCCTTTCAGCCAGCACAATTCCCTTTAGCATTTCTTATAGGACTGATCCACTGGTGATGAAGTCCTTCAGCTTTTGATTTCTCAGAATGTTTTCAACTCCCCCTCATTTTTAACCTCCAGGTGTTTGCGAATTTTCTAAGTTTCTGATGATTATTGACTTCTATTTGTATTCCGTTGTGGTCAGAGAATGTGCTTTGAATAATTTCAATTTTTTAAAATTTATTGAGGCTTGTTCTATTTCCCAGCCTATGGTCTATTCTGGAGAAAGTTCCATGATCACTAGAGAAGAACGTGTGTCCTGGTGATTTGTGATGTAATGTTCTATATATGTCTGTTAAATTTCTCTCTATCTCTCTCTCCTTTTCTTGTTTCTCTGTCAATAGGCCTCCCTTTAGTATCTGAAGAAGGCTGGGTCTTTTATTAGCAAAGTCTCTCAGCATTTGTTTGTCTGTGAAAAATTTAAGCTCTCCCTCAAATTTGAAGGAGAGTTTTGCTGGATAAAGTATTTTTGGTTGGCAATTTTTCTCTTTCAGAATTTTAAATATGTCTTGCCACTGCCTTCTCACCTCTGTGGTGGCTGCTGAGTAGTCATTACTTAGTCTTATGTAGTTTCCTTTGTATGTGGTGAATTGCTTTTCTCTTGCTGCTTTCAGAACTTGCTCCTTCTCTTCAGTATTTGACAGTCTGATCAGAATATGTCTTGGAATGGGTTTATTTGGATTTATTCTATTTGGAGTTTGCTGGGCATTTATGCTTTGTGTATTTATATTGTGTAGAAGGTTTGGGAAGTTTTCCCCAACAATTTCTTTGAATACTCTTTCTAGACTTTTACCTTTCTCTTCCGCTTCTGGGACACCAATGAGTCTTATATTTGGACATTTTATTTTATCTATCATATCCCTGAGATCCATTTTGATTTTTCAATTTTACAATTTTTCCCCATTTTTTTGTTTTTTAATTTTCTGTTCTGTGGTTCTCAAGGTCACTGAGTTGTTGTTCAGCTTCCTCTAGTCTTGTACTATGAGTATCCAGAATGTTTTTAATTTGGTCAACAGTTTCTTTTATTTCCATAAGATCATCTATTTTTTTATTTACTCCTGCAATTTCTTCTTTATGTTCTTCTAGGGTCTTCTTCATTTCCTTTATATCTTGTGCTGTGCTCTTCTTCATGTCCTTTATATCCTGTGCCATGTTTTCATTGTTTGTCTTTAGTTCTTTGATAATTGCTCCAAGTACTGTGTCTCCTCTGATCTTTTGATTTGGGTGTTTGGGTTTGGGTTCTCCATATCATCTGGTTTCTTCATATGCTTTAAAATTTTTCTGTTGTTTTTGGCCTCTTGGCATTTGCTTTACTTGGTAGGGTTCTTTTAGGATATGAACGATTATTCAGACACCAATCTCTAATTTGTCAGATCTACAGCTTGGTGGCATACACTTTCTCTAAGTCACCAGCAGATGGCATCCAGAAATCACCTATTCCCGTCAAGTCAGTTGTCCCCAACTTTGTCTTTGATGTATATGGGTGTCTGGTCCTTGTGGTGTTCAATTGGTGCACCAAGTTTGAGTGTGTTGTTGGTGCTGTCTGCCCTGAATGTGTAGCATGTGTCTGAGCAGTTAGGGAGGGAGGGCAGCTTTAATAATCAAACCTCCCAGGTGTTCCTGGAGTTTTAAGGCTGTTGCAAGAGTCTAAACCTTCAGTTCAGTGTCACCACAGATTGTCTCTGCCACTGACCACACAAGTCCTTGATACTGGTGTAGGGTCCCTGGGATATCTGGGTGGGTTCCTTTTCCCAGTCATGCCCTTCTAGGGCCTCTGCTGAGGGAAGGCTGTGCTACATCACAAGTGTGCACCATCCCTCAAGGGAAGCCCTGGGCTGCCAGGCCATGCAGGGTCATTCCCAGCCTGCTGTAAAGATGGCTGAGTGGGGCCTGTTAATTTCCCCCTTTTTGCACAGCTCCACCTTCCCATCTCTGGGACAATTAGCTGTTGGTGGACAAGAGGCTATTGTCCATACTCGATATTGTGGCATGTGTACAGTGTTGTCAGAAACACTTCCCATCACACTGGGTCCCTTGGCACAGCTCTGGGCTGTGGCTCTGGAGCCAGACAGGAGCATACCCAGCCCACCAGGAAGATGGCTGCCAGGGGAATGGTTTTTTTTCCCCTTTTGGCTCACCTCTGCCCTCCTCACTCTGAGACAACTAGCATTGGGTCCACAAAAGGTTGTCTTCCATGCCAGATATTGAGGCTTTTGCACAACCCTTTCCCGACATGCTTTACTGTGTGGTTCTCACTGCCATATCTGCAGCCACTTTTGGTTTATTTTAAAAAGAACTAGTCTGCCTCCAAATGCCAACCCACAGTTTCCCCACACCACAGCATGGCTGCTAGACATTCAGCAGGCTCCCTCACTCATTTCAGAATTCAGGCTCCTGGTTTCACCAAGTGCACCATCCCTGTGGATTTAGCAGACATTGTCCAGCTGGTGCATCACTGGAACTGGTGTTCTGTGTCACTTTCTGGCTTCTATCTAGTATTTTTCATGGAGGTGGTTTTTTGCCCTCTCTCGCCTAGCTGCCATCTTAGGTTCTGTCTCAGCTTCTCTTAAAGGACTCCAGTGATCTAATTAAGACCCACCCAGAATGTGCAGGTGTGAAATCTCCATGGAAATAATTTAATAAAGAGTCTGATTCACACCCACAGTTGGGTGGGTAACATCTACTTGGAAAAATTCAATCAAAAGTTTCCACCCAACAAGATTGTGTTAAAAGACCACGGCTCTTCTGTGGTCCTTAACACTTTCAAACTGGCACACAAGGTCAGCTTCATTCATCTCTCTAATGAAAGTCTGATCTCTTTATCAGCTTTCTAAACAGTTGCTCTGTGGTTTAATGCTGACTTTTTCGCTGCAGAAATCTAGCTCTGAGTCTCAGGTTTCCCAGATACCTGATGGTCCAGAGAGTGATCAGATTGTACACAAAGTGCTCAATGTCTCAGTATTTAGAAATAACCCTAACAACACAGGAATAGATGTGACTTCTGTAAGAGCTTACATTCTAGGAACCTTTACAACAGACTTTCCCCTGATAACCCATGCTCTTGAATTCAATTCTCAGAGTTTACTCATTATATTTAGTCCATATTAGTGATGCATTATATTATTTATCTTTTCATTTATGGCTTATTTCACTCAACATACTTTCCTTAAGTTTCATTCACCTCATTGCATGCCACACAACTTCATTCCTTCCTGCAGCCATTCAATATTCCTTCCTATGTATACACCAGTTTGCCCTTCCATTCACCATTCAATGTACTTTTAGTCCACCTCCATCCATTGCAAATTGTGAATAATGCCTCCTTAAACACCAGTGTGCAAATGTCTATTCATGTCCTTATTTTCAGTTCTTCCAAGTTTATACCTAATAAAAGGATTGCAGGATTGTATGGCAACCCTATACTTGGACTCCTGTGAAACCACCACCCTACCCTTGAGATGACCTACACCATTCTACTTCCCTACCAAGAATGAATATGTACATCTCTCTCTCCAAATTTTCTCCAGCACTTGTATCACTCTGATTATTTTTTAAACAGTTTATTCACACACTATATATTCTTCCTAAGTAAACAATGAATGGTTACCAGTATAATCACATAGTTGTGCATTCACCACCACAGTCTATATGTGGACATTTCCATTTCTTCCACAAAGAAAGAAGAGGAAAAAATAAAAACAAAGAATAAAAATATATAAAATAAAATAAATAGGAGAAACAACAATGACACCAAGGTTCCCATACTCTCCCTTATATCCTGCTCTTATTGGCATTTACTTTTTGTATATTGCCTTTGTTATATTTCATGGAAGTATATTACAATGTTTAATATTATCTATAGACTCTAATTTGCATTGATCATATTTTTCCATATAACATCCCATTTTAACACCTTGTAATGTTGACATTCATTTGTTCTCCTTCATGGGAAAACATTCTCCAGGTTTGTACATTTAATCTCCATCATTGTCCACTCAGGCTTTTGCTAAGTTACACAGTCTGAGTCCTTATCTTCTATCTTTCTTTATGGTGACGTACATGCCCCTAGCCTTGCTTTTCCAATCCTACTCACACTCAGCTTTTTTCATTGTATACAGAATACTATGCTATCATATGCCATTATGTATATCTGATTTTATATGTCCTATCTTATTTTATTTTAATTTCTCTTTCTCTTTTCACCCTTACTGACTGTCTTCATTCCTGTTTTCTTCTCCCACCCTCTCACTCTTGTATTTTCCTGTCTGCCCAAATGAACCCGTTTGACTATTTCTTGTTCACAAACTCTGTCAGTGTTTGTTTGTCTTAAAATATTTTAAACTCTCCCTCATTTTTGAAGGACAGTTTTGCCAGGTATAAAATTCTTGGTTGGAAATTTTTCTCTTTCAGTATCTTAAATACATCATACCCGTGTCTTCTCACTTCCATGGTTTCTGCTGAGAAATCCACACTTAGTCATACCAAGCTTCCCTTGTAAGAGATGGATCAGTTTTCTCTTGCTGCTTTCTGAATACTCTCTTTGTCTTTGACATTGGACAATCTCATTAGTAAGTGTCTTCGAGAAGGTCTATTCAGATCTATTCTTCTTTACTCAAGGTTGAATCTTTTTTTATTTTTTATTTTTTAACTTTATCAAAAAATTTAAAAACAAACAACAAAAAAACAGATTTCAAACAAAGCCAAAACAAAGGAATAAGAAAAAAAAACACACCTAAAATATCTACATTGCTTCCAACATGTTCATACCATACCCCCCAAAAATTAGCAAACTATAACCAAAGGAATAAGAATAACAAATAACCTGAAATAAATACATCATTTCCAACATGTTCCTACCCTACCTGCAGAAAATAAACATTAACCAAAGGAATTAGAGAAACAAATAACCTAAACTAACTACATTTCTGCCAACTTGTTGCTACCATACCCCCCCAAAATTAACAAGCAATAGTCATTCCTGAGCATAATCATTACATTAAATTTACCCTCCATAAATTATCTGTTCTTGTTAGATTATCATTCCCCCTTGACTATTTGCTGTCCATCAGTAGGTTCCCTACATTCTACAATATAAACCATTTATTTTACATTTTTCACAGAGTTTACATTAGTAGCATACAATATCTCTCTTTTTGTGCCTGGCTTATTTCACTCAGCATTGTGTCTTCAAGGTTCATCCTTATTGTCATATGTTGAAAAACCTCATTCCTTTTTACTGCTGTGAAGTATTCCATTGAGTGTATATACCACATTTTATTTATCCACTCATCAGTTGAAGGACGTTTGGAGTGTTTCCATATCTTGGCAATTGTGAACAATGCTGCTATGAACATTGGTGTGCAAATATCTGTTTGTGTCACGGCTTTCAGATCTTCTGGGTATATACCAAGAAGTGAAATTGCTGGATCAAATGGTAAATCTATATCTAGTTTTCTAAGGAATCATCAGACTGTCTTCCAGTGTGGCTGAACCATTATAAAGTCCCACCAACAATGAATAAGTGTTCCAATCTATCCACATTCTCTCCAGCATTTGTAGTTTCCTCTATGTTTAATGGCAGCCAATCTAATTGGTGTGAGATGATATCTCATTGTGGTCTCAATTTACATCTCCTTAATAGCTAGTGAAGATGAACAGTTTTTCATGTTTCTTGGCCATTTGTATTTCCTCTTCAGAGAAATGTCTTTTAATATCTTTTGCCCATTTTATAATTGGGATTTTGTACTATTGTCATTGAGTTGTAGGATTTCTTTAAATATTTAAGATATCAGTCTTTTGTCAGATACATGGCTTCCTAATATTTTTCCCATTGAGTTGGCTGCCTCTTCACCTTTTTGACAAATTCCTTTGAGGTACAGAAGCATTTGAGTTTGAGGAGTTCCCATTTATCTATTTTTTCTTTTATTGTTTGTGCTTTGGGAGTAAGGTTTAAGAAGTGACCCCCCTAATACAAGATCATGAAGATGTTACCCTATATTTTCTTCTAGAAGTTTTATAGTACTGTCTTTTATATTGTTATCTTTAATCCATTTTAATTTAATTTTGTGTATGGTGTGTGGTAGGGGTTCTCTTTCATTCTTTTGGATATGGATATCCAGCTTTCCAAGACTTATTTATTGGAAAGACTGTTATGTCCCAGTTTAGTGGTTTTGCAAACCTTATCAAAGATCAGTCAACTGTAGATCTGGGGGTCTATCTCCAAATTTTCAATTTGATTCCATTGATCAATATGTCTATCTTTGTGCCAGTACCATACTATTTTGACTACTGTGACCTTATAAAAATCTTCTTTTTAAGAATTTTTTTTAGCCATTAAGGGCAACTTTCCCTTCCAAATACATTTGATAAGTAGCTTTTCCAAGTCTGCAAAGTAGGTTGTTGGAATTTTGATACACATTGCATTGAATCTATACATGAGTTTGGGTAGAATTGACAATATTTAGCCTTCCTGTCCATGAACATGAAATATTTTTTCAACTTTTTTGGTCCCCTTCTATTTCTTTTAGTAAAGTTATATAGTTTCTATGTATAGGTCTTTTACATCCTTGGTTCAGTTTATTCCTGGGTACTTAATTTTTTTAGTTGGTTTTGAGAGTGGAGTCTTGTACTTGAGTGTCTCTTCAGTTAGGTAATTTCTAGCATAGAGGAACATTACTGACTTATGTGCATTAATCTTGTGCCCCACTACTTTGCTAAATTTCCTTATTAGCTCAAGTAGCTGTGTCATTGATTTCTCAGGGTTTTCCTGATATGAGATTATATAATCTGCAAATAATGACAGTTTTACTTCTTCCTTTCGAATTTGGAAGCCTTTTATTTCTTCATCTTGCCAGATTGCTCTGGCTAGCACATCTAGCACAATGTTGAATAACAGTGGTGACAGCAGGCATCCTTGTCTCATTCCTGATCTTAGAGGGAAGGCTTTCAGTCTCTCACCATTGAATATTATGCTGGCTGTAGGTTGCTCATATGTGCCCTTTGTCATATTGAGGAAGTTTTCTTCAATTCCTACTTTTTGAAATGCTTTTATCAAAAAAGAATGCTGGATCTTGTCAAATGCTTTTTCAAGCATCTATTGAGATGATTATTTGATTTTTCCTTTTTGATTTGTTAATGTGTTGTATCACATTGATTTATTTTCTTATGTTGAACCCTCCTTGCATGCCTGGATTTAACTCCACTTGGTCCATGTTGTATGATTTTTTAATATGCTTTTGGATTCAACTTGCAAGTATTTTGCTGAGAATTTTTGCATTTATATTCATGAGGGAGATTGGCCTGAAGATCTTTATTGTAGCATTTTAACTCGTCTTGGTATTAGAGTGATGTTAGCTTCATAAAATGAGTTAGATAGTGTTCCATTTCTTCAAAGTTTTTAAAGAGTTTAAGTAAGACTGGTGTCAGTTCCCTTTGGAAAGTTTGGTTGAATTCCTCTGTGAAGCCATCTGGACCTGGGCATTTATTTGTAGGAAGCTTTTTGATGACTAATTGGATCTCTTTGCTTGTGATTGGTTCATTGACATCTTCTATTTCTTCTCTTGTCAGTCAAGGTTGTATTATGTTTTTCCTGGAAATTGTCCATTTCCTCTACGTTATCTATTTTATTGGTCTATTGTTCATAGTATCCGCTTATAATTTTTTTAAATTTCTTTGGGATCCACAGTAACATTGACTCTCTCATTAATTATTTTTTTTATTTGGGTCTTCTTTCTTTTTGATTTTGTCAGTCAAGCTAGGGACTTGTCAATCTTGTTGATCTTCTCAAAGAACCAACTTTTTCTTTTATATATTCTATTGCTTTTTGTTCTCTCTGTCATTTATTTCTGCTTAATCTTTGCTATTTCTTTTCTTCTACTTGGTTAAGGATTAGATTGCTGTTCATTTCCTAGCTTCTTCAGTTGTTTCATTTGTTCTTTTATTTTAGCTCTTTCTTCCCTGGGATTTGTGTTGGGCTTTTGGCACTTCCATGCAGGATCCCTTCTCTAAACTGTGTACTCTACAGGCCTCCATGGAGGATGACTGAGCAATGTCATAAGCACACAGAATCCCCAAGGGAAGCGCTCAGCCATGGTGCTGTGAAGGGGCATCTGCCAGACTGCTGAAAAGATGGCTGTACAGGGCATGGTAACTTCCCACTTCTCTGGTCCTCCACCTGTTGCAGTGGCTCATTCCTGTCTTTGGGACAATTAGATGCAGGTGTGTGAAAGGCTATCATCCATGACAGATTCTGAGGCAGGTGCCCAGGGTGTGGAAGGCACTCCCCATTGTGCTTGACTGTTTGGCTCTCTCTGCCAGGTCTGCAGCCACTTTCTGTGTGTTTAAACTAAGCAACATCCAAACACTGATCCCAGATTTCTCCCCACCTCAGAATGGTATGGCTGCTGTTACACCAGCAGCCTCAAACACTCACTCAATTCCAAACACAGACTCTCAGTTTCACCAAGTGCACAGTCACTGTCACTGTAGCAGAATTTGTCCAGCCAGTAGAACCCTGGAACTGCTATTGTGGAGCACTTTCTGTCTTTTGTCTAGTGTTTCTCATGTAGAAGTGTTTTGCTCTCTCCTAATCTGCCATCTTGGATTCTCCTCAGATCTATTCTGTTTGGTTTTCACTGTGCTTCTTAGACCTGTAACTTTATGTCTTTCATTAGATATGGGAAAATATCAATAATTATTTCCTCCATTATCCTTTCTTTCCCATTTCCCTTCTCTTCTCCTGGGACACTCATGACACATATACTCATGCACTTCATGTTGTCATTCAATTCCCTGAGACCCTGCCATATTTTTCCATTCTTTTCCCTATCTGTTCTTTTGTGGGTAGAATTTCAGATGGCATTTCCTCTAATTCACTAATCTTTTCTTCTGCATCATCAAATCTGTTGTTGTAAGTCTCCAGTTTTTAATCTCTTCTATCATGCCGTTCATTCCCATAAGTTCTGCCAATTGTTTTCTCAAACTTTCAAGTTCTTCCTTATTTTTGTGCGGTATCTTCTTTCTATCCTTCATTACCTTTGCCATATCCACCACAAACTTGTTGATTTGATCTTTGAATTGATTTAGAATGTTAGTTTGAACATCTTTTATTAGTTTTTTCATCTACTGCATCTCATTTGAAGTGTTAGTTTGTTCCTTTGACTGGGTCATATCTTCAGTTTTCTTATTGTGACTTGTAAGTTTTTGTTGGTGTCTAGGCAACTGGATTCTTGGATTAGTTAATTCAGGAGGTTGTTTTCACTCTTTTACCTAGGGTTTTCTTGTTGGTTGGCTTTGTTCTCTATCTTTTCTTTGGCATTCAGTTCAAATTACTCTAGACCTCTAGCATGGCTTCTGTTTAACTGATCTGAATTGTTCAGCCCTTGTTATTCTGATTCTTGCCCTTCCTAAATGGAAACACTTTTTTGAGGAGGGTCTACCCAGATAAGATTGACCCCAAACATATTTTCCCATACCATAGAGACCCAGGTATCAGTAGGAGGGTGTAATTAGTATCAAGTTTCCCTGAGGTTGAGACCCTGTTGGCTGTCAGAATTTCCTGTGATACCTCTAGACTCTGTGCTTTTCCTATCTTTCCCAGCAGATGGTGCTTTCTGGCTTGCAGCTTACTACTGGAATAAAGATTTACAGTGCCTTTAATTCTCAGCAGACTCTGTCCCTGCCAGCAGAGATAGAAGACAAGCTTAAACTGTTACTCCCCATCCCACCCCTGGAGTCTGAGTTCTCTGAAGGAGGGCCACTGCTTGAGTTATTCTCAGCTTCCCCCCTTTCTTTGGGAATATATGCCTGTTAGGGATTTATCTTCTTTTCTTGACTCCTTAATTTGTCTCTCAGACCTATCTTAACTCCACCCTTGCCTGGGTTAGTGCTGGCAATTGAAAATGCCTGAGGCTTTCTCTAATTAGCTACTTAAGATAGTTTTTAAAAGAGAGAGAAAAATAAATCCCCTTTTCAAAGTCAGTCCCAAGACCCCAGTTTTTCCAATCAAGAGCCAGAGTTGGTACTTGGCTCTTGTGGCCCTTTTGTTGGTGCACAGCCTTTTTCCAGTATTCTGAGCTTGGCTGACTCCAAAAGCCTCATTTTTTATATATTTATTTTATTTTGTTTATTTTTTCCCCATCAGCCCAACTTCCTCTCTGCCAAGAGAGACCTCAGAGTTCCTTTCCTACCTCCTCCAGGTTTATCTGTGTTCATAGCTTGTATTCAGTAGTCCAAATTTGTTAATTAAAACTGTGATTGGAGCTTGGTTGTGCTGCCTTCTCTTGCTCCTAGTAGAGACTGTTTCTTTTTTCCACAGTTAAGTTTTCAAACCCATCCTGCCATGCCAGTGTGGTAGGGGCACCAGTCTCTGCCTTTTGGGGGGCTTTACTTACAGTTCTACACTGTAGTCTCAGCCCTTTAACCCATTTCAGACTGGAGTACAATGTGTGTCCAGTCATGGGTGTCCCCCAAAGAGCTGTTTAAGACTAGTAGTGATTCTTGTCTGTTTACTAGCTACTCTAGAGGACTAACAAAATTCCACACCTCCCTATGCTGCCATATTGCCCTGCCTCGTGGGTCATTTAATTTTTTGGATGTGCCTTCTTTTCTAATATAATCATATAAACACAAAATTTCCTTGAGTACTACCTTAGACCCACCCCACATATTTTGGTATCTCAGTACTTTTGCTATTAATTAGTTTGAAATAAGTTTTAATTTCTCTTGTGCCTTATTCTTTTACCCATATGTACTTTAGGAGCATGTTGCTTGATTTCAAAATATTTGTTGATTTTCTGGATATCTTTTTGTTATTCCTTTTTAATTTAGTGCTTTTGTAGTCTTATAACACATTACAATTGATAAAAAATCTTTCAAATTTATTGTGGCTTGTTTCTTTATCTCAATATGTGGTCTGTGTTGGTGAATTGTCCATATGCACTTGAGAAAATGTGCATTTTGCTGTTGTTAGATGTAGTGTTCAATAAATATCAAGTTGGTTGTTTGTGGTTTTCAATTCTTTCCACCCAAGAATTTTATATCTGGCAAAACTGTCCTTCAATTCTTCTATATCCTTAGTGATTTTCTGTCTAGTTGCTCTATAAATTATTGATAGCAGTGTGTCAAAATATTTAATTATCACTGTGGATTTTTTCTTTTTCTCCCTTCAGTTCTCCCTGTTTTAAAATCACATTTTGAACATTTACTATTAGTTTCATATACATTTAGTATTGCTTTCTTCTGATGAATTGGCTTTCATCATTATCAAATGTCCCTCTTAATCTCTAGTAACATTTCATTGCCTGAAATCTATTTTTCTTTGGTACAAATATATACTCTCTTGCTTTCTTATGATTAGTGTTTACATAGTATATTTGTCCATCCTTTTACTTTTAAGTAAAAGTATCTTTGTATTTAAAATTCTATGATTTTTTAAAGTCTGCACTAGTATACCATCATTTAGATATATTGACTTAACAAACCCACAATTTAATTATTGGCAGTTTCCTTTTTCTTTTGAGTCTAACCAATTTAAAATAATTTTCTTTTAACTATATTCCAAAAACTTTCATGGTGTATTTGAACTTTGCAGGGCACAATATTCACACTGCTATATTCCAAGCAATAGTCCTCTCCTATTTTAAGATATTGAGTTGCCAATGTGTGGAGCAAAATATAAGTGAAATTCACTTTATTGTGTAGTGCCTACAACACACTAGGCCATAATATAGTAGTGTATGGATTAAACAGGGAGGACCATGTAGTCAGACAAATATGGTTTTGAATCCTACATCCACTAGTTACTAGCAAGGTACTTAGTTGACTTGTGCTTCTGTTTCCTAAATAAAAAATGGAAATATGAGTTCCTATTCCATAATGTTGTTCTGGTGTATAAATGAATTAATTTAACCTAATATTTGGCACACACACAACTCTTAAATTATTTATTTTCATTGCATGATGACATGTATAAATTGTTAGGGTGCATAACATGTCAGCATTGCTACTGCCACAACCAACAGAGCTGTAATGTGCTTCCCCTTATTATAGTGTCAAAATAAAATGACTTACTAAAGCACCATAATACACTTAACTCAAATCCAACTGTAAACTTTGTGGCAGTGAGTTACAATATCCAACAAACCAATACTGGGTATTTTAGAGAGGTCACAAAACCTATAGGGGATGTTTCAGTTTCCTGGGCTTCTCAAGCAAATAGCATGCTATGGGTTGGGTTAAATAATGATTATTTATTATCTTAGAGTTTTTTTTATTTAAACAATTTTAATTCTGAAATATATCATATATACAGAAAAGTGATAATTTTTAAAATATGTATTAAGAAGTATAGAGCAAATTCAAAGTGTGGTATGGGTTAAAGTTCCACAATTTCAGTTGTTTCCTTCTAGCTGTTCTAATACCTTAGAAACTAAAAAATATAATCTATATAATGATTCAATAGTCATAATCATAATCCTTTGTTAAATTCTATCTTGTCTGTTACTACTCCTCCCTCTCATTTGATCAATGTCTCAACCTTCAAGGATATCTAGACAATGACCAGTTTAACTTGTTTATATTGAAAAGGGGTGTTGACATTAAGAGAAAGGGGCTGCAGCTTGTTGATGTTCTTGGTGCCTCTCTGTTTTGGGATATATCTGGCATAGGAACAATATGGAGGGTTTAAGTTTCTAAAAAAATAAACTTAGTGAGTGAATCTTTTATAGAATCTCAGGTAGAGACCAGTGTTTTCTTTAGAGTTTTGGGGAATACTGTTGGTTGGGGCTTGGCATACTGTGGAAATTTGCAGTATCTAGTTGAAGCTTGCATAAGAGTTACCTGCAGGATAGCTTGTCACTCTTAGGAATCACTTACCACTGAAACTTTTTGTTGCATTCCTTTTCCTTTTCCTTTTTGGTCAAGAAGGCTTCCTCAGTCTCACAATGCCAGGGCCAGGCTGATTACTGAGAGTCATATTCCACATCACCAGAGAGACTCACACCCATTTGAGTCATGTCCCACTTGGAGGGAGGGTAATGAATTTATTTGCAGAGTTGGGTTTAGAGAGAGAGAGGTCACATCTGAGCAACAAAAGAGGTTCTCTAGAAGTGACTCATGTATAATTATAGGTAGACTTAAACTCCTCTTTACAGAAGTAAGTTTCATAAGAGCAAGCGTCAAGATTAAGTGCTTGACTTATTAAGTAAGGGGTGCCTAATTTCACATAGCAAATATTCTGTCCAAAATAAACAGTCTCACATTATCTTCACTTAGTTTTACAATCCTCATCACTCTCAATTTCAATTAATATAACCCAAAATACCCCATAACTCTTTTTGCCCACCAATTATTTATCCTACTCTGTTTTTAACTCTTTGTACAAGCGTCATATATTTGAGGCATATTATGCAAGAACTGATTTATATTTGTAGTGCTGATCTGTGAGATACATGACTTCAAACAAACCCTTTAAATCATATTCACCTTCAATGTGACACTGATACTTATAATTCAATTAATGAACTGCCAGCACTGCTGTCCTTTCTCATACCTTTAAGTTCAACCTGGTTATGTCTTTATGTATTAGGAAATCACTCCTGCTTCTATAGCTTCCATCTATCTCTAGGTCCCCTATATTCTACAAATGATTTGTATTAATTCTTTCTTGAATGCTTGGTAGAATTCACATGTGAAGCCATGTGGTCCTGGGATTTTCTTTTTTTGTGAGCTTTTTGATGACTGACTCAATATATTTGCTTGTGTTTGTTTTGTTGAGGTCATCTATTTCTTCTCAGGTCAATGGTGGTTGTTTATGCTTTTCTAGGAATTTGTCCATTACATGTAAGTTGTCCAGTTTGTTAATATATAGTTGCTCATACTATCTTCTCATTATCTATTTCTGCAGGGTCAGTAAGTATGTTTGATTTCTCATTTCTGATTACATTTATTTGCTTCTGCTCTCTCTCTTTTTTTTTTTTTTTTTTTTTTTTTTTTTTTTTTTTTTGGTCTGTTAGCCTAGCTAGGGGTCCATCAATTTTGTTGACTTTCTTGAAGAACAAGCTTCTGATTTTGTTGAGCCTCTTTATTAATTTCCTATTCTCAGTTTCATTTATTCCTTCTCTAATCTTTATTTCTTTCCTTCTGTTTGTTTTGGGGTTAATTTGCTGTTTTTTGTCTAGTTCCTCTAGATGGACAGTTAATTCCTCAGTTTTTGCTCTCTCTTCTCTTTTAATATAGGCATTTAAGGCAATAAATTTCCTTCTCAGCACCACTTTTGCTTCATCCCATAAGTTTTGATACGTTGTGTTTTCATTACCATTTGCTTTGAGATATTTACTAATTTCTCTTTAATTTCTTCCTTTACCCATTTGTTTTCTAAGAGTGTGTTGTTTACTGGTCATATATTTATGAATTTTACACTCTTCTGCTGTTATTTTTTTCCAAGTTCATTCCATTTTGATCCAATAGTGTTTTTTATAATATCAGTTTTTTTTTAAAATTTGTTGAGACTTGCTTTGTGACCAAGCATGTGGTCCATCCTAGAGAATATTCCATGAGCACTTGAGAAAAAGGTGTATCCTTCTGTTGTGGGGTATAGTGTTCTATAAATGTCTGTCAAGTCTAGTTCATTTATCATACAATTCATCATATCTGTTTCCTTATTGATCCTCTGTCTAGATATTCTATCCATTGATGAGAGTAGTGTATTGAAGACTCCAACTATTATTGTGGAGTTATCTACTTCTCCTTTCAGTGTTCTCAGTGTTTGCCTCATGAATTTTGGGGTACTCTGGCATGGTGCATAAATATTTATGATTGCTATCTTTTCTGGGTGAATTGACCCTTTTGTTAATATATAGTGCTCCTCTTTGTCCCTTTTAATTGTTTTACTTTTGATGTCTAATTTATCCGATATTAATATAGCTACTCCCGCTTTTTTCTGGTTGCAGTTTGCATGAAATATCTTTTTCCAACCTTTCACTTTCAGCCTATTTTTGTTCTTGTGTCTAAGTTTAGTTTCTTGTAGACAGCATATAGATGTGTCCTGTTTCTTAATCCATTCTGCCAGTCTGTGTCTTTTTATTGATGTGTTTAATCCATTAACATTTAGTGTTACTACTGTAAGGGCAGTACTTTCTTCTACCATTTTGTCTTTTTGATTTTATATGTCATGTCTTATTTTTTACTCTCTCCCTTTTTACCCTTCCTGATAATCTTCATTTTTACACTTTTTTCCAAACTTCTTTCTGCTCTCTTTTCCTATCAACCTGTAGCACACACTTTAGTATTTCTTGTAGCACCAGTTTCTTATTCACAAACTCTCTGTGTCGGCTTGTCTGAAGATATTTCAATCTCTCCCTAATTTTTGAAGGACAGTTTTGCCACATACAGAATTCTTGGTTGGCCATTATTCTCTTTCAGTATCTTAAATATATCATATCACTGTCTTCTAGCCTCCATGATTTCTGCAGAGAAATCTGTACATAGTCTTTTCAAGCATCCCTTGTACATGATGGATTACTTTTCTCTTGCTGCATTCAGAATTCTCTCTTTGTCTTTGTCATTGGACAATCTGATCAGTAGGTGTCTTGGAGTATGTCTATTGGGGACTAGTCTATTTGGGGTGTGCTGTACTCCTTGAATCTCTAATTTTCTGTCTTTCATAATAGTTGGGAAATTTTCAGTGATTATTTCTTTTATTATTCTTTCTGCCCCTTTTCCCCTCTTCTCCCTCTGGTGCACCCATAATATATATATTTGTGCATTTCATGTTGTCACTTAGCTCCCTAAACCCCTGCTCATATATTTTCATTATTTTCACCATCTGTTCTTTTATGTGTGTGAATTCAGATGTCTGGTCTTCCAATTCACTGATCCTTTCTTCTACCTGTTCAAAACTTCTGTTGTATCCCTCCATTGTCTTTTCCATCTCCTCCATTATGCTCTTCATCCCCAAAAGTTCTGTAATTTGCTTTTCCAAGTTTACCAATTCTTCCATATGGTCATCCAGTGTCCTCCTTATAGCCTTCATCTCTTTTGCTATGTCTTCCCTCAGTTCATTGCCTTGATTTTTCAATTAATTTAGATTTGTTTGCACATCTCCAATTAGTTCTTCCTTCAGTTCATTGAATTGATTTGGCAATAATTGCTTCAACTCCCATGTCTTGGTTGAACTAGTAGCTTATTCCTTTAGTTGGTCCATAGTTTTATGTTTCCTAGTATGGCTCATTATCTTAAGCTGTCTAGGCATCTGAGTTTCTTGATTAATTTATTCTGGAGCTCATTTTTACTCTTTTACCAAGAGTTTTCTTGTTGGTTGTCTTTGTTTTCTCACCTTTGTTGTTCAGTTCAAATTATTCTAGGCCTCTAACTTAGGTTCTATTTAGTTGATTGGAGTTTTTCACCTCTTGTTCTGCTTCTTGCCCTGGCTCTATGTAGCCTTTTTGTTTGAGGGTCTTCTCAGATATGGTCAACCCATCAGGTTTTCCCAGTCCACAGAGGCACAGGTCTCAGGAGGAGGATGTGGCGTTTCCTTGAGAATGAGAGCCTCCTGTGAGGCCTTTAGACTCTGTGCTTCTCCTACACTGTCCAGCAGGTGGCACTTGCCATCTCACAGTTCACCCAACAGTGTAAGGTTGAGTGGCACTTTTAGTTCTCCTGGTGACCATGACTCTGTCAGGGGCATAGCTGACTGAAGATGGATTCTGAATTCCAGCCCCTGGGATCTGAGTTCCCAAAAGGAGGGATACCACTGGAGCTGGGCCATACTCCCCTTTTCTTGGAAAGTTACATGTTTAGCAAATTTTCTCCACCACTAGACTTATTGCTTTGTCTATTGGAGCAATCTTAGCTCTGTTCTTGCCTGGGCCCAAATTCCAAGTCTTTGAGGCTTTCTGTAATGGGCTTCTTAGAATAATTGTTTTAGAAAAAGAGAACAAGATTAAGTAAAAAAGAAAAAGGAAAAGACAAAGAAGGGCCCATTGTGGACTATTTACAGTCCTTGCAGATCTAATAGGTTATTGAAATGATAAAAGACAAGGAGTTGAGTGGGATTAAGGAGCAATCAAGAAAGCAGGGAAACCAGCTTTTCAGGCAAGGGCACTTGCCCCCTGTATTTGCATATGTGCCAGATACTGTTTGAGCCCAGCCCTTCTCTGTATTATGTTCATGGGCATTCCAAAATGTCCCTATTTTAATTCTGTTTTTGTGTTTTATTTTGCTGTTTTTGCTAGCCCTGTCTCCTCTCCACTAGTCTGACTGCTCCCAGATTCTCCAATGTCTGGTCTCAGTTTATCTATGGTTATAGTTTTTGTTCAGGAGTCAGTTTGTTAATCAGTGCTGAAACTGCAGTTCTCCCTCCTGGTTCCCAGCTCTGACAGCCACTCCTTCCATGGGATTGTGCCTGGCAGGGAGAGGTGCAGGCCCCTGACCTCAAGAACTTACAGATTTCACTGATCTCAGCTGTTCCATGCATTCATGAGTGTTTTATGAAGTATGTCCAACATCAAGGTCCTCTGTGGTGTCTAGTCCATGCAGTTCCTGGCTTTCTACCAACTGTTCTGGAAGAGTAACTAAAACCCACACCTCACCACTCCACCATCTTGTCCCACCCCCTCTAGTATATTTTTAATTTGATCTATAGTATCTTTCATTTCCATAAAATCAACTATTTGTCTATTTATTCTTTCAAATTCTTCTTTATACTCTTCTATTTTCTTCTTGATGTCCTTTATATCTTTAGCCAACCCACTGAAGTTGTTTTGGAGATTTGTATGTACTTCTTTGATTAATTGTTCCATGTTCTGTGTCTCCTCTGGATTTTTAATTTGGTCATTTGGCTTGGACATATCTTCTTGTATCTTCATATGCTTTGTGATTTTCTGTTGATTTCTAGGCATTTGCTTATTTTGACAAATTTATTTTGGTAGATGTAAGCCTATTTGGACATCTGTATAAAATTTGGCTGCACCACTATTTGCCAGAGTGCACTTTTCCTGTCTTCCCAGTAGATGGTGCTCTTCGGCCACCTCTTTCCCCCAAGTCCAATTTTCCCTGAGGGTGGTTGAATGCTAGGCATTGTCCAAACCATGTGGAAATCCAATCAGTGCTGCAGTTCTCCCTGCACACTGAAGACCACCAGCCCTGGTGGTGGGGAGTGGGTGCTGTGCAGTTTGGTGGGGAATCTGCTTAAGTGCACAGTGTGTCTGGTGACTTCTAGGCTTCTGAACGGATGAATCTCTGACTATGGATCTGTGGATCTCACCCTCACCAGCTGTCAGCCAGTTTGGAAGTGCTTTTTTTTGGCCTACAAGATCCCTGCCCACCATGTACCTGTGGGCCTTTGGAATGGGGGAAGAGATCCTGGTGCTTTCATGTGGCATGCTCCTTTGACCATTCCTCTGCCCATGCATTCTGAGAGCCTCAGTGGAGAAGGGACACAGGCAGTGAAATACAGTCTTTCTTGGATTGACTCTTCTCAGTTCTGTATGCCCTCTCCTCCTGAAGGTGGGTTCCCCATTCTTCCCCAAAGCTTCCCTGCAGCAGCCCACCTCAGGGCTGAGAGGAACACACTGCACACTTCAATAAGGTCTCTACATTTGGCCAACATGAATGAACTATTTCCCAGGTTCCCTCATGGCAGCTTCCAGCTGGAGGACTGACAAGGGTTATTGCTCCAGCTGGTTGCTGAGATGGGGGTGTGGGAGTGCAGTACTCCTCCTTCTCCTACTCTGGCCTTCACATAGCTGCCAGTCCTGGAGGATGTCATGATTGAATAAACTCACCCCATCCTTCCAGTCATAATTTCTCTGCTTTTTCATCCAGGTCACCCCTATATATTATAGAGGTCCTTTTCTGGCCAGTTGTACCCTTTTATTGTTGTCCTAGACATTTTCTGCCTTTTCTCTAGAAATTCCATGGGGGGGAATGTGCTCTGCTTCTCCTATTCTGCCATTCATCCCAGAAGTCTATCTTACAGTTTTGAGGTTAAGTTAGAAGTTCAAATCAAGGCATCATCAAGGTGCTTTCTTCCCAAAGACTGTGGTGTTCTGGGGCTCTGTTCTGGTTTGCTAAAGCTGCCATTATGCAAAATACCGAAAATGGATTTGCTTTTATAAAGGGGCTTATTACATTACAAATTTACAGTTCTAAGGCCATAAAAGTGACCAAACTAAGGAATCAACAAGAGGATACCTTCACTGAAGAAAGGCCAATGGCATCCAGAACATCTCTGTCATCTGGGAAGGCATGTTGCTGGTGTCTGCTGGTCCTTTACTCCTGGTTTCTGGTTACAAAATGGCTTTCTCCAAAATGTCTCTGGCCTTCTGTCTCTCTTAGCTTCTCTCTCTCAGCTCCTGTCAATCCTTGTTTGTTCTCCCTGTGCATTTCTCTCAAAGCATCTGGGGTTCCTCTCAGCTTCTCTGGTGCAAACTCTGGGCTCCATCCCTTGGCTTAGCATCTCCAAATGTCCTTCTGTCTGCATCTCCCAGTGTCTCCAAGCATCTGGGGTCTCTGTCAGCTCTTATCTTCTCCTGGAGAAAAACTCTGGATTATGTATCTTAGCTTCTCTCCAAAATGTCACTCTCAGCTTCTCTGAACTCCTTCTCTCCATGAGCTCTCTTAAAGGACTCCAGTGATCTAATTAAGACCCACCTGGAATTAGCAGAGTCACACCTTCATGGGAATGATCTAATCAAAATGTCTCACCTACAGTTGGGTGGGTCACATCTCTATGGACTCAAACTAATCAAATGGACCCACCCTAATCAAAAGACTAATAAGTCTGCCCCAACAATATTGAATTAAAGAACATGGCTTTTGTGGGGGGCATAATAGATTCAAACCAGCACAGGCTGGCTTGCTGGTGATCCTTTGGCCTAGGCTTCTCTGACACATGGCAATGCACATAGAAGCTTCTACTGGACTCTCCCTTATCTTCTGAGTTATTATGACCTTTATCTTCTTAGTTCCTGTGATTTCTCTCTGTCTGTGTTTCATTCTGCTTATAAAGGACTCCAATAATAGGACTAAGATCCCATCCTGATTGAGGTGGGCTGCACCTTAACTGAAGAAACCTCATCAAAAGGTCTACTTACAATGGGTTCACATTCTCAGGAATGGATTAAATTTACAAACATGTTTTTCTGGGATACATACAGCTCCAAATTATCACAGAGACAAAGAAAGTTGACTTAAATTAATAAGTGTCTTGTGGGAACAGAGAAAGACTGAAAAGCACAGGCCTTATCTAAACTAAGCAGTTTCTATTCAACTCCTGTCATTTATGGCCTTGTGGTGTTTTGCATGCAGGAATGCAAGCCCACAGTTGTTAGATCCTCTGACCTTGCAAGAGTAGCTGCATATACTAATTTTAATATGAAATCTCCTGATTTTTAACTATTTCATCAGATGAAACTGGCAGTGGAATGCCCTTAGGTAGTTGGCTTTCAAGACACTTCTAATTCTTCTCATGACCCACCTCCACCAGCTCTCTTTTCTTCCAGAACTATAACTTGACTGAATTCCCAAATAGCCCCAAAAGGCAAGGTAAAAAGTGTGACCCATGAGGAGGTGTATGATACTTCAAAAGAACTGTATGAATTTTCCAATTTACATAGAAAGAAATCAGGAAAATATGTGTGGGGATGGATATCAAGGATGTGGGATAATGGTGAAAGGAATATAAAGTTGGGTCAGGTTGAATTTATTGATATGGGCCCACTAATCAGATTCTGGATTCAGTGTTGTAGCTAGAGGGGTTAGAAAGAGCTCTAACAGTTTGGGTATTTGGCTGAAACATGGAACAAAAGGTGGCTTGCATTACTTGAGTTTGGAATACCAGAACTGCCCTGGTGTAATGTACAATAGGGGATCCAAAGCTTGGAGAGATTGTAATATTAGAGTGGATTTATCATGTAAGAGCTGTTCATCTAGCACCCCCAAGAATGTCCAGAGGACACACCTTTCAGTGGACTGTGAGGAGTACATTTGTGAGAGTAACTTCAACATCTCCATTGCTCTGCGTTCACTCTTCTTTGTAGTTCAGATATTTCTGTGGGAACTGTTGTCATGGAACTTGGATCCTTAAATGCAATGGAGAAGATCAGATCCCAGCTTAGCAGAAGCCAAGTGGCAGCACATAATCACCAAAGACAATGTGGGTTTGGCTACCATAATTGACAGCAGCAATCAAAATAGTCTGACTCTCAGACACCTATGGCATTGGCTAGTAGAGTATGGGGGCCTTGAAGTAAAATAGATGAGAATTCTAGTAAATTATTACTTGATATAGGTCAAGTGAACAAAATTCTAACTTGAACCACAAAAACAGAGTCATGGCCCCTTAATCGAGTGTCGGATTTGAGAGAGTTTACAGACCAAGAGCCCCCTGAATGAGGAGAATTCTGGGACCCTGGGAGAAGGATCCTGTTACACTACCAAAAATGTATACTGTTAATATTACTCCAAGCCTTCTATATAAACATCTATGGTATTTTTCCAGGATTACAGTGCATTGTGGAAAAGGAAATGATAAGACTTTTGGGTATTACTAGACACTGGCTAAGATGTGACATTAATTTCAGGGGACACAAATGTCACTTTGGTGCATCAATCAGGATATGGGCTTATGGAAGTCAGGTGATCAGTAGAGTTTTAGCTCAGACCCATCTCACAGTGGGTCTAGTGAGTCCCTGGACACATTCTTAGGCTATTTCCCCAGTTTCAGAATGAGTTATTGAAATAGATGTACTCAGTAACTGGCAGAATCTCCACATTGGTTCCCTGGCTTGTGAAGTGAGGGCTACTATGGTAGAAAAGACCAAGTGGAAGCCACTGGATCTGCTCCTAACTAGCAAAATAGTAAATAAAAAGCAATACCAGATTCCTGGAAGAGATTGCCAAGATTAGTTCCACCATCCTGTACTTAAAGTGTGCAGGATGAGTTTCCCACCACATTCCCATTCAAATCTCCTATTTGGCCTGTGCATTAAACAGATGGATCTTGGAGGATGACAGTCAATTATCATAAACTTAATAAGATGGTGATTCCATTTGCAGCTGCTCTTCCAGATGTGGTATTGCTGCTTGAGCAAATAAACACATCCCTTCATACCTGGTATGCAGCTGTTGATCTTTGAAATGGTTTGTTTCAATTGCTGTTAGTAAAGACTACCAGAAGCAGTTTTCCTTCAGTTGACAAGGCCAGTAATACACCTGACTGTCCTACCTCAAGGGTATATCATCTCTTCAGCCCTGTGTCATAGTGTAGACCATGGGGACCTTGATTGTCTACCCCTCCCACAAGACATCACACTGGTTCATTATATTGATGACGTTATGTTGATTGGATCTAGTCTGCAAGAAGTAGCGACTACTTTAGACTTATTGGTTAGGCATTGTTATGTCAGAGGATGGGAAATAAATCCAAAAAGTCACAGGGGTCTTCCTCCTCAGTGAAACTTCTAAGTGCCCAGTGGTGTGGGGCATGTCAAGGCATCCCTTCCAAGGTAAAGGATAAGTTGATGCATCTGGACCCTCCTATGACCAAAAAAGAGGTACAATGTCTACTAGGCCTCTTTGGATTTTGGAGACAACATATTCCTCATATAGATGTGCTACTCAAGACCATTTACCAAGTGACCAGAAAAGCTGCTAGCTTTGAGTAGAGACTGGAATAAGAGGAGGCACTGCAACAGGTCTAGGCTTCTGTGAAAGTTTCTGTGCCACTTAGACCATATGACCCAGCAGATCCAATTGTACTGGTAGTGTCATTGGCAAATAGAGTGGCCTCTATAGAAGAATCATAATGCAGACCCTTAGGATTTTGGAGCAAAGCCTTATCATCCTCTGCAGATAACTACTCTCCTTCTGAGAAGCAACTTTTAGCCTGCTACTGGGCCTTAGTAGAGATCAAACACTTAACCATGGACCACCAAGTTATAATGAGAACTGAGTTGCCAATAATGAACCTGGTGCTGTCCAACCTGCTAAGTCATAAAGTTGGGCATGCACAGCTCAATCCATCATAAATTGGAAGTGATATATATGAGATAGGGTTCAAGCAGGACCTGAAGGCAGAAGTATGTTACATGAGGAAGTGGCCCAAATGCCTATGGCCCCCAAACTTGCCACATTACCTTCTCTTTCCCAGCCCAGAGCTATGGTCTATTGGGGAGTTCTTTGCAATCAGTTGATTGAGAAATAGAAAACTTGGGCCTGGTTACAGATGATTCTGCAAGATATGCAGGTACCACCCCAATGTGGACAGCTGCAGCACTACAGCCCCTTTCTGGGATATCCCTGAAGGACAGTGGTGAAGGGAAATCCTCCCAGTGGGCAGAACTTTGAGCAGTGCACCTGGTTGTTCATTTTTCTTGGAGTGAGAAGTGGTCAAAGGGGAATTTGTATACAAATTCATGAGCAGTCACCAATGGTTTGACTGGGTGGCCAGGGACCTTGGAAGGAACATGATTGGAAAATTGGTGAAAAAGAAGTCTGGGGAAGAGGCATGTGGATAGACCTTTCTGAATGGGCAAAAAACATTAGTGCAATTGTCTCCTATGTGAATACTCATTAGAAGGTGACTTCAGCAGAGGAAAACTTTAATAATCAAGAGGATAAGATGACCTGTTCTGTGGATACAAGTCAGCCTCCAACCCCAGCCGCTCCTGTCATTGCCCAAGGGTTCATTAACAAAGTGGCTATGGTGGGAGAGAAAGAGGTTATGCATGGGCTCAGCAACATGTACTTCCACTCACCAAGTCTGACCTGGCTACAGCCACTGCCGAGTGATGAATCTACCAGCAGAAGGACCAACATTCAGTCCCTGATATGTCACTTGCTACCTGGTGGCAAGTTGATTACATTGGACCACTTCCATCATAGAAGGGACAGCAATTTTTTTCTAACTGGAATAGACACATTCTGGATATGGGTTTGCCTTATATGCACACAATGCTTCTAACAAATCTACCATCTATGGACTTACAGAGTGGCTTATCCACCATCATGGTATTCCATACAGCATTGCTTCTGATCAAGGGACCAACTTTACAGCAAATGAAGTGCAGGAATGGGCACATGCTCATGGAATTCAGTGGTCTTACCATGTTCCCCATCATCCTGAAGCCACTGGATAGATGGAACTATGGAATGATCCTTTGAAGACTCAATTATTATGTCAACTAGGTGCCCATACCTTTCAGGGCTTGGGCAATATTATCCATAAGGCTCCGCATGCTCTAAATCACCATCAACTCTGTGGTGCTGTTTCTCCCATAGCCATGATTCATGGGTCCAGGAATCAAGGGTTGGAAATGGGAGTGGCCCCACTCAATATCACCTCTAATGATACACTAGAAAAATGTTTGATTTCTGTGAATCTGTGAGCACCTAACACCTTCAGTAGTAAACAAGATTGAACAACTTCTTAAATATAAGCCTGAACATATAGGTGAGAAAGATTGTGCCTGAACCAGGGGTTGTAATGGTCTTTATTATATTCTAGATTACATGGAGACTAAAGGAGATTCTGATGAAGAAGTTGTTCAAGATGGAGTCAGAGTGTTCATTGAAAAGGAAGCACAGCTAGCACCTTTAGGTACATAATTGGACTATGTAGAAGAGAAACTATCCAGTGTGTCTGTGTTCAATAACCCAAGCATCAAAGGAGCTTGTGATTGTGGAAAAAGCTTTAATATCTGATATCCAGAACTCCTCCTTCAGCTGTATGCTCCATGGATGCCCATGGAATATTTGGAGTTTACTAAAGAGATAATGTGACTGCCAAATTCTTAAGGTTTATAATGTATGGCTACCTTATGAGGGAATAAAGTAATGCATTTTGAAAATCAGGTCAGTGTGTTGAATTCACAAAGTGATATGTGTATTTCTTTTAGAGGAGGAAAAATGAGAAAGCACAATTCTCTTTGGATCATTTTTCTGTTCTGCAAAGAAAAGGAAAAATCCTACCCTACATTTAACTCTATTGCATCTTTTCTGTTAGAACCAGTTCCATTGACATTGCCTTAATGGTCAGATTTCAGGTAGACCTCTATAAAATGGCTTGAATTCTGCAACTCCCTTTGCATTTCACAGCCATGTTGATGGCTCCTGAAGTTCAGAGGCAAGAAATCATGACTGCTTGTAGGAAATGCTGTAGTACATTGCTTTCCTACCCAAATTTGGCATGGCCTTTTAAAATTTTAGTTAAATGTGTCATTGCTGAATGCCTTACTTGCCTGGTCTTTATGTACCTGCCATTAGTGAAAGTTTCAGCAAAGATATCCTAGAACTGAATCATGATACAAAAGTTAGATCTGTTTCTTAATAGATTTTTTACAACCCTAAGTGTCTGCTCAAAATGGGGCCTGAATCTAACTTAGATTATTTTAGTTTAAAGGTCTCTTAATAGCTATATAGCCCACAACCTCTCAATTCTATAGCTGAATAAGCAGAACCCCAGGGAAGCTAAGGGCTTGTCCAATCTCTCACAGCAAATTAAGGAAGTACCAGGACTAAACCTCAGGTCTCCTTACATTGTAGGGGATCTGTTCCCTGTGCTCTTAGGCAGTCAGGAAAGGTAAATGGTCACTTTTGTCTTGCAACTTTCAGAACTCTCTGGATTGGCCACCACTGGAGTATCCCTCCTGTTCATAAGTCCTGATAAATCTATGTCTACATCTGTGCCTGGTGTGTTTTTCAGTCTCATAGCTGCACCAGCCTGTGATTTGCACAAAGTTAGTCTGGGCCCATAAAATTGATGAGCAAGTTGGGAAAGTGAGACACCATCAGCAGCAGTAGGCATGGGTATGGTGAAGGAAGACTCAGGGGGGAAATCCTGGGTTGACCTTTATCATCCTTGTGGGGAGGTGTTGCTGTCCTACTGGATAGATGGGGACAATCGTGAGAATATTGGGATATCCTAAAAACTGTGGTAGTGTTGCTAACAGGTTTGCAACATATACCAGGACAAATAAATCTTAGCAAAAATAATGGAGAATGCCAATTAGCAGTGGCCATAGCCTGGCAACTTTTAGGAAACTTACATATGGTCACTTAGAGAAAACAAGTGGCAAAAACAATAGCCTGCCATCTAGAGGAAGAATTAAAGTTAAGAAGAGACACATGGCTTGCTCAAGTGGACATGAAAGATACCTTAACCAAGTGCCTGCATTGTGTCAATGATCAGTTAGAAACTTTAGCTTTTAGATATGTACAAGGTTATGGTTGAAAATTACCCTGAGTTCAAGTCTGGAGAATACTAAATAATCCAGGGTGGGACCCAAAAGCTTGGAAACCCATAGATTCTTCATCTGAGGATGAAAAGGAGGAAAAGGAAGAATTATGGGAAGTAGGGGAAGAGGAGCCACTTGGCTGGTATGCCCAGTGCTACAGCAAAAATTAAATACAACGCAGGAGTGACTTAATGGGGTGGATTCTCAGAATATACAACCTCCTGAGCTGAAATTCCATATTACCATGAAAGATTATTATGCAGCTGAAATAGGTGATCTTAGGCAGCATTATAGGCAAAAAGTCAAGGACTCATTACCTAATTGGATTTTATGATTATGGAACACAGGAGCTGAGGGCATAATATTAATTGAAATGGAAGTGAGTAAGCTATCATCTATTACAATGCACCCATATGTACACCAGTGCCTGTATGCCACCCTAAATCATGATGAAATGGCTGCTTTTGATAAAGCAAAACAGTAATAGAACAGGCACAAGAACTGAGGGGAGTAGATCCTGATTTCCCTTGTGAATTGGAAGTGGCTAGCATGGACATTAAGTTTGGGTGGGGTTTGTGACAAAGGCAACATTCTAAATGAGTAACCCTAGGGTTCTGGTCACAATTATGGAAAGGGACACAATTGAGATATAGTTCCTTAGAAAAGCAACTGTGTGCTGCATATAGTGCTCTATTACAAGTGGAATGTCTGACACAGAAATGCTCCATCACTTTGAGATGGCCCTCCCTATACAGGGGTTAATTATGGATGTGTCCAACAAGCCACACTCTGGCAGTATGCAATTAAGTACCTTAACAAATTGGAAAGCTTGCTTGCTGCAGCTCAGTGTTTTCAATACCAGCCCTCCTAGAGCTGAGATGCACAAAATTTTAGGACCAGCTTCATATGTAGATGTGTCAACAGCTAAAATTTTCACTCCTGAAATAGCTATTGAACTATTCACTATAGTGGGCAGAGGAACAATTCCCAAGTCTACTTGTATACTGATGGGTACTCTAGTGGGGAGCTACCCATATGGACAGCTGTGGTGGCACAACCAGGTACTGACAATATATTGTAGGAGACTGGTGATATGTAAAGCAGTCAATAGGCTGAATTAAGAGCCATATGGATGGTTATAGTGCATGAACCAGGAGACATGCTAACTTTCTGTATCAACATCTGGGCTGTTTATAAAGGTCTCATAACCTGGGTGACAACCTGGAGACAAGAGCAATGGACAGTCATAGGTCATCCCCTATGGGGATGAGAGCTATGCAAGACATCTGCAATGCCTGCCAATGATGAAAGGTAACAGTCTATAATGTCCCTGTCAACATTCCCAATGCACTACCCAGGAATGTTATGCAGATGCACTTGTTTGAGTCAGGGGCCACACTACTGAAACCCAAGAAGTGTCTGAGGGGTCTCCTCAAAATAGTGGACACTGAGGGTATCAAATCTTATGGCATTTAGCACAGCAGTTCCAGCTACTCATCACATGCCAACAACTTATAGACATCACACAGTAGTGCCTGTCATGCTCCCTGTGATCACACTGATTACCCCACCAGATGGGACACATTGGCCACTCACTGGCTCCAGTAACCTGGTGGCAAGTGAACATCAGCCCCCTTCCAAACTCAAAAGTGCAAGGTATGCATTCACCACGGTAAATACCCCCATGGGACATCTCTTAGCTTTTCCAGTGGAGAAAGCTAACCAACAAGCAATCATATGCTGCCTAGAAAGGGTAAGCACCCTCTACAGGATGCCTATGCAAATAGACAGTGACAAGACCCTTCAATGGACAAATGACCCAAGCATGGGACATAGACTATGATGTAATGTGGACTTTTCATCTACCCTATAACCCCAAAGGTGCAGGCCTTATAGAAAGAATGAATGGCCTCTTAAAGGAACAGTTCAAAGATGTTTTTAAAAATCCCTACAATAATGAACTAAAAGGCTATATCAGGCCCTAACCCACCTAAACTCTACACTGCCAGCTGCTGCCCCAGCTTCAATTGAAATGCTAATAGCATGGCTGTTGCAAGTGCCAAGGATACAAATTAAAGTGCTAGTAACTTTACAGCCTAAAAGGGAAAATAATTGATTGTTGCCTATGCCTCAGACCATACAAATGGGGGGAAATGATGTCCTTTGGCTTGGTGCTGGCCTATGCAGCCATGCTTTTTAGGAATATTAAGCTCATGGGGAATAAGAGTCATCCAAAAGATTGTAACACAGCCATAATTTATACAAAAAATCTTGCTAAAATTTGTATCATTGATCTATGGCTTCCTATTCCCATGGTAACCTTATATATAATTAAGTGCACACTTCTTATGCTTAGACTAATGATTGATGTCATGTTGGGGGACTCTCAAGAATTACAGGGGGAGAATGTCTGTTATTTAAACTCCCCAACAATGTCCCTCTGCCTGTACCTTACTATCTACCAATGGAGCTCTTGCATGTATATAAATAAATCGACAAGATTTATCCCTTATTTTGCCCATAAATATCTTTCTTTTCACCCATAGCTCCCTAGCAAACACCTTTCTACTGTGGGCCTCAGCAGTAATTCATGCTCACAATTGAACCAAATGTTGGGTTTGCATGGAGTTGCCATTTTTGTGTGCTACTGTCATTCCCTGGACTATGGCTCTTGAGAACTGGACTATGTGGAATGCCCTGTTGACATGACAGAACTTGACACACCAACAAATATAGAATGAAACTTTCTCTTTTAAGACTGAAATCCAATCACTGTCTTATAAATGAGACTCAAACTTATATTTTTCCCTTGTGGGGAAAAAGTAAATAAGCCCTGGCCTATATTAGGGTATGCTGTACATGATGGAATAGGATGTCTGACAGCAGAAGCAGTAACCTTAGACCATACTGCCCTTGACTGCATGAACCTCTTAATGGGAACTGACATATGGGGTGATTATGCTCAGAAATGTGTAATTTTTGCCAATGAGCTTCAAACTGTTAGCCTTTTCCAGTGGCAAAGTGCCTCCAGCAGTCATGGACTATATGCCTCCCCAGCAGAGAGGCTATGGATATGTGGGCAATATGGATGGTCCTACTTACCTTACAATTGGACAGGATGCTATACATGGGGCAGCCTTATGTTCCTGCTACTTTATATGGTTCTTTACCACATACTCCTAGCAATTGGAAAATGGTTAAATCTAGATATCAGGTGAAGCATACACCTGGTGGTTTTATCTTTAGCCGCAATGGTTACCAAAAAGCCTATAACAGCTTTAGCTAATCATATAGCTTATGTGCTTAATGAATCTAAGTTGGCAATATGACTGTTGAATGACAAGACCACCAAATTATGGAAAGTAGTCTTAGAAAAAGAATGGCTTTAGATATTTTAATTGTGATACAATGTGGAACATGTGTCCTTATAAATATACAATTGTCACGGGTTCATCTGTTTGCACCTCAAACCTATGATCACAGTTGGAAAATGTCTAAGCCTCATCAGATCATGATTCAGTTTGTTTGGGCTTCAAGAAACCTTCCACACAAATATGAGTATAGGACAGACAATAGTTTAAAAGTAAAGACCACTCAAGACAAGAATTGAATTATATATATTTACTAAAGGAGCACTTAAGGTAAATGGAACAGGTTTACAAAGTAATAATGAATGGATACATTACCAAGCCTGGGAACTCCAGTCTCCCCAGTTGCAGCTGGATGTGAGATAAGAGTGCCTTCCAGTCTAAGTCACAGAGTATACAGAGAGCATTTCATTGAGGTTGTATCCTCAATCAGGGGAATTTTTCTAAGACTAAGACTTCAACCTTATTCATTTGAGTCATACTTTATTTTTATGCTTAACAAGTGCAATCTTTATAAAAAACAAAGAAGGGTATTCACAGCATTATGAGAGATTCAAACTTAACCTTGAATGTCCATAATACTTTACTGGAGATATTCTTACTAATTGAGCCATGATTTCTGTAGTATACAACACCCTTTACTTATATAAAAAAAACTAAATATTAGAAGATTAATTGCTGCTAATTTTTAACTAACTTAATAGATTTTCTATTTCATTCTATAATTAGTCTAGCCATCACATCATGTCTCTTACTTCCTCCCTTCTTGCTTGGGCCTGTTTAGCTTCTCCTTCAGTACAGACTTCTATTATAAGACTTAAAGGATATGAAATATCTGTCCCTATTGTTATACAAAGGTCTTTCCACTTTCTATTGTTTGGAAAGTTTACAAGAGTATTTTGGGGCAAACGTTCTGTTAAGTAAGCCTCAATATTGGATGGAATAACTGGCTCCTCACTATCAGAACAGAAGGCTTCAGGTTGTATAGGAGGGCAACAAGTCTCCACAGATGTCTGATCCCTATAGAGAGGGAATAAGTCAGCATCTTCCTTTTCAGATTCCTCAGCAGAGGTACTACCCACAACATCCTCTCCCACTGAACCATTTCCATATTTTATACATATTGTATTCCATCTTTAATTTGATCAACATCTGGATCTCATTGCTCTCCTATTCACATTCCATGAGGACTAATCCACATTGCTCTCTGGAATTCTTGCCCTTTTAGAAATTGGCTATACCCATGGGTAAGATGTGTTCAATCAGGTTTAGTGACCCATTTATTTAAGACAGAGACTTCTTTATCCATAGGTTCTAATAGTAGAGTTCTTATGCCTGGATTAAAATTTAAAGGTTATCTTTAGTATTCTGTTACTGTTTTATCTAATTCATGATGATCAAAATCCAAATAGCATATAATTACTCTGTCCCTCTTTTTAGGGAAGTCCCGAAACCAGTGATAATAGTATTCAATGAAACATTGTTTAGGATTACATTTAGATTTAAACTTACCACCACACCAATTGGCATTTTTACAGCAAAGAAAGTTCAAATTCCCATGTGGAGTCATATTCATTGTTACATCCCCAAGCCCTGGAGAGTTGAAGGTTGTTGAGATTGTCATCTTGGAAGATCTCCTCCATGGCAATGTTTACAGGATCACCTGTCTGACTGCATGGGTATTCTGGCAGATCAGAATGCTCAATAGATGTGGCAGTTTGCTCAGTAGTGGAAATGGAGTTCTTGCCAGGATATATGGACTCAATATCAGGTGCCAGTTGTACTTGTTTGCAAAACTCTGCACCAGGTAGCATGTCCCTATATCTCCTAGAGAGCTTACTAGAAAGAATGCATGATGGTAAGGTAAAGTGTACATCATGAAAATTTATTGAGTGTCACATTAACCTGTGAGTAGTAACCTGGGCCCTATGTTCTGATTTTAATGGAAGGAAGCACTCAGATGTTTGATTGCTATCATAAAACAGATGTTGGATTGGTATCATATTGGTATCCCTCTATCCAGAAACTTTTCTTCACAAATTTTACATATATGTTTCATACCAAGTTTGTTTGTCTTGGTTACAATAAAGACACTATCAAAATTATATGTTAGGCTCATGACAGTATGAAGAGTGTACAGAGTTAATTCAGCAGATTGAAGTTTCCACTTACATTCTTCTTTATAAATGTCTTGTATTAGGATTAATGAAGTTGCTGTAAAGCAGCATTTCCTTGTCCCTCTCCATTGTCACTTACTCTTTCTTCTTTTTCTGAGAAATTGGAAGCCTTATCAGAATTTGAAATACCATGAATATAATAATAATTATTAGGATGGCTATGAACTTCTTAGCATAAATTAATATAGTAATTATTCCACCAAAGATGCCTTTGGTAGCTGTAGTACTCACAAAGTTGGCTATTGTTTTAGTGGCTGAGACAGCAGCAGGTCAGACATCCTCAAGTGCTTCTCCTAGTTGTTTTATCCACTCTGAGATGTTCTCTTCATGTAAATCCAGTCTGAGAAGTTCAGCTTTTATATCTTCTATGTGTTCCTCAATGCTAGAACCATGTATCAGCTACCTTGACTTAAATCTTGTTCAGCTTATCTAAGATTCCAATTAAGTGTGGTAACCTCAGCTGTATTCTTGGTATTTGAAAGTTATCCAAAACCACAGTTTGCTCTTTAGGTAAGAGTTTTTTTAATGTTCTCCCAAAGCATGTTACTTTCTCATTGGTGGTGAGAATTGAGGATTGATATGAAGGTGTATTAGAGACTATAGTATCTGACATAATTACATAACTGCCATTCTTTAGCGGAATAAAGTCAAAGTAAGGAGATGAAACTGTCTTTCCAGTTACTGGATATTTACTCCCAGATTCATTGCCACAGGGTTGATGCAGAATAACTTCTTCACAAATAACAATTCCTTTCTTCACATTCTCTAGGTTCCAGATAATATATTTCAGAATATTCTTGACTTATATGGGTATAAGGTTGATATATCTTTATTAAAGTGAGTTGAGTTCCTGTTCATATTAGGTGTACAAAGTTTAGTACTTGCCAATTAGTGTAGCATATTCTGCTAGGTAGAATTATTTGATAATAAATCCCCATTTCCCATATACTTTTTATAAAATTCAGCTTTATTGAGATATATTCACATACCATACAATCATCCATGGTGTACAATCAACTATTCACATCACCATCATAGAGTTTTGCATTCATCACCCCAATCACCCCAATCTATTTTTGAACATTTCCTTACACAAGAAAGAATCATAATAAGAATAAAAAATAAAAATAAAAAAGAACACCCAAGTCATCCCACCATCACACCTTATTTTTCATTTAGTTTTTGTCCCCATTTTTCTACCCATCCATCCATACACTGGATAAAGGGAGTGCAATCCACAAGGTTTTCACAATCACACTGTCACCCCTTGTAATCTACATTGTTATACAATCATCTTCAAGAGTCCAGACTACTGGGTTGGAGTTTGGTAGTTTCAGGTATTTACTTCTAGCTATTCAAATACATTAAAACCTAAAAAGCGTTTTCTATATAGTGTGTAAGAATGTCCACCAGAATTACCTCTTGACTCCATTTGGAATCTCTCAGCCACTGAAGCTTTATTTCATTTCATTTTGCATCCCCCTTTTGGTCATGAAGATGTTCTCCATCCCATGATGCCATATCCAGATTCATCTCCAGGAGTCATATCTCTCATATACTTTTGATTGGAGGTAAGTAGGTTTTCTTTATATCATATATAGCTATGTGCCATTCACTTAACTACTTGCATGCCATGTTAAATAATACTAAGACTTTAACCCATGTTCCATTTAGTATTTTCCAGTCAATTCTCCCATCTTTGGAGAGTATTCTAAAATTTTGTATATGGCCGTATCAACACATCTGTAGTAAATTCATCTATATTCTGAGTGTCCTCTGTTGTGGCTTCCATAAGGCTCACTACATGATCTTTTAACATATGCAACCCATCAGCCAACCTATGATCATTTAGGTCAGAAAGTTTAGATATTGTTACTGAATTATTCATCACAAGGCTTACTTTCTGGAGTTTTTGAGTGCTAGTGAGGCTTCTTCATCCCCATTTCAAGGGTCAAGAATTTACTTCTTTCTGTTTACCCTTAATTTTTATATTAGACATACTGACTTCATTAACCAATTCCCATATCTTATCTTCAGATAGAAGTTCATTGATATTAATATTATGATTCTCTATTTGAGTTACAAAGAATTCATTCAATGAGCCAACCACATTCTCTACATGATGTTTTTTGGCTTCCATCATACATTGCTGGTATAGTGAGTATACCCTACATTTAGGCTCTACAGTTTTCTTCTTCTCTTTACATATTGTTGCAGGGAACATTTTAGAAAATGCTGATCATCACCAATCCCATCTAATTCCAGAGACAGTCCATTTTGGATAATAAAGGCAGAATTTTCCTGGGGAAGACTGTGATTCATATTGACAATTAACTTGTTCCCCTTGTATATTGTTTGGGTCAGGAAATTTTCTCCAAATTGACATGCATAAGGATGGATATTTTTAGCTTTAGTAAAGTTAACACACTAAGATAATACACTGCTTATATTCTTTTGAAAATGTCCACAATCTCCTTCCCATAATGAATAAGTAGTATATGTGGTATTTAGGAAGTAAATTAACTCTGGATGATTACAGAATTGAGTAATACTGGGAGACTTGAATAACTGGCATACTGTGGGCATTTGGAATTTCTAGCTGGAGTTTGCATAAGGGTAACCTCCAGGATAGGCTCTCAACTCTATTTGAAATCTCTTAGTCACTGAAACCTTATTTTGTTACCTTGCTTTTCCCCCTTTTAGTCAAGAAGGCATTTTCAATCCCTCCATGCCAGGGTCAGGTTCATTCCTGGAAATCATGTCCCATGTCACCAGGGAGAATTGATACCCTGGGAGTCATGTCTTATGTAGGGGGGAAGGTAATGAATTTAACTGCAGAGTTGGGCTTACAGAGAGAAAGGCCTCATATGAGCAACAAAAGAGGCTTTCTGGAGGTGACTGCTAGGCATAATTACAGGTAGTCTTGGCCCCCACTTTTCAGCCTTAAGTTTTACTAGAGAAAGCCTCAAGGATGTGGACTTGACTTATTAAGTAGGGGGTTCCTAATTGCACATAACATATATTCTGTCCAAGAAAAACAATCAATTGTCTCACATTATCTTCACTTAGTTGTACAACCATCATTACTCTCAAATTTTAAACAATTATCATAACCCAAAACACCCCAAAGTTCTTCTTAGCTCCTAGGTATTTATCCCTAGTATTAGTGTGGTACTCATAAGCTATTGCTATTAAATATAGTCTATAATATATAATATATAGTTTTTCCTATATGCCATTCTTTTGTTAACTATTTGTACCAGTGTCAAAAATTAGAAGTAGATCATGAAGCACTTGTGGAATTCAAACCTTTATTTTAATTTTTTGCTTTCTTTAAATGAAATTTTATTGAGATATATTCACATAACATACAATCCTTCAATGTGTACAATCAGTTCTTCATAGTATCTTCACATAGTTGTGCATTGATCACCAGAATAAATCTTTGAACATTTTCATTACTCCAAAAAATAAAATAAAAATTAGAATATAAAAGAACATCCCCTCTTTCTCCATTGTTCATTTACTTTTTTTCACACTCATACATTGTTATTTTTAACTTTATCAAAAAATTAAAAAACACATTTCAAACAAAACTAAAACAAAGGACTAAGAAAAAAACAAATAACCTAAAATAACTACATTGCTTCCAAGATATTCCTACTCTACCCCATGAAAATAAACAGAATATAACCCAACAAAGGAATAAGAAAAACAAATAACCTAAAATAACTACATTTCTGCAAAATTGTTCCTACCATACCCCCCAAAAATTTACAAACCATAGTCATTTCTGAGCATTCCCATAATATTAAGCTTATCCTCCATAACTTATCTGTTCTTATTAGATTATTTTTCTGCCTTCACTACTTGCCATCTATCACTAGGTACCCTACATTCTATAATACCATTTATATTACATTTTTTCACAGTGTTCACATTAGTGATAACATACAATATTTCTCTTTTTGTGCCTGGCTTATTTTGCTCAGCACTATGTCTTCAAGTTTCATCTATGTTGTCATATGTTTCCTTCTTACAGCCATGTAGTATGTAAACATCATTCCTTCTAACTGCCATGTAATATTCCATTGTGTGTACATACCACATTTTGTTTATCCACTCATCTATTGAAGGGCATTTAGGTTGTTTCCATCTCTTGGCAATTGTGAATAATGCTGCTATGAACATTGGCATGCAGATATCCGTGTCACTGCTTTCAGGACTTCCAGGTATATACCGAGAAGTGCAATTGCTGGATTGAAGGGTAACTATATCTAGCTTTCTAAGGAACTGCAGGATTGTTTTCCAGAATGGCTGAACCATTATACAGTCCCACCAACAATGAATAAGAGTTCCAATTTTTCCACATCCTCTCCAGCATTTGTAGCTTCCTGTTTGTTTAATGGCAGCCATTCTAACTGGTGTGAGATGGTATTTTGTGGTATTAATTTGCCTCTCTCTAATAGCTAGTGAAGCTGAGCATTTTTTTCATGTGTCTCTTGGCCATTTGTATTTCCTTTTCAGAGAACTGTCTTTTCATAACTTTTGATCATTTTATAATTGGGCTCTCCGTACTATTGTCATTGAGTTGTAGGATTTCTTTATATATGCAAGATATCAGTCTTTTGTCAGATACAGGTTTCTAAATATTTTTCCCATTGAGTTGGCTGTCCCTTCACCTTTTTGACAAATTCCTTTGAGGTACAGAAACTTTTAAGCTTGAGGAGTTCCTATTTATCTGTTTTTTATTTTGCGTCTTGTGCTTTGGGTGTAAGGTCTAGGAAGTGACCACCTAATACAAGGTCTTGAAGATGTGTCCTTACATTATTTTCTAGGAGTATTATGGTACTTTTATATTGAGGTCTTTGATCCACTTTGAGTTAATTTTTGTGTAGGATGTGAGGTAAGTGTCCTCTTTCATTACTTTGGATGTGGATATCCAACTGTTCCTGCCCCATTTGTTGATAAGACTGTTATGCTTCAGTTCAGTGGCTTTGGAGTCCTTATCAAAGATCAGTCAATCATATATCTAGGGGTCTATCTTCACATTCTCAATTCAATTCAATTGATCAATGTATCTGTCTTTGTGCCAGTACCATGGACACTTTTATTAATTCAATTTTATTGAGATATATTCATGTACCATGCAGTCATACAAAGTGAACATTCAATTGTTCACAGTACTGCTATAGTTGTGTGTTCATCACCAAAATTAATTTTTGAACATTTTCATTACCACACAACAAAAATAATAAGAATAAAAATTAAAGTGAAAAAGAACAATTAAAGTAAAAAAGAACACTGGGTGCTTTTTTTTGCCCCATTTTTCTACTCATTCATCCATACACTGGACAAAGAGGAGTGTGGTCCATATGGCTTTCCCAATCACATTGTCGCCCCTCATAAGTGACATTGTTATACAATCATCTACAAGATTCAAGGGTTCTGGGTTGTAGTTTGATAGTTTCAGGTATTTACTGCTAGCTATTCCAATTCATTAGAACCTAAAAAGGGTTGTCTATATTGTGCATGAGAGTGCCCACCAGAGTGACCTCTCAGCTCCTTCTGGAATTTCTCTGCCACTGAAGCTTATTTCATTTCCTTTCACATCTGCCTTTTGGTCAAGAAGATATTCTCCATCCCATCATTCCAGGTCTAGATTCCTCCCCAGGAGTCACATTCCACATTTCCAGGGTGATTTACTCCCCTGGGTGTCAGATCCCATGTAGGGGGGAGGGCAGTGATTTCACCTGCCAAGTTGGCTTAGCTAGAGAGAGAAGGCCACATTTGAGAACAAAGAGGAAATCAGGAGGAGACTCTCAAGGCATAATTATAGGCAGGCCTAGCCTCTCCTTTGCAGCAACAGTCTTCCCAAGGGCAAGTCCCATGGTAAAGGGCTCAGCCCATCAATCCACCATCCCCTATGTCTGTGAGCACATCAGTAAACATTGAGGTACAGAAGCCCAACACACCTGCATTCTCCCCCAGCTCTTCAGGTGCACTCTCCATATTTTTTCATTGTTTTTGTTTTTCTAATTAACCCTATTTTTTAAATTAACTATTAACTATATCAAAAATTTTTTTAAATAAACATACAACAAAAAAACATTTCAAACAAACCATAGCAAGGGAGACAGAAAAAGACAACTAACCTAAAATAACTACTTTACTTCCCAACATGTTCCTCCTCTACCCCAAGAAAATAACCTAATATAGCAACATTTCTGTGAAATTGTTCCTACTATACCCACCAGAAATTAACAAACCATAGTCATTACTGGGCATTCCCAGAACATTAAATTTACCCATAATAGCTTGTCTGTTCTTACTGTGTTATTGTTCTCCCTTCATTAATTGCTCTCTATCACTAGTTCCCCTGCATCCTATATTATAAACCATTTATTTTACATTGCTCAATGTTCACATTAGTGGTAGCATATAATATTTCTCTTTTTGTGCCTGGCTTATTTCACTCAGCATTATGTCTTCAAGGTTTGTCCATGTTGTCATATGCTTCATTACATCGTTCCTTCTTACTTCTGTATAGTTTTCCATTGTGTGTATATATCACATTTTGTTTATCCATTCATCTCTTGAAGGACATTTGGGTTGTTTCCATCTACTGGCAATTGTGAATAATGCTGCTATGAACACTGATGTACAGATATCCTTTCATGTCACTGCTTTCAGAGATACATACCTTTAAGCAAACCTTTTCAATCATGTTCTCCTTCAATGTGGCACTGATACTTATAATCCCATTAATGAACTATCAACACCTTTGTCTACTCCCATATCTTTAAGTTCACCTTCATTAACATGTCTGTACATATTAGGTATTCATTTCCCCTTCACTGGCTTCTGACTATCACTATTTCCCCTGTATTCTTCATTATAAGGCACTGATTTTACATTGTTCAGGGAGTTCATATTAGTGATAACATATAATATTTCTCCTTTTGCATCTGATTTACTTCACTCAGCATTATGTCCTCAAGGTTTATCCATGTTGTCATGTTTCAGGACCTTGTTCCTTCTTACTGCTTGCTCTGGTTTGCTAATGCTGCCTTTATGCAAAATACCAGAAATGGATTGGTTTTTATAAAGGGGGTTTATTTGGTTACAAAGTTATAGACCTAAGGCCATAAAAGTGTGCAAACAAAGGCATCAACAATAGGGTACCTTCACTGAAGAACAGCAAAGGCATCCAGAAAACCTCTGTCATCTGGGAAGGCATAGGCACATGGCTGGCATCTGCTCCATGGTTCTGGTTTTAAAATAGCTTTCTCCCATGAAGTTTCTCTCTAGGCATCTGGTAGTGCTCTCTTAGTTTCTCCCAGCAAACTCTGGACTCACAAAAGTCTACTTCTATGGATGTCTTCAAAATATCCTTCCTGGCTAAAGCAGTGAGCTCCTTCTGTCTGAGTTCTTATAGGGCTTCAGTAAACTAATCAAGACCCATACTGAACAGGCAATGCCACAGTCCATGGAAATAATCTAATCAAATTATCACCCACAGTTGGGTGTGTCACATCTCCATGAGAACAACCCAATCCAAATATCCCACAAAATTGTATTGAAATATCATGGCTTTTTCTTGGGGGGCATAATATATCCAAACCAGCACACTGCTGCATTGTATTCCACTGCTTGTATATGTCACAGTTTTTATCCACCTGTCTATTGAAGAACACTTGGGTTGTTTCCACCTCTTGGCAATTGTGAAAAATGTCACTATGAACATCAGTGTGCAATTGTCTGTTCGTATCACTGCTTTCAGATCCTCTGGTTATATACTGAGAAGTGAAACTGTCGGATTGTAAGGTAACTCAATATCTTGTTTTTTGAGGAACTGCCAAACTGTCTTTCGCAGTGGCTGTAAAATTATATATTCCCACCAGCAATGAATACATGTTCCAATTTCTCCACATCCTCTCCAGCATTTGTAGTTGCCAGTTTGTTTAATGTAGCCATTCTTATTGGTGTGAGATGATACCTCGGTGTGGTTTTGATTTGCATTCCCCTAATAGTTAGTGAAGATGAACATTTTTTCATGTCTTTTTTTACCTATTTGTATTTCCTCTTTGGAAAAATTTATTTCCATGCCTTTTGCCCATCTTATAATTGTACTATGGTCATTGAGTTGTAAGATTTCTTTATGTATGCTGGATATAAGTCTCTTATCAGATATACGGTTTCCAATTATTTTCTCTTGTTGAGTTGGCTGCCTCTTCACCTTTTTAACAAATTACTTTGATGTACATGTTTTGAGGAATTCCCATTTATCTATTATTTCTTTTGTTGTTTGTGCTTTGTGTAAGGTCTAAGAAGCCACCTCCTAATACAAGGTCTTGAAGAGGTTTCCCTACATTGTCTTCTAGGAGTTTGATGATCCTATCTCTAATATTGATATCTTTGATCCACTTTGAGTTAATTTTTGTATAAGGTGTGAGTTAGGGGTACTCTTTCATTTTTTGATATAGATATCCTGTTCTCCCAGCTTCATTTGTTGAAGAGACTGTTCTGTCCAAGTTCAGTGGATTTAGGGGCCTTATAAAAAATCCAGACTTTATTTTCAGTTGTTTTTCCTGAGGAGGTGAGGATACCACATTGTTTCCAGAATATCCCCAAATCACAGGCAACCGCCAAAGCATAGCAGCTGTCAATGTAAATGGTGACAGATTTTCCTTGGGATAACTTGCATTCCAGAGCAGCAGCAACAAGCTCAGCCTGCTGTGCTGAGGAGGCTTCCAGAAGTGTCCCATTATCAACAGTTTCAAAGGAGGTTGTTATTCCATAGCCTGAAATTAAGTCCCTGTGCTCATCATTGTAACAAGAGCCACCAGTAAAACAAACATAGTCAGGGGTTTCCAGCAGTGTGACACTGAAATCTTGCCTTGGACTGAGCACAGAGTTAAGAAGCAGGAGGAAGTCATGAGTTTTATTATCTTCAACAGATTTGGGGATGAAGATTTCTAGGTTTAGAGTTTTAACATGCTTGATGGAAATGTTGGGGTTACTTAATAAGCAAGCTTCAAGGTGTGATAGACAGCTAACAGAAAAAGGCTGGATGTGGAGACTGTTTAGCAAAGTTTCCATGGTGTGAGGCACAAAGATTGTGAGAACTGAGTCTAAGGTGACTTCAGAAACTGCTTGAACCAAATTTGCAGTGGGTCTGACTAGGTGTAGACAAAAGGGAAGGCCTCAATTCCCTGTATCTAATGTCTGGCTATAATAGCCTATGGTACAGTGATGAAAAGCATGTTTCTGGGTTAGCACCCCACATGCATTCCCTCCTTTTTCATCCACAAAAGTTGAAAGGCAAGAGAGTAATTAGGGAGCCCTAGAGAAGGGGATTTCAGCAGCACTTGCTGGAGATTGGAAAGCTGAGAGTGTAGAGCCAGAGACTAAGAAGGGTTCAGGTTGGGAATTTTTGAAGAGATAATAGAGGAGTCAAGAAGTGGAGGAGAAGGAGGTGATCCACAAGCAGCAGTACCCAGCAAGTCTGAGAAATGAGTGGAGCTGCCATTTGGTATTGGGTTGGGGGAAATTGAGGGAGCTTTGAGATGGGAGTGATGTAGTGAGAGTCCCTGAGGGGAGACTATATGGCCAAGGATCTTAACTGAAGGCTGGGTAAACTGACGTTTGTCTTAGAATTATTGTGCCCTTTAGACATTAAAGTGGATGGGAATGTTAAGGAGTCTTGAATACATGAATCAAAAGAAGGGGAACGGAGTAGAAGAACATCAACATATGGGAGCAGAATTGATTGAGAAAAGGAAATATCTGTGATTCCTTGTTTTAATACTTGGGGGAAATAAGAGGGAGACTCAGTGTACCCTTGGGGAAGTACAGTCCAAATGTCCCAGGTGAATGCAAAAAGATATTGGCTTTCAGGTGAAACCTTCACAGAAAAGAAAGTGCTGCAAAGATCTACACAAGTAAAGAATTTGGCATTGGTGGAATTAGGTTAAGAAGCATATGTGGATTAGGGACAAGCATTTTAGGTATAACGGCAGTGTTAATTGTATGGAGATCATGTACGAGTTGTCAGCCATGGTTATTTGTTTTTTGTACCGGAAAAATAGGGGTGCTGCAAGGACTAGTGTAAGGAATAATAAGGCCTTTAGAAAGTAAGATTTGAATTATGGGTTTAGCTTCTTCTATTCCTGTGAGACTTAAGGGATATTGGGGAAATTAAGTCCCTGTGCTCATCATTGTAACAAGAGCCATCAGTAAAACAAACATAGTCAGAGGTTTCCAGCAGTGTGACACTGAAATCTTGCCTTGGACTGAGCACAGAGTTAAGAAGCAGGAGACAAAGGGCTTCACTTGGACAATAATTGGGGGTGTGATTAGGACATGACCAATGTTGGTGGGCTCAGTAGCCCATAAGGTGGAAAAAACTGATGCAAGGGGGTCAGAGGGAAGAAGTGGGGAGTCTACAAGTGCACAGATTAAGGGACAAGATGGAGTCTGGAAGGAGTCTGCCATCATTAGTGAAATTCGTCCTTTTGTTTGAAAGCTGATAGACACATGAAACCTTAAGAAGAAATCTTGCCCTAGGAGGCATGTCAGAGTGGGAGGAAAGGGACAAGGGGTGAGTTCCAGTAAGACCCCCAAATCAGAAGGGGAAAGGTTTAGACAGGGGAGTGGAAAAAGGACAGCTAGCAATCCCCACAAAAGTAAAAACAGCAGTCTGGGGGAGAATCTTGGGGCAGTAAAGTGGGGTTTAGAACAGAGTAGCCCCAGAGTCAATGTGACAGAGGGAGGGCTACCACAGATAGTGATTGGGATGACCCAGAGGGAGGCAGCCAAAACTGTGGTAACCAGGTACATGTTAATCTCCCCCAGAACATCTCCATGCTAAAAAAATCAGGTTAAATGGTGGGGGTGATTTGCTCTTTGTGGGTAGGGATTTTTGAAAAGTCTTTCTTAGTGATATTTATGGGATCATTCACTTTCCCAGTGCCCAGGAAGTTTTCAGTAGTGACAAGCCCCTGCTTTAGGAGTGAGAGATAGGCAACCCTGAGGGTGATTGAGAAGCAGGTTTGGTAATGGGTTGTTTTGCCAAGACTGATGCTGACTTAGCTGTAGCTGCAGGACTACAGATTTTCTCTCTTTTTTCTGTAGCCAGAGACAATCCTGGAATTGGACAATAATGTGAAGAAGGACTTGGGTGTCAAGATTTTGCAGTCAGCAACATTACACATGACTAAAATGAAGGGTTCAAGATGGAGTTCCTCTAAAAGCATGTAGTGATAGTTAATCAGAGCTCCAGGATGACTGTAATTTAGTCATGAGTTTGCATCATAAGTTTCAGTGAAATAGGAGCAATATTCATAAATGGATTCTGCTTCTTTTTGTTTTATGGCCTATACTTTTGAAGGGTCAACTTGCCTGGAAAAAGCAGTGGGAATAGAGTCTAATAACTTTCTTAAGGTGCTGAGCTACTTCCCAATGTTTATCAGGAACATTATCTTGTTTAAGGTAGGATCGAATGTCCGAGATACCTCCAGTAGTAAACCAATGGAGGGCATGTCCCTGGCTGATGGCAAATTAGACTAATAGGAAGAGATCAGGGACACCAGGCTTATAAGTGAGACAGAGGATTTCAAACTGTCAGCAGAAGCTGGCAGGATCTTCTCAGGGATTGGGGAGTCTTTTAGCAAAACTGGCTAATTTGCTTTGAGTCCATGGGGTATAAACATACTGGGGCACATCTCTGTTTCCATTAGTTTCATCCAAAATGGCATGCATCTTAACTTTGAATGGAAACTGAGAGAAAAGATTGGAGCAAGGGGGTAGATGGGAGAGCTTGGAAATAAAGGGGGTGATTGGGTATAGGCAGAGAGGGATAAAGAGGTTTGGGAGGTTTGGAAGTGGTAAGGGGCATGGTGCTTGGAGGGGAGGATGGGAAAGGAGAAGGGCATGGAGGATAGGATGGTGGCTTTTGACTAGAGCAAGAAGTCTTGCCTTTAGTTTCCTTGAAGAGATCAAGGGACTCTGTTTTGGAAGTCTCCATTGGATCATAAGTCTCTGCTTTAAGGTCTATCATGAGACTGTGGGTTTCTCCTATAAAGTATTTCATAAGGTCATGAGTCTTTGTCTTAAGGTATTTCATCTTTTCTTTAGTGGATTCCAACTGTACCTTATTTATGCATTTGCTAGTTTCTAAAAGCCACTTATTAGAAACATTCCATTTCCCTAATATAATTTAATTTGGAACATTCAAAATATCCCCACTGAGACCAAGTAAGCTTAGGGTCATCAGGGATTACCTTTGTCTGCTTTTGTTTAGAAAAGAACAAGAATTAGGTCCAAAATTAGAGAGCATAAAATGAGCAGTAGTCTATTGTGGAGGTGTTCCCTTAGAGTCAACTGACTGTTTCCCATAATAACAGTTAAGCAACAGTAAAGAAACAGTAGAGATGTATCTCACATAATGGCTGAAACAGAGACTGTAACAGAGGGCCCAACCAGACTTCAGCTCAATAAACAAATTTGACCTTGACTGCAACAGAGCAGGAGTTCAAGGTCTGAGAGGGACTAGCCAAAAGAGCCAGATGATGAACCTGGAGAAGATGGAACACAAAGGATTCTTGCTGGTACCTAAGCTCTTCTCCAAACTGCTGTCCTGGCATTGTCCCAGAATCATCCTAGCATCTGCCTTTAAATCCCACTTCTGACACCAGGCTGTTAAGTTGAAAACAGACTCTGAAAACCAAGGTGCATAATAAATTTATTGAGCTATGTGACATGCATGGGAGCACAACTAAAGGAAAGTTATTGCTCAAAGAAAAGTGGCAGGGAAGCAGTTTATATAGCTACTTAGAACAAAGCCAGGGTATGGAGGAATGGAGAGGGGGAGGCAAAGAGGACATGAGATATGTGAGTTGTCAGGGGCAGGATGTCCTTGGGTCATGGGCCATAAATTTTCAAGGAATGTTTGCCATGGTGTTTATGTAGGAATATGTTTATCTGGTGAAGATAAGAAGACTTGCTGGTGTCAGTATCACTTGTTTATTATGGTTCTTCATTTCCCATGGAGGTAATAGTCTTAATTATCACCACAAAGGATTGTTACTATGTCAACTTCCTTCAGTGATTTTCCTGCATCTTCTCTGTAGTTTCCTGGGAAAAAAAGATGAGTTCAAGAAGATCAAGTTGGTTGGTAAGACTATTTACAATTACATTTTCACAAAATATAAGATTACCATGTACCACCCTATTATTAACACTTTGCATTGGTGTGGAACATTTGTTACAATTGATGACAGCAGAGAATATTTTAACATAAAGGATTCAGTCAATCACAATCCCAGAAGTTTGATTTATTGCCAGTTTAAACATATGTCAATAAAGCAACCTTAAAACTATATAAAGGTCAATATTGTCAATTTATTAATAATTACTTAAATTGAGATTAAGTATAACTTTGCTAAATGAGGCAATGGTATCTTTTAATTCAGGAGGCCATTTTCTCTGTTGTACTTAGGGCTTTCTTGTTGGCTGACTTTGTTTTCTATCTGTTCTTTGACATTCAGGTCAACTTATTCTAAACATCTAGCATAGATTCTGTTTAACTGATCAGAATTTTTCAGCTCTTGTTTTTCTGATTCTTGCCCTGCCTATAGGGATGGTTTTCTTGAGGAGGGTCTCCCCAGATGGGATTTACCCCAATTAGATTTTCTCAGACAAGACAGATCCAGGACCCAGGAAGTTGGTGTAATCAGTATCAAGAATCCCTGTGGATGAGACCCTGCAAGGTACCAGTATTTTCTGTGTACCCTCTTGGTTCTGTGATTTTTCTATCCTTGCAAGCAGGTGGCACTTGTCAGTTCACAGCTCCTTACTGGCCTACAGTGGTATGGTGCCTTTAATTCTCAGCAGACACACTACCTGCCATGGGCATGGTTGAGACTGAGGCTGAGGTAGATGATAGCCTTAAACTGTGTTCTGATGTGGATATATTATTTCCCACCAAAACCTATATTCTTTAATGCAATTTTGTGAGGACAGATATTAATCTTTTGATTAAGTGTTTCCATGGAGTTGTGACTCAATCAACCATGGGCAAGATATTTTGTTCAATTATTTCCTTGGAGATATTGACCCCACCCATTCAGGGTGGAACTTAATTAAATCCCTGGAGTCCTATAAGAGAGATCACAGAAAGAAGGAGTGCAGAGCAGCTGAGAGAGACTTTTGGAGAGACCAAGATGCTTGCTGATGCTTGAGGATGCAGACAGAAAGATGTTTGGAGATGCTAAGGAAAGAGAAACCCAGAGATATTTTGAAGAACACAATTTTTGAAATTCCACCTGGGAGCAAATAAGCAGCAGATGCCAGCCACATGCCTTTGCAGCTGGCAGAGCTGTTCTGGATGCCATTGGCCATTCTTCAGTGAAGGTATCTTCTTGTTAATGCCTTAGCTTGGACATATTTATGGCCTTAGGACCATACATTTTTGACCAAATAAACCCTCTTTAAAAAAGCCAATCCATTTCTTGTACTTTGCATAATGTCAGCATTAGTAAACCAGAACAAACTGTTATTTTTTCCAGCCCCTGGATTCTGAATTCTCAGAGTGAGAGCTGCCACTTTTTATGGACCCTGCTCCCACCCTTTCTTGGGGAAGATACACCCTTCAGGGAATTATCCCTTCACCTGACAAGTTAATTTTTCTCTCAGATATTCCTTAACTCTGCCCTTGCCTAGGGGAAATGCTGACTACTGATAAAGCCAGCTGCTTTCTTTATGCTAAAAAGTAAAAACAAAAAACTTTTCAGAGCTGGTCCCCAGCTCCCCAGTTCACCAATCAAGAGCTGAAGTTTGTACTCAGCTCTGTGTGCCCATTTTTTGGGGAGCACATCCCTTTTCTAGTATTCTGCACTCAGTCAACTCCAAACACCTTTGACTTTATTTTTCTATCAGCACTGCATCCTCTCTGCCAGTGAGAGACCCCCAGATTCCTTTCATGTTTCCCCCAGGTTTATCTGGGCTCAGAGCTTGTAATCAGCAGTACAAATTTGTTAATTAAATCTGCAATTGTAACTTGCATGAGTTACCCTCCCTTGCTCCTAGTAGAGACTACTTTTCCCATGGGGAAGTGACTCTGAAACACCTTGCCATGCTAGTTGGGGAGGGGTGCCAGCCTTCACAAATTTGGAAACTTGCTTAGAGTTCTGAGCTGTGATCTCAGCCCTTCCATACTTTTCAGACTGGTGTAGGATATGTGCCTCCCAAACAGTTGCTACATATGATTCCTAGCTATTTACTGGATGTCCTAGAGGACAAAAAGTTTCCACACCTCCCTTTGCCACTGTCTTGCCCTGCCATCTTTCCCTGCCTCATCCTCCTCTACTTTTCCTGAATTAATGTAGGTAGTCCATTTCATCTAGGTTTTCTAATTTATTGGCATACAGTTGTTCATAGCATACTCTTATTGCCCTTTTTATTTCTGAAGGTTTTGTACCAATGTCCCCTTTTTAATACCTGATTTTCATTATTTGAATCCACTATATTTTTTCTCTTTGCCATTCCATAGATGCACAGGAGCTGAGAAAGAGAAGCGAAGAGAAACAGAAGCCCAAACAAGGATGCACAGGAGACAAAAGAGAGAAGCTAAGAGAGACAGAATCCTAAAAATATTTTGGAGAAATAATTTTGAAACCAGAACCTGGAAGTAAAGGACAAGCAGATGTCAGCCATATGCCTTCTTACCTAACAGGTCTTCTGATTCCATTGGCTGATCTACGGTGAAGGTATCCTCTTGTTGATACCTTATTTTAGCACTTTTATGGTCCTAGAACTGCAAAATTGTAACCTAATAAATCCCTTTTATAAAAGCCAATCCATTTCTGGATTGCATAATGGCAGCTCTAGCAAAGTGGAACAGATTTTGGTACCAGAAGTTGAGTGCTGTTGAGTTCCCAAATACCAAACATGTTGGAAAGGCTTTTTAAATGGGTAAATGGAAGACTCTGGAAGAATTGTGAGGAGCATTATAGCAAAGGCCAAGGTTGCTTTGAAGAGACTCTTGGAAGAAATATGGACTCTAAAGATAGTTCTGATGAGGGAGGTCTTAAACAGAAATGAGTGTGTTTAAACAGATGAGTGTGTCATTGCAAACTGGAAGAAATGCCATCCTTGTTTTAAAGTGACTAAGAATTTAGTAAAATTGGGTTCTGGTGTTGGATGGAAGGCAGAATTTAAAAGTGATGGTCTGGGATATTTAGCTGAAGAGATCTCCAAGTTAAATGCAGAAAATGCAGCCTGGCTTTTCCTTGCAGTTTATAGCAAAATGCAAGAAGATACAGATAAGTTGAGAAATGAACTCTTGGGTACAAGGAAACCAGAAATTGATGGTTTGGAGGATTCTGGGCCTCCAGAAAGTGAGACCCCATATCATAGTGCACCACATCAGGTTTTAACAAAACCTGGAACCAGCCAGCCATTTCAGTACAAGCCAGGATTGGAGATAGAGTTATCCAGAAAGGATTTGCAGAAAGTCCTATTGTCTGACAGCTTTGATCCCTGTATGCTGCATGCCAAGCCAAAAAATTTTTGTGAGGTCTGTATATATGGAACCACTGCCAGTCTGGACTAAAAGGGAGAGAAAAGAGACAAATTGAAGGAAAGGTGACTTCAAGGGCAGAGCCATGGGAGCTAAGTTCTGGAGCCAAGACATCTCAGGTCAGGAGAGAAGACTTACCTTCATGGGAAGGATGAGGTTATCCTGGAGGCAGAGGGTGGGACTTCTGCCTTGATGATCAGGAAGACTGCTGCCACCCCAGGCCTCATAAAGGGTAGAGTACATTATCCAAGTCTGGGGAGATCCTTCCCACCACCCCACTCTTTGTAAAGGGGAGAACTTTTGCCCCAGAGATGCAGAGTTTTGGTAGCTCCCCAATGCTTGAGGAGGGTGGGGCTGAGGAGAAGGTGGTCTCCCCAATGCATGGGTATATTTGAGCAATCACACCAGCATTTTGAGAGAACAAGGCTTCCACAATGACCCTTGGAAAGAGTAGGATTCCCACTCTCTCAAGCCCCGGGGATAAAAGGCCCTGCTACAGATGACTATCAGACTTTGAAAACTAATGAAGTATGCCATGCAGGTTTTTTTAATTACTTGGGTCCCTTAAACCATATTTTCCTTCCAATTTCTTCCAATGGCAATGGGAACATTTATCCTATGACTGTTCCTCCTTTGTATATTGGCAGCAGATAACTTGTTCCAAGTTTCACAGGTCCACAGCCAGAGGAGAATTTTGCCTTAGTACAAACCACACCTGTAACTGATTTTGATAAGAATTTGTAATCTATATTGTGATGGAATTAGTGTATCTTTGCATTTGTAAAGAACATGTCTTTCTGGGTCTAAGGGGTGGAATGTGTCACTTTGAAACTATTATGGACACCAGAAGAGCCATGAGCTTGTAATCCAATCTTTTTGGGTGGAAACTTTTGATTGAGTGGTTCCATGGAGTTGTGATTTATCCACCTGTGGGTGAGATCTTTGATTAAGTTATTTCCATGGAGATGTGGCCCCTCCAATTTAGATTAGTTCTTTTCTTTCTTTCTTTCTTTCTTTCTTTCTTTCTTTCTTTCTTTCTTTCTTTATTTATTTATTTTTATTGAGATTGTTCAGATACCATACAACTATTCAAAGATCCAAAGTGTACAATCAATTGCCCACAGCACCACCATACATCCATTAACACAATTTTTTTCAATTTTTAGAACATTTTCACTACTCCAGAAAAGAAACAAAGACAAAAGAAAGGAAACTCACATCCTGCCATACCCATAACCATGGCCCCCTCCATTATTGATTCACAGTTTTGGTATAGTACATTTGTTACTGTTGATGAAAGAATGTTAAAATACTATTAACTGTAGTATATAGTTTGCAATATGTATATATTTTTCCCTATATGCCTCTCTATTATTAACCTCTAGTTACAGTGACATACATTTGTTCTAATTTGTGAGAGAGATTTCTAATATTTGTATAGTTAATCATGGACACTGTCCACCACAAGATTCACTGTTTTATACATTCCCATCTTTTAACCTCCAACTTTCCTTCTGGTGACATGTGTGACTCTGAGCTTACCCTTTCCAACATCTTCACACACATTTTAGCACTGTTAGGTATTCTCATTACATACTACCATAACCTGTGTCCATTTCCAAATATTTAAGTTCACCCTAGTTGAACATTCCACTCATAATAAGCAACTGCTCCCCATTCTTTAGCCTCATTCTATATCCTGATAACTTATATTTCATGCCTATGAGTTTACATATTATAATTAGTTCATATCAGTGAGACCCTGCAATATTTGCCTTTATGTGTCTGTCTTATTTCACTCAATATAGTGCCCTCAAGGATTCTTCATCAACCCATTTCTTTTAAGATGGTTTTGTTCAAACACTATACATTCCGTCCTAAGTAAACAATCATTGGTTCCCCATATAGTCATGTATTTATGTATTGAGCACCATCACCACTCTCTATATAAGGACATTTCTTCCACAAAGATGGAGGAAGAGTCAAAGAAGAAAGAGAGGCAAAAGAAAAAGGCAAGAGAAAGAGAGAAAAACAAACAAACAAAAAACTTGATAGCTAGGTGACAAAAGGAAAGATAGCATTAACCTAAAGTAGAATAAAGAGTCAGACAACATCACCAATGCCAGGAGTCCCATACCCTTCTCCTATTCCCCACCCCCCCATATGCATTTAGCTTTGGTATACTGCTATTGTTACATTAAAGGAAGCATAATACAATGTTTCTGTTAATTCTAGCCTCTAGTTTGCATTGATTGTATTTTCCCCCAATCCCACCCTATTTTTAACACCTTGCAATGTTGACATTCATTTGTTCTACCTCATGTAAAAACATATTTGTACCTTTTATTACAATCATTGAGAATCCTAGGTTTCCCTGAGTTACACAGTCCCAGTCTTTATCATTCATCTTTTGTTCTGGTGTCCCACATGATCCCAGCCTTCCTCTTTCAACTATATTCACAGTCATCTTTGTTCAGTGTACTTACATTGCTGTGCTACTATCTCCCAAAATTGTTTTCCAAACCTCTCACTCCTGTCTTTTCCTTTCTGTCTGCAGGGCTTCCTTTAGTGCTTCCTGTAGAGCAGGTTTCTTGTTCACAAACTTGGTCATTGTTTGTTTGTCAGAGAATATTTTAAGCTTTCCCTAATATCTGAAGGATACTTTTGCCAGATATAGGATTCTTGGTTGGTGGTTTTTCTCTTTCAGTATCTTAAAAATATCACCCTACTTCCTTCTTGCCTCCATGGTTTCTATTGAGAAATCCACACATAGTCTTATCAAGCTTCCTTTCTTTGTGATAGATCATTTCTCTCTTGCTGCTTTCAGGATTTTCTCTTTATCTTTGATGTTTGATAATCTGCTTATTAAGTGTTGTGATGTAGGCCTATTCAGATCTATTCTGTTTGGGGTATGCTGTGCTTCTTGGATCCATAATTTTATGTCTTTCATAAGAGATGGGAAATTTTCTTTGATTATTTCCTCTATGATTGCTTCTGCCCCTTTTCCCTTCTCTTCTTCTGGGACATCAGTGACACATAAATTCTTGCTTTTCATTTTGTCTTTAAGTTCCTGGAGATGTTGCTCATATTTTTCCATTTCTTTCTCTACTTGTTCTTTTGTTTGTAGGCTTTCAGGTGCCTTGTTCTCCAGTTTCTGAGTGTTTTCTTCTGCCTCTTGAGATCTGCTATTGTATGTTTCCAGTGTGTCTTTCATCTCTTGTGTTGTGCCTTTCATTTCCATAGATTCTGCCAGTTGAATTTTTGAACTTTCAATTTCTACCTTATGTACATCCTGTGTTTTCATTATATGGTTGATCTCTTTTGCCATATCTTCCCTAAACTTTTTGAATTCACTTATTATTAGTTGTTTCAATTGATGAATCACAGTTGAAGTGCAAGTGTGTTCCCCTGACTGGGCCATAACCTCATTTTTCTTGGTGTCAGTTGTAGTTTTCTGTTGTCTAAGCATGGTTTCCTTGGTTACCCCAATCAGGCCTCCCCAGACCAGAATGGGCTAAGGTCCCATTGGGAAGAAATATTCAGTATCCAGTTTCCCTGAGGGTGTGTCTTAGAAAATTGGTATACCCTCTGATGCCTCCAGTCACTGTGTTTTTCTGCCCAGCAGGTGGCACCTGTTAGCCTATAATTCTTGACTGATGTAAGTTCTGAATGAAAGGCAGGTAATAGAGCTGGGCCCCACTCCTTTCCTCTTAGAGAAGATAGACACCCTAGGGGGAGGTCATTAGCATTTCAATAATCTCTCACTGTGTGTGCTACACCCTTGTCTGGGTCACAGAACTGGGAACTGAAAATGGCTGAGGATTTCTCCACTGAGTCAAAAAAGGAACAGAGCTAGTCCAAGGTGATCCTCTGGCTCTCCAAGGTCAGTCATCACCCAAAGCCTCTGTCTACTTGTTGGGGATTCATACCTCATAGTGAGCAGTTCGCACTCACTAATTAAAACCCCAGTTGGAGCTCAGCTGAGCTATATTCACTTGCTGGGAGAAAGCTTCTCTCTGGTGCCACAAGGCTTTGTAGCTCAGGCTGTGCGGGAGGGGTCTCCTAATTTGGATCAGCAGTTTTTACTTACAGATTTTATGCTGTGATCTCAGGCATTCCTCCCAATTCAGGTTAGTGTATGATGAGTGGATGGTCAATTTTGTCCCCCTGCAGTTATTCTGGATAATTTACTAGTTGTTTCTGGTTCTTTTTAGTTGTTCTGGGGGACTACTTAGCTTCCATTCCTCTCTATGCCACCATCTTAGATCCTTTCCTAGGTTAGTTCTTGATTAGTTCACTAGAGTACTTAAGAAAGATCAAGGGCCAACAGAGATGGTGATGCTTGGAGATGCTTGGAGATGCAAACAAGACACTTGGAGATGCTAAGCTAAGAGATGAAGCCCAGAGTTTGCCCTGGAGAAGGTAAGAGAGGGCCCCCAGATTCTTAGAGAGAAACACCCTGGGAGAACAAGCAAAGATGCACAGGAGCTGAGACAGAGAAGCTAACAGAAACAGAAGCCCAGAGACATTTTGGTGAAAGACATTTTGAAACCAGAACCCAGGAACAAAGGATCAGCACATGCCAGTCATGTGCCACCCCAGATATCAGGTATTCCAGAACACCATCAGCCATTGTACAGTGAAGGTATCCTCTTGTTGATGCCTTATTTTGGACACTTTTATGGCTTTAGAACTGTAAAATTGTAACCTAATAAATATCCTGTATAAAAGCCTGTCAGTTTCTGGTATTTTACATAATGGTATCTCTGGAACACACCCCTATTATTGAAATTTTCATTGGTGAGGTGTTTTTGTTATAGTTAAAACATGTTAAAATATTTCTGTTAACTATCAACCACAGTTTCCCCTAGGTGTATATTCCCATATACAATTCAAAAGGAAGGTGTAACAACTTTAATTATATATGCACTTAACAAATGAGCTCCAAAATATATGAAGGAAATACCGACAGATTAAAAAGAAGAAAATGACGGTTATATATTAATAGTAGGAATCTTCAATTCACCACTCTCAGTACTATGGAACATCTGTTCAAAAGATGCCAGATTTTGTCAAATGCCTTTTATGCATCAACTGAGATCATGTGGTTTTTCCCTTAATTGATTTTCTTGTGTTGAACCACATTTGCATATCTAGGATAAAATCCACTTGATCATGGTGTACAATATATTTAATGTGCAATTGGATTCAACATGCAAGTATTTTGTTGATGATTTCTGAATCTCTATTCATTAGAGGAATTGATATGTGATTTTTCTTTCTTGTAGTATCTTTATCTGACTTTGAAGTTAGGGTGCTGTTGGTTTCATAGAATGATTTAAGTAGCGTTCCTTCCTATTAAATTTTTTGGATGGTTTGAACAAATTTGTATTAATTCTTGGAATGATTGGTAGAATTCACCTGTGAATCCATGTGGTCCCAGGCTTTTTTTGTTGGGAGGGTTTTTTTAAAATTCAATTTTATTGAGATATAGTCACATACCATACAATCATCTAAAGCATACATTCAATTGTTCACAGTACTATAATATAGTTGTGCATTCACCACAACCAATTTTTGAACATTTTAATTACTTCCACAAATAAAAGTAAGAATAAAATTAAAGTAAAAAAGAACACCCAAGAAATAACCTGTTCCGCCACCCCACCATTATTCATTTAATTTTTGTACCCATTTTCCAACTCATCTGTCCATACTGGATAAAGAGAGTGTGAGCCACAAAATTTTCACAGTCACATGGTCACACCATGTAAGCTATATTGTTATACAATCATCTTCAATAATCAAGGCTTCTGGGTTACAATTAAACAGTTTCTGGTATTTCCTTCTAGCTTTTCCAATACACTTAAACTACAAAGGGATCTCTATATAATGCATAAGAATAACATCCAGAATGACTTCACAACTCCATTTGAAATCTCTCAGCCACTGAAACTTTATTTTGATTCATTTCTCTTCCCACTTTTTGTCAAGAAGGTTTTCTCAATCCCACAATGCCAGGTCAGGCTCATCCCAGGAGACATGTAGCACATTTTCAGGGAAATTTACACCCCTGGGAGTCATGTGCCACAAAGGGGGGAAGTCAGTGAGTTACCTGCAGAGTGGATTTGAAAACACAGAATCCATCTATATGCTGCCTACCAGAGACTCACTTAAGACCCAAGGACAAAAATACATCAAAAGTGAAAGGTTGGAAAAGGATATTTCATTCAAACAACAACCAGAAAATGGTGGAGTTAGCTACAGTAATATTACAAAAAGTAGACTTCAAATGTAAAACAATTAAAAGATACAAATAAGGTCACTATGTATTAATAAAAGGGACAATCCACCAAGAAGACATAGCAATCATAAATATCTATGCATTGAACCAGAGTGGCCCAAAATACATGGGAGGTTTCTGATGACTGATCCATTCTCTTTCTTTTAATTGGTCTGTTGAAGTCTCTATTTCTTCTAGAGCCAGTGTAGGTTCCTCTGTTTCTAGGAATTTTTCCAGTTCACCTAGGTTGTCTAATTGGCATACAGTTTTTCACAGCATCCTCTTATGATACATTTATTTCTGTGGGGTCAGTAGTAATGTTCCTCCTCTCATTTCTGATTTTATTTATTTGCATATTATCTCTTTTACTTTTTTCAGTTTAACTAAAATTTTGTGAATTTTTTGATCTTCTCAAAGAATCAAATTTGTGTCCGGCGCTGCCCCGCTCGGTCCCCGGTTCCCGGCCGGCGAGGGGAAACAGGGAAGGAGAGAGAGAGATGCAGACTGCGCGAACTAACCTGGTCATGAATCACGACTCGAACCACACGGCAGTTGTGAAAGCAAGCCCTTTACTACAGCTAGATGAACATTCTGTGTTACTGGTTCCCACACGGGGCACGGCGCCTCGTGGGAGAGCAGCCTCGATGTGGCCGTCAGGCACGGCTCCTTGTGGGCTGTCTCACCCTACCCCGTCCGGGTAAGACCTTTTATACACAATTAACAACCAATAAGCTTCTAGGCTAGTATCGCGTATACAGGATTTCGATTGGTAGGAGCGGGTGGCGGATACATGCGTCACTATGCGGAAACAGGATGCAGGCGCCATCTTGGCTCACTCGATGGGCGGGGGTAACTCTAGAGCAGGCTGCAGCGCATACGCTAGGCCCGATTCGGGAGGCGGCTTTCCACATCTCCCCCTTTCTTATTTATTTTTGACCCAGTGTCTCCAGTGATGAGCGTGCTCCCGTGAACCCAAATGGTTCACAACCTCTTTGGTGCTTTGGGGAGTCTGGACTAGGCCTCAGCCATCCAGCGGCGGAGCCTCTAGCACCAACCAGAATGCTCACGTCATATGGAGACCAGAGAGTCCGTAAGCTGGAAGCAACGTGACTCTCCCTGCAGTGCTTTGCCTGGCAACTGGGGAACAACGACGGGGGCAGGAACAGCAGTAACCAGAGTCGGGGGTGTCACTAGGTGTCTCTGTGCAATGGCTAGGGTCCAGTCTGGCCACAACTAGGACTCTGCCCTAGAGACCCACCTGAGACAAAATTATGACTACTGGTGTCGCCTTTTACACCCGAGAAACAGCCATGCGATTCGCTACAAATTTTGCTCCAAAGCGCCCCACCTGAGGCGACCAGGAAGGGGTATGGTTAATAAATCGGTCACTATCGGGGGTAACAGAGGTGGGAGTCATAGCCATCATAGTGGTAACACGCAATTGCTGCTGCGCTTGAAACAGGCGTTCTAGCAAACATTTAACAACGACTAATCCCACCAATAATCCCACTGCAATGAGGATTCAATTAGTTAAATTGGGCCAAGAGAACCAGGAAGAAACACTGTGCAATAGTTTCTGTAGAACCTCGCCTAACCCGGAGAGATCGACTTTAACGGGTTTTAACTTGATCCCCCCAATTGTGTCTAAACTAGATTCCACCTGTTGGGAGAGATTAACAAATTCAGGAAAATATGACCTTTTCAGCCAATCAGAGACTCTGGAAATGCTTCCGGTCACGTTGGCCCTGACAGGAGTGACACAGAGTTTAACCGTAAGCCACCGGGTGTCACATGTTTGCTGAAGCACTCTCCAGAGTCCATCTATTTCCAGTCCAAGTTCATCTATCTCCGCTTGGAGTTTCTGAATGGCCTGGAAATTTAAGTTCAGCATCTGATTGTGGCGGCGTAGCACGTCTCGGGTAAGGTTGACCAAGCCATTTACCGTTTCCATCGTTATGGCGAGCTGCCGATCTGTCCATGCTTGTAGCACAGCCTGCCCGATCGTTGGGACAAACAAAGAGGAAGCTACACTGGCAGCATTCGATAGCCATTCTTTTATGCCTCTTGGACGCCTAGACTTAGAGAAGGGGATATTGTTAAGTGAAACAACTTGAGAAACAGGGCCAACCCAGTCGGTTGCCTTGACGGGGAGCCAGACATAACTTGGGCGATACACTAGGATAGCGGGGCGGCGAGGCATCCGGGTCTTTGGAACGGTTTGCAGACTGTAGGAGCAAGCCCTGGAAGGAAAAGGCACCTTTGAGTCTCCTTTTTACTCAAGATCCCTTCACAAGACTGGCGGCTCTTCCCTGTAACGTTAAGAAATTCAAGCAAGACTCCCTTACTTAACTCGCCATTACCAGTTTCACAAGTAGCATTCGCCGCAACTGTGGTGTTGACAACCTTGACAGAGAGGTTAGCAAAAGAGAGGATCAGTGTGTCATTGGTGAGGGGGAAGGACTCGTTGAAGCTTGTGGAGGAAATATAGTTCCACTAAAAAGAAAAAGGCAGATTAGAAGGATTGCTATAGGAGAGCAAAGAACAGAGTTACCGATCCTCTTTTTGGGCAACCGCGGGGTGGTCAGTCCTACTATTATCGTCTTGTCGGTCGTCGCCATCATCAGCAGGGTCGGAGGCTTGGTCTAATGGTTCAGGTTGTATATTCGTTGGCGTTTCTGACAGCTGTTCCTTGGCTTCTTCAGGTGATGTCACGGTTCTCACCAGTCTTTCCGGAACCCACACTGGTTGACGTCCTGGTTCCTGGGGAAAAACACAAACAGAGCCTCTGGCCCAGCTGAGCACCGGGTCAGGGCCTTTCCACTGCCCCGACAGGACATCCTTCCAACGGACTAGACCTCTATGCGGAGGACTCGGGGTGGTGTGTTGCAGGGCAGGTGTCATTCCTTGTGAATTTTCGTTTAAAAAATTATATGTGAGCAAGGCTACAGACAGTCGAGCTTTTGGGGACAGGCCATGGCCTATACCCTCTTTCTGTTTTTTAAGCAAGTCTTTGAGAGATCTGTGCGCTCTTTCAATGATTCCTTGCCCCTGAGGGTTATAGGGGATGCCATGTTTTAATTGGACATCCATGTTGTCACAAAATTTTTGGAAGGATTTACTAGTGTAGGCAGGCCCGTTATCCGTCTTTAACGTCTTTGGCTTACCCCAAGCTGCCCATGCAGCAAGGCAGTGTGCAATGACGTGGGAGACTCTTTCTCCTGGTTCAGCAGAGGCAAATAAAACTTGGGAGCATGTGTCCACCGACACATGTAAGTACTTGATCTTACCATACTCTGAATGATGAGTGACATCCATCTGCCAAGTATCCCCTGGGGTGAGACCCCTAGGGTTGACCCCAACCGAGGGGACTGCTCTCTGCTCTGCACAATTGTTGCAGGCTCGGACAATATCTCGAGCAGCTGCACGTGGTATGCTGAACCGCTTAGCTAGGGTACCTGCATTGATGTGAAACTTGGCATGGAATTCTCGGGCTTGTTGATACGGTACCAGCGTCGGAAAGATGTGCAGCTGTCGAGTGGCTACATCTGCGCTATGGTTCCCCTGGGCCATAGGGCCAGGCAAACCTGTGTGGGCTCTAATATGGGTTATGTAAAAAGGGTGTTGCCTGGTCCATATAACCTCCTGTAGTTTGGCAAAGAACGTCCTTACTGTAGAGGAATGTTTAACAATGCCCACCGTTTCTAAAATTTGTACAGAGTTCACAACATAAGCAGAATCCGAGACGACATTTAAGGGCTCGGAAAGGCTTTCCAGGACTGCAATGATAACCTGCAGTTCTACCCATTGAGGCTTTTGTGGTTGGAAGAGCACTGTTTTAGGAGTGTCCCCCTCCACACAATACGCCCCTGTTCCAGAGCTGGAGCCGTCCGTGTATACGGTGGGGGCGCCTGCTAGTGGCCTAGGAGAGGTTACTTTGGGAAAAATCACTGGGTGCCGGGTGACAAACTGCAAGAGAGGAGCCTTAGGGAACTGATTGTTAATGGGACCAAGAAATGTACACCGGAGAATGGCCCATTGATCTATGCATCCGGTGAGTATCTCAAGCTGCTGGGAAGAATAAGGCACCCTGAGATTTTTGGGCTGCTGACCGAAATGCTGCACAGCCCTTTTAATGCATTCTAGGGCCAAGTCTGCAACCGCTGTAGGATAGTGCTCTAGGACTTTTTTGGGGGAAACTCCAGGGTGGACCCAGAGCAGCGGCCCCCGCTGCCACAGTACCGCAGTGGGCTGTAATTCTGTCGGCAGCACGCAGGCTTCAAAAGGCTCATCAGGGTCTATTCTCTTCAATGCAGCGCCACTGAGCGCCTGTTCCACCTGGCATAGTGCTCGCCTTGCCTCTGGAGTGAAGCTTCGAGGTGAGTTTATATTAGAATCCCCCTTCAACAGGTCGAACAAAGGTGTTAGTTTGACATTGGGTATTTTTAGGTATGGACGGATCCAATTGATATCCCCCATGAGTTTTTGTAGATCATTGAGAGTGTGTATATTGTCTAGCCTGAGAGACACCTTTTGGGGGGAAACATGAGTGGGTGCGACTTTCGCCCCCAGGAAAGTGGTAATGTCAGTCATTTGGATTTTTTCAGGGGCAATCTCTAGGTTAGCTTCTCTAAGACTAAGGACTAAATGTGACAAAACTGTTTTAAGAAGATCTGTGTCTCTATGGGCTAAGAGAATGTCATCCATATAATGGATGATTTTCACTTGAGGGAACTGCTGCCGAGTGCTAGCTAGCTTCGCAGCGACATACAGCTGGCACATGGTAGGACTATTAGCCATGCCTTGGGGCAGGACTGTCCATTCAAAGCGTTGACAGGGCTCCTCTTGATTACTAGAGGGCACAGTAAAGGCAAACTTAGGGGTGTCTTCAGGGTGGAGCGGAATAGAAAAGAAGCAATCTTTCAGATCTATGATGAAAATCGACCAGTGCTCCGGTAATGCCGAGAGGAGGGGCAGTCCCATCTGAACGGGCCCTAAAGGCTCCATGCAATCGTTAATAGCTCTTAGATCATGTAGCAGTCTCCATTTACCAGATTTCTTTTTTATTACGAATATAGGGGTGTTCCACGGTGACGTGGAAGGGGCGATATGGCCCTTTTCTAGTTGTTCTGATACTAGGGGCGTGCAACGCTGCAAGTTTTTCCTGTGGCAAGGGCCACTGAGGCACCCACACCGGAGCCTCGGTTTTCCATTTTAGTTTTATAGGTGTGGGTGGGAATCTCTCCTCAGTGGCCCCTATGAAAAACCCAAGCCTCGTCTGTCAGACTTGGGGGCAGCTTGTATAGGCTCCGCACGTCCGTGCAGTGAAGCTCCTAAACCCTTGCCGGGGGTATACCCCATTTCTTTTAGCAGTCGCTTAGAGGTTGGGGAGTAGCCGCTAATTAAAGTAACGTCCATTTGGGTCAGAATGTCTCTTCCCCACAAAGACACAGGCAGGGCTAATACATAAGGCTGGAAACTGCCTTGGTGTCCTTCTTCATCGGCCCAATGAAGGGCAGCTGCACTGAGCATGGGCGCTGAAATTTGGCCTATTCCTCTAATGGGCTCTTCCGCCCTGCTCGTTGGCCAGGTGGGGGGCCATTCTTGTTGTCTTATGATAGACCGATCGGCCCCTGTATCGAGCAGGCCCAAGAAAGATCTGCCTTGCACCTTAATGGTTAGCATAGGTCGAGACTCCAGGGACATATGGAGTCCCTCAAAAATCGCTCCACTGGATCCGAACCCTTTTTCCCCTCTCTGTCTGATTCTGCTTGGAAAGACTGCATGTAAGCTGGGTAAGAGCAGGAGCTGCGCCAGCTTATCACCTTCTGCAATGACTAAGGTGCCCCGCTGAGATTGAACCATAACTTGGGCACGGCCTGTGAAATCTGAATCTACAAGTCCTGGTATAACTGTTAATCCTTTCAGGGCCGTGGATGCTCTTCCCAATATGAGCCCTACAGTACCAGCCGGTAAGGGCCCCTTGAAGGAGGTCCCTACTAACTGGACACCCATGGAGGGGGTTAGTACGAGTCTGGAGGTGGCACAGAGGTCCAGTCCTGCTGAGCCGGGGGACGCACGAATTTGATCGGATCCTGTGTTGTCGAATGGCATGCAAGGGGGTCCGTCGAAAGGGCGGACCCCCTCTTCCCGTTTTTTGGAATCTGCTCGGGGCGGCCAGAGAGGCGTCTACCCTGCGCATCGAAAACCGATTTACAGTCTTCTGCGCGGTGGGGGCCTTTGTGGCAACGGCCACACGGCCTGGTTGCTGCACCTGGTTCGCCAAACCGTTGAGTGGCAGGGGGTTGACGTCTATTGGGACAATCTCTCTTAAAGTGCCCTGATTGGCCACAGCCATAGCACCCGTTAGACTTTGCCCCTAAGGTTCTCGGGCTTTTTGTAGCCACCTGTAGGGAGCTGGCTAGCATGGCAGCTAGACCTGCATTAGTTAAAGGGCTGCCAGCATCTCTACAGAGCCTGACCCACTCTGTCAAATTTTTTGCTCTGTTTTGTGCCAGGATAACTTTGCACTCCTTGTTGCACTGCTCAAAAATCATTTGCTTAACCACAGTCTCTGCTACTCCTGGATCTGAGAAGATTCTCTCAGCTGCGGTTTGCATCCTGGCTACAAAATCCGCAAATGGTTCTGTGGGGCCTTGGTGTATATTGCTGAGTGAGGCCTGAGCCTCTCCCTCACCTGTTAGCTTTTTCCAGGCACCCACAAAACAGCGGAAGATCTGGGCATAGACCTCTTGTGGGAAACCCGTTTGGTTCTGGGCATGGGCGCCTCTCCCCAACAGCATGTCAGCATTCCACCCGCCACGTCTCCCCGCCGCATTCCTTGCGGCCTGCTCTTCAGCTAACTCCTCAAACCATGCTTTCCAATCTATGAATCGGCCTGACGGCAAGCAAGCACGGGCTAGCTGAAAAATATCTGCGGGTGTATGATTTAGAGCAGAGAGGTTCTCGATCATGTTCAAGGTATAAGGGGCATTGGGGCCATACTGATGGACGGCCTGCCTCAATTCCCTCAATAGTTTGTAATCATATGATTCGTGCCGATTGCCACCTTGGGGATTGATAATAACCGGGTACATTTCTGAGACTGGCTGCGGCTCAAGTGGCTGGTAGCCACCCAGCATGCCAAAAGGTCTAAATGTTGTGAAAGGGTTCCATCTCCAGAAATGTCTCCCACCACTACCTAATGGCAAAGGGTCCTGAGGGCCTGTATACTCGGGCGGGGGGTACGGCAAAGGTTGCCCCTCCCCTGACCGACCCATCGGGGTTTCCGGGTCTGGCAGCAAAGGATAATTACATTTACTGGGCATGGCCACTAGAGGGAGCTCTCGGCAAGGTCCTTTGGTGGGACCGCCCAAGGCGTCAGTTGGGAGCTGGGGTGTCCCTGGGGGTGCAGCGGTAGACATTGGCGGGGCGGAAGGCCGCACGGGTGTGGCGGGAGGCTCCTCCCACTCAATTAGCGGGGATGCTTCCGCCTTCTCGTCAGTATCGCTATCTGACTCTGAGTCAGAGTCACTGGACTCCGGCGGTTTGCCCTTACAGGAGCCGTCCGCTGACGAAACTGACTGGGTTTCTTGGAGCGCGCACCGTGCTTCTTGCAAGACAGAGGACGGGCTTAGGCCGGTAGCCGATTCTAGTTCAAGGACCGCACGGACGGTCTCCCATATGGGTACTAGAATCGGGTCCATACACACGCCCGTCTGGCGCGCTCGGTCTATGTCGCGACCGAGCTTCATCCAAGAGGGTAGGCTAAGGCTGCCGGTGCAGGCAAACCAAGGGGCAAAAGTATCAACATCATCAAGAAAACGCTGAAGGGAGCTTTTCCTGACCGAGATACCCCGTTGTTTCAAAAGGTTCTTTAAGGGAGCTAAGAGAGGTGAACTTCCGGACTGCCCCATGATTGCAGTCGGCACTATACTTCAGTCACTCGGAGAGCTCTTCCGAGTCCCCCGGGGTCACCTGAAAACCCACGGGCCCTAACTATCATGTAATAAGACGCACTCACCTTCTCGCGTTGATCAGGCGCGGGAAGTCCGCCGTAAGCTCGACGCGCAGCGCTGCTCTCCTCACAGAGGGACCGTCGAGAGCGAGGCAGGAGGAGGAGCTTCCCCGTACGGGCCACCACTTGTCCGGCGCTGCCCCGCTCGGTCCCCAGTTCCCGGCCGGCGAGGGGAAACAGGGAAGGAGAGAGAGAGATGCAGACTGCGCGAACTAACCTGGTCATGAATCACGACTCGAACCACACGGCAGTTGTGAAAGCAAGCCCTTTACTACAGCTAGATGAACATTCTGTGTTACTGGTTCCCACACGGGGCACGGCGCCTCGTGGGAGAGCAGCCTCGATGTGGCCGTCAGGCACGGCTCCTTGTGGGCTGTCTCACCCTACCCCATCCGGGTAAGACCTTTTATACACAATTAACAACCAATAAGCTTCTAGGCTAGTATCGCGTATACAGGATTTCGATTGGTAGGAGCGGGTGGCGGATACATGCGTCACTATGCGGAAACAGGATGCAGGCGCCATCTTGGCTCACTCGATGGGCGGGGGTAACTCTAGAGCAGGCTGCAGCGCATACGCTAGGCCCGATTCGGGAGGCGGCTTTCCACAAATTTGATTTTGTTAATTCTCTCTGTTTTTTAATTGTCAATTTCATTTATTTCTCCTTTGATCTTTGTTATTTCTTTCCTTCTGCTTGCTTTGGGATTAGTTTGCTTTTCTTTTCCTAAATCCTCCATGTGTTAACTTAGGACTTTCATTTTATCTCTTCTTTTTAAATTTAGGAGTTTATGGCTGTAAATTTCCCTCTCATCGCAACCTTCCCTGCATCTCGTAAGTTTTGATATTGTGTGTTCTTGATTTCATTCATCTCCAGATAGTTACTGATTTCCCTTGCAATTTCTGCTTTGAACCACAAATTGTTTCAGAATCTGATTTTAGCTTCCATATATTTGTGAATTTTCCAGTTCTCTATCTGTTATTGAAATCCAGCTTAATTTCTTTATGGACAAAGAAAGTGCTGTGTATAATTTCAAACTTTCTAAATTTAATGAGACCTTTTATGTGACTCAACATGTGGTCTATGCTGGAGAATGATCCATGGGCCCTTTAGAGGAATGTGTACCCTTCTATTTTGGGTGCAATATTCTGTGTATGTCTCTAAGTTTTATTCATTTATCATATTATTCAATTTATCTGTTTCCTTACTGATATTTTGTCTAGATTTGTTATCTATTGATGAGAGTGGAATATTGAAGTCTCTATATTGTAGACTGTCTTTTCTCCTTTCAGTTTTGCCAGTGTTTTCCTCATGTATTTTGGGGCACCCTTGTTAGGTGCATAAATATTTATGATTGTATTTTCTTCTTGATGGATTGTCCCTTTTATTAATATATAGTGTCCTTTCTGTCTCTTATAACATCCTTTGATTTAAAGCCTATTTTGTCTGATATTAGTATACCTATTCCAGCCTTTTTTTGGTTACTGTTTGTATGGAACATCTTTTCCCTACCTTTCATTTTCAACCTATTTTTGTCTTTGTATTTAAAGTGAGTCTGTTGTAGATAGTATATAGTTGTTTCATACTTTTATATCCATTCTGCCAAGATGTGTCTTTTGATTGGGGTGTTTAATCCATTAGCATATAATGTTATTACTGTAAAGGCAATACTTAATTCAGCCATTTTATCCTTTGGTTTTATATATCATATCTTATTTTTTTCCTCTTGTTACCCTTTTAGTTACCCTTATTGATAACCCTCGTTTCCACACCCTACTCCAAATATCTCCCTCCTGTCTTTTCCTATCAGTCTGTAGAAATCCACTTAGTATTTCTTGTAGGCCAGGTCTCTTGTTGACAACCTCTCTCAGTTTCTTTTTGTGAATGTTTTAAAATTTCCCTCATTTTTGAATAAGAATTTTGCCAGTTAAATAATTATTGGCTGGTAGTTTTCTCTTTCAGTATCTTAAATATATCATACCACTGCCTTCTTGCTTCCATGGTTCTGATGAACAATCAGATCTTAGTCTTATTGAGCATCCCTTGTATGTGATGAATTGCTTTTCTTTTGCTGCTTTCAGTATTCTCTCTTTATCTTTGGCATTTGACATTCTGATGAGTATGTGTCTTGGAAGGTCTATTGGGATTTATTCTATTTGTGGTAAGTTGTGCTTCAATGGCTTATATATTTATTTCATTAATAACACTTGGGAAATTTTCAGCCATTATTTTCTCAAATATTCTGTCTGCCCCTTTTCTCTACTCTTCTCCTTCTGCAACACCACTGATGCATTTGTTTTTGCACTTGTTGTCATTCAAATCCCTGAGTCCCTGCTAAATTTTTTCCACTCTTTTCTCTATGTGTTCTTCTGTTTGTAAGATTTTGGTTGTCCTGTCTTCTTATTCACTGATTCTTTCTTCTGCTTGCTTAAATCTGCTTTCATGTCTCTAGCATATTTTCAATCTTTTCTATTTTGCCTTTCATATAATTTCTATGTTTCTTTTCATAATTTCAAATCCTTTTTTATGCTCACCCAGTGTCTTCTTAATATCCTTTATTATTTGCCATATTTTACTTCATCTCTTTGAATTGACTTAGGGGATTTGTTTCAACATCTTTGATTAGATTTTCCAAATTCTGAGTCTCTATTGAAGGTTTAATTTTTTCCTTTCTGCCATAGCTTCCTCTTCCTTAGTCTGTCTTGTAATTTTTTGCTGTTCTCCAGACATCTGATTATCTTGATAAGTTTGCTCTGAAGGTCGGTTTCTCTCTCTCAACCAGCATTTCATTTTTCATTGAGTTTGTGTTAAGGCTCTTCTTTGACATTGACACTTGATTCAACTTATTCTAGACCTGTGGGATTGCCCATGTTTAACTGATCAGATTTTTCCAGTTCTTCATCTGACACTTGCCCTGGGTATGCAGTACAGTTTTTGAGATTGCACTATTTGTGCAATTGTTTCACCCCCATGTGAAACTTTTTTCTATCCCTTCTCTGAGAATTTTGATCTGTTCTGTTTGGTTTTGATTTGCCTCTCTACATTTTTTACACTCCTTTAATTTCCTCTTGTTGCTTTTTCCTACAGGGAAAATTCTTGAAGGAGAGTCACTCTAGATAGTAGTTCCCCAGCTCAGTATTCCCCAGCCAAAAGAGTACCAGGGTCCCATAAAAGAGGTGCAATCCATTTCCAAAGAGCTCTGAGGATAGAGTCAGGAAAGACAACAAAACCTTTCTGATCAGTCCCCAAAGCCATCCTTTCTGGGCTTGCCCAGAATATGGCAACCTTCAGGAAACTGTTCCACACAGCCCTGGGGATACACTGTGTCTTTAAACCTCCACTGCCTACACCCCTATTGGGGGCAACTTTGTATACCTCTATTGGCAGCAGTGTTGGAAGGATGGTCATAGCCATTCCTGTATTGGGTGGGCTAAAACAGCAGCTCAGAGCTGGGACACAGCAATCTGAATTTGCCAATCAAAAGCTGTGATAAGTACTTAGTCATGCCTCCCCTTGTTTTTGGGGAAGAGGACTTCAATGTCTGTCTCTGTTTGCAGCAGCCAGACAGGGACTGGACCACAAGGTGGCCCACCTGGAGAGTGGAGGATAGACTCCTGCAGCCTCTACAGAGCAAGATACTCACAGTTCTTTCCTGCAGTTCCTCAGCCTCTTCCTCTTGCTCTTCCCTGGATGTGATGCAGTACTCCCCTGATTTCAAGAGCCCCAGAACTGCTTTTTAAGGCACTACTTGCCTGTGCATTGGATGTTTTGGAGGAGGAGTGGGTCCTGGAGCTCCCTACTCTACCATCTCCCTGGGAAATTCCTTGAATTAGCTTTTAATAAAATAAATGAGAAAGGCTGTCCAGTAGTCATTTATAGCTCAGGTTCTAGTCAGGCATGCCTGCGTTAGAATTCCACCCCCACCACTTACAGCTGCAAAAGGTTTTGCAAGTCTCTTAACTTCTCTAATCCTAAATTTGCTTACCTTTAAACAGGGAAGAAAACTACAACCACAATAATGCAAACTTAACATATATTGAAGGAGTTTATTGTGATAATTAACTGAGAAAATAGAAGTAATTACCTGGTACAGTGCCTGACTGTAATAGTCATTTTGTGATAGGATAAAATTCTGAGATAACTAAGTTTTTTCCTGCATTTTCTGATTTCATGAGATCCTTTAGACATTGAATTATTGGTTTTCATAGCACTTGAAAGCATTATTCACACAAGTGAATGAGGAAACAAAGGAACCCTGAGTGCAATCATTTTTGTTTCTAAAAATATATTTTAAAACTCCTAGAAGAGATAATAACTTTGAAATCCAAAACATATTTTAACCCCTAAATTAAGATTACTGAAAAGGAAAGCATTTTTTTTTTTTGCTGTAGTTTCAAATGTTTGATTGTGAGTCAAGAACTTAAGGTCTATTGCAAGATAAGTGAAGTAAACTCAAAGAAAATGATGTTCAGATAGGGGAAGAGGACTTCAATGTCTGTCTCTGTTTGCAGCAGCCAGACAGGGCCTGGACCACAAGGTGGCCCACCTGGAGAGTGGAGGATAGACTCCTGCAGCCTCTACAGAGCAAGATACTCACAGTTCTTTCCTGCAGTTCCTCAGCCTCTCCTCTTGCTCTTCCCTGGATGTGATGCAGTACTCCCCTGATTTCAAGAGCCCCAGAACTGCTTTTTAAGGCACTACTTGCCTGTGCATTGGATGTTTTGGAGGAGGAGTGGGTCCTGGAGCTCCCTACTCTACCATCTCCCTGGGAAATTCCTTGAATTAGCTTTAATAAAATAAATGAGAAAGGCTGTCCAGTAGTCATTTATAGCTCAGGTTCTAGTCAGGCATGCCTGCGTTAGAATTCCACCCCCACCACTTACAGCTGCAAAGGTTTTGCAAGTCTCTTAACTTCTCTAATCCTAAATTTGCCTACCCTTTAAACAGGGAAGAAAAACTACAACCACAATAATGCAAACTTAACATATATTGAAGGAGTTTATTGTGATAATTAACTGAGAAAATAGAAGTAATACCTGTACAGTGCCTGACTGTAATTAGTCATTTGTGTGATAGGATAAATTCTGAGATAACTAAGTTTTTTCCTGCATTTTCTGATTTCATGAGATCCTTTAGACATTGAATTATTGGTTTTCATAGCACTTGAAAGCATTATTCACACAAGTGAATGAGGAAACAAAGGAACCCTGAGTGCAATCATTTTTGTTTCTAAAAATATATTTTAAAACTCCTAGAAGAGATAATAACTTTGAAATCCAAAACATATTTTAACCCCTAAATTAAGATTACTGAAAAGGAAAGCATTTTTTTTTTTTGCTGTAGTTTCAAATGTTTGATTGTGAGTCAAGAACTTAAGGTCTATTGCAAGATAAGTGAAGTAAACTCAAAGAAAATGATGTTCAGATACATAATTTTCAAACTATTGAATGCCAAAGATAAGGAGAGTGTTCCGAAAGCTATCAGAGAAAAACAATACATACAATGGATTTCAAGTAATATTAAATGTTGATTAATCACTGGAAACCATAGAGTCAGGGTTGTAGTTGCACAAAATGTCTAAAGTGCTGATATAAAACAATTGCCAACCAAGAATTTTCTATCCATCATTAATGTCTATCAAAAATGTGATGGAGAATACCATATTTCCAGATTTAAAAAAAAATTAACAGTTTCCAACCATTAAGTATGTTCTGTAAGAAGTGGTATAGGGGATTCTTCAGTCTGACAGGAAAGTACACTAGACAGTAGATTGAAGCATTACAAAGAAAAAAAACATGTGATAAATGCAACCGTATTTGTAATTATAAATGCCAGCATTACTGTATTGTATTTCTTCATATATAATTCCCCTTTTGACAGATAAATTTTCCAAAATGCAAATACATAAAAGTAATAAAAAATCTATAATTTTGTACATGTAATGTATAAAGACATAATTTGTAACAAGCACAACACAAAGTAGTGGATGGATGGAGACAGGAACAGTGAATGTATATGCAGTTGAACTTAAGTTGATATAAAATCAAATGTGAATAGAGTCAAGAGGTTGTACTGGAAGTTACTTTGCTGCAAGCCTCACTGAGATATGCCAAATGACCACAGTATGATAGGCCCAAGACAACAGTAGTACTGAAAACCTTAAAGAGTGTCCAGATCCCTAACTGAGACTCTATCAAAGTTTCATTCACTAAGACTATTCATCAGAAACTTAGAGCCTCCAGAGTGCTCCTATGTCAGCTAAGTCCAAAAACCCAGAGTCAATAGCCACTTCAGGAACATCAACTAGATGTGTCCCCATTTCTCATAAAGTTGACACCCCTTTTCAACATGAACATGTTAGGGTGGTCAATGCCTAGATATCCCTGAAGATCAGGAAATTGATAGAACTAGAGGAAGGGATAGCAACAGACAAGATGTAATTTAACAAAGGATTATGAATACTGAATATTTATATAATTTTCTTTTTCTTAGTTGCTAGGGTATTAGAAGAGTTAGAAGGAAAGAATTGAAATGGCAGAATTGTAATCCACAGAATCCTTTGAAATTTGTTCTATAGCTACTTGTTAAATGGTAATTTGAAAGCTTTATCTTTTCGTATATATGTTGTATTTCACAATAAGAAAATAACTGAAACTATGGCAATATAACTTGTAATAACTTTGGAAATTTCCTGTATATTTATTTGTTAAATCATACATTGAAAGATATTATCTTTTTGTATATATGATACATTTCCTAAGAAGGAAATAACAGAAACTATGAAATTGTAACCTAAAATATTTTTTGAAATTTACTAAATAACTGTGAAATTACACTTGGGAAGTTGTCATTTTTACGTATCTATGTTATATTCTACAATAAAAATGAAGGAAAAAATCAAATGTGATTGTTACAAATAATTGATAAATTTTAGCCCCATGATAAATGCAAAAAATATATATGAAAAATAAATAAAGTGACATCATCAACATGGAAATATAAGACATCACCTGGAAAAGTTTCACCTTGGAATCAAATAATTAAAGGGCAAATCTTATTTTCTTGGATCTCTGGAGTATGATCTAGACTGGAGAAAGACTCCACAAATGCTTATTTGGAGAAGAAGGAAAAAATTAAGGTAGGGGAATTGCATACTGGACATACCAGTCCAGACACTTTAGCCTCATTCAGTCCTGCACTGCTCAGGAGTCACACAGAAGAAGCAGGGCTCTGGTCCCTCCTGCCATGGATGCAGACCAGAGAGCCACTCAGAGCAGTGAGTTAGAATCCCACAAATATCCAGACACAGGGACCAAAGACTGCAGAGACCCAGGGGTAATACAAGCAGCTGAGGATCATCCCATAAAAAGCACCCCAAGGAATAAAGAGACTGTGGCAGAACTTTTAGAAAGAGATGTACACACTCAATCCAGTCTCTATTTCCTGGATCACAAGAATGCAAAATGGACTTTTCTGGATTGGCACCATCTACTCCTCATGGTGAGATACCTTAATGGAGAAGAAACTGAAGGCAGAAAACCCCATGGAATAAAGGGGGGAAGTGAACTGCTCTCAGATTTGGGGTCCAAAAACTGAAAATGTGATGAAAAGAGGACACCAAGTGTGGGAGAGAAGTTAAACAAATCATACAAACTAGGGAGACATTTCTTCAGAGAAACAAACAAACAGATCAATTTCTGGAGGAGGAACAGAATGCAGGAAGCTTTCTCCTGAAAGTGAAACAATTGCACACTAAAGGGCAATCTTAAAATTGTAGCACATATCCAGGGCAAGAATTAGATGAAGAACTGAGAAAATCTGAACAGTTAAACAGGGGTTACTCTAAAAGACAAGAATAAGTTGGACTAGCCATCAAAGAAGAGCCTTTCCACATAGCAGATATAAAATGAAACCCTAGACATGATACAGAAACTAACCTTGAGAATTATAACATCAAATAATCATATGCCCACACATCAGCAAATTATTACAAATCAAAATAAGAAGCAAAAAGATATGGCTCAATCAAGGGAACAAATGAAAACTTCAGAGGAGACACAGAATTTGCAACAACTAATCAAAGAAGTTCAAACAAATCTCCTAAAACAATTCAAGGAGATGAAGGAAAATATGAATAGAAATAAACAAATGATGCATATAGAGCTAAAGGTATTAAGATGACAATGTAGGGGAATGAAGAAGAATTACAAAGTATAAAAATAAACACAGAAATTATAGGGATGGGTGACCTCATCAACATAGTGACATAAACAGCTACTGGAAATTTCTCCCCAGAAAATCAATGAAATAAAAGGACAATTCTGCCTTGCTCCAAACTCCACAGGAAGATATAGATTGTAGAGTGTCCCTATAAATGCTGAATTGAAGGCAGAGATAAATATCAGGTAGGAAAATCCTATCCTGGACTGGCCAGTCCTCTCCACTCCCCTCACTCAGTCTCTCACAGCAGGTGACTCCCTCAAACTGGGGACACAGAATATAAATTCCCTCACAGCAGGGACACAAACCACCACAATTTGGAGACCTTGGGGCAGGGGAGGATACTTCAAGGTCCAGATTAGTGAGGGGCAAAGAGTCTGAGAAAATGTGGACAGAGAATTATTTCCAGCACTGTGTCTCAAATCACTGCACCCACCCCAGAGGGAAAGAGTAGCTGGTGGCTGGATCCTTGCCTGGGGGATGGCTGGAAAGTGGTACATCTGGGGGATTCCTCTGCCACAAATAAAGTGGGGGACACAGCCCCACATTGAGTCAAATTTTGAATGGCAAAATGAGGACATAGGAAACCCACAGTTTCAGCCTGCCTGGTCAAAGGCAGCCTGGACACCAAGGCAAAATGCTTCTGGGGAAGATTAAGTTATCAAACAATGCCATCTGCTGGACAGACAAGAAAGTGCAAGGGAATCAAAGGGGTTTTCATAGACTATCCAGATGCTATTTAAGTCCCACAGGAGCTTGTCTAGCTCCCATGCAAGGAAACCTGCCATGGCTTTGGCTAGGAAATATGGATGAACAACTGTTAAAGCAGTGCCTTAAAAAGCCCATGTCTTGGATTCTGGGAAGATGGTGGCATAGAAAGAAGTGGAAGACTTAGTCTCCTCCAGAACAATTCATAAATGAACAAAAAACCAGTAAATAACCTGGAATGGTAGCGGGGAGACAAACATGACAGTACACTCAACATCCACCGACATGAATTGGGAGGAATGCCTGAGATCACAGCATAAAATCTGTAAGTAAAATTGTGGACCCACGCTGAGAGCTGAGAACCTAGAGCCGGGAGCCCCTCCCTCATGGAAGCCATGCCGTGCACTTTCTCAGCCCAGCTCCAAGTGAGGTTTTAATATTAACTGCTCAATACAGACAGCAACTCCTCAACAAGCAGACAGAGGCTTTTGGTGACAACTGACCTTGAGAGAATCGGGGGAAATATTCTGTCTCTCGCTCTCTCTCTGTGGAGAAAACCTCAGCTGCTCTCAGCCCACAAGGCATTGCAGTAAAGACAGCCTCACACATTCTGCATTTTGAAATGAGCTGAGAGCCCCATGGCACAGCCAAGTGGCCCAGGGCTTCCCTAGAGGGACGGCACACACTGATGACATAGCATGGCATCCCCCTCAGCTGAGGGAGGATAGTGGCTGGGAGGGGGGATCTGCTCAGAGAACCCAGGGGTGCTACACCAAGTCTGGTAGTTTATGGGACACCGAGAGAAAGCTACCCTTCCTCCCTGGCCACCCGTGCATGCGCCCCACATTCAGGGTGGGCGACTCCAGTGGCACACCCAGGCTGAGCTCTCCAACTGAACAGACAAGAATCATTTCCCCACACTACATGAGAAAAAAGGTTGAGAACTGACTGGAGGGATATAGGTGGCTCACAGACGCCATCTGCTGGTTACTTAGAGAAAGTGTATGTCACCAAACTGTGTCTCTGAAAAATTAGATCGATATCCCTTTTTTTTGATACAACTTGAAAGAACTCTGTCAAGCAAAACAAATGCCAAGAGGCCAAAAACAACAGAAAATCTTAATGCATATGATAAAACCAGATGATATGGAGAATCCAGCTCCAAACACACAAATCAAGATTTCGGAAGAAATGTTATACATCGCAAAATTAATTAAAGAACTACAATCAAAGACTGAAAACATGGCAAAGGATTTAAAGGACATCAAGAGGACCATGGCCCAGGACATAAGTGCCATAAAAAAGACCCTAGAAGAGCATAAAGAAGACATTGCAAGAGTAAATAAAAAAATAGAAGACCTTATGGAAATAAAAGAAACTGTTGGCCAAATTAAAAAAAACTCTGGATATTCACAATACAAGACTAGAGGAAGCTGAACAACATCTCAGTGTCTTAGAAATCCACAGAACAGAAAATGAAAAAACAAAAGAAAGAATGGAGAAAAAAATTGAAAAAATCACAATAGATCTCAGGGATACGATAGATAAAATAAAACGTCCAAACTTAAGACTTATTAGTGTCCCATAAGGGGAAGAGAAGGGTAAAGGTCTAGAAAGAGTATTCAAAGAAATTGTTGGGGAAAACTTCCCAAACCTTCTGCACAATATAAATACACAAAGCATAAATGCCCAGTGAACTCCAAATAGAATAAATCCAAATAAACCCACCCCAAGACATATTCTGATCAGACTGTCAAATACTGAAGAGAAGGAGCAAGTTCTGAAAGCAGCAAGAGAAAAGCAATTCACCACATACAAAGGAAACAATATAAGACTAAGTAGTGACTACTCAGTGGCCACTATGGAGGCGAGAAGGCAGTGGCATGACATATTTAAAATTCTGAGAGAGAAAAATTTCCAACCAAGAATACTTTATCCAGCAAAACTCTCCTTCAAATTTGAGGGAGAGCTTAAATTTTTCACAGACAAACAAATGCTGAGAGACTTTGCCAATAAAAGACCTGCCCTACTTCAGATTCTAAAGGAAGCCTTACCAGCAGAGAAACAAAGAAAGGAGAAAGAGATATAGAGAATTTTAACAGACATATATAGTACCTTACATCCCAAATCACCAGGACACTCATTTTTCTCTAGTGATCACAGATCTTTCTCCAGAAGGGACCATAAACTGGGACATAAAACAAGCCTCAAGAAATTAAAAAAAAGAAATTGAATATACTCAAAGAACATTCTCCAACCACAATGGAATACAAATAGAAGTCAATATTTTTTGAACTATAACTCCACTATTTACTTCCTACATGATAAAAAATACACAAACTCTAAGGACAAATCAATGGTTTTGAACTCAATGTAAATTATGAAATTTTAGACAACTATATAAAGGTGGGGGACTGAAGGAGTATAGGAACATAGTTTATGTGCCCTATTGAAGTGAAGGTGGTATCAAAGAAAAACAAGATTGATAGGGATTTAATAGGTTAATTTTAAGCCCCACAGTAAACACAAAGAAATTATCAGAGAATATAGCCATAGAGATGAAAAGTAGAGTTTGGGTTAAGAGAAATGGGGGAAGGGGCAATGGGAAGTTAAGAAAGGAGTGTAGGGTTGCTGTTTGAGGTGAAGGGAAATTTCTAGTAATGGATGGTAGGAAAGAGCATAACATCATTCTAAATGTGATTAATCCCACTAATGGAAGGGTACGAATGGGGTGGAATGGGAAGATTTAGGTTGTATATATGTTTCCACAATTGGAAAAAGAAAAAAAAAAAGACAGTCTAACTAGACGACAATTGAATGCTAAGGATGAACTTGGATGGGATTGGAGGGTGGAGGACAGGTGGCTCGAAGGGACACAGTTGAGACATAAGGAAAAGGAAATCTAGAATGTAAGCATTGTATCATTGTTGAATCTCTTATACTTCTTAGCTGTGCTTAATGGAATTACACAAAAGAATGTTCTTGTTCATGGGAAGTACATACGTGAATTATAGTGTATATTCAAGGATGTGTGCAGCTAACTCTCATATATTCAGAAGACAGAGAAATATATGATGGAAGATAGATAGGGAGGGAGGGAAAGAAATAGTGATGTGACAGCATGTTAAAGTTGGTGGATTGAGCTATTGGGGGAGGGGGGTCAGGGTATGATGGAATTCTGTGTATGGGGCTAGTATTGTTTTTGCAACTATTCATGTAACTTTGAATTTACTTCAAAATAAAAAAAAATGCCTTGTAGTGAAAAAAAAAAAAAAGCCCATGTCTTGCTGTCTGGTGAAAAGCAGAGCAATGCTGGGATCCAGCAGCCTTTGTACCCACTCACAGAAAACTTGCTGTGGTGCCCAGTGCCTACCCAACATCCTGAGGCATGCCACTGTAGGAGACTGGTTTTGGGGGACAATAGTGGGCAGAGCTAATCTGACAACAGGCCAGCAAAAGAGACAAAGAATAGATAGAGAAAAAAAAACCAACCAACAAGAAAACCCTAGGCAAGAGTGAAAACAATCTCCATCATAAAGCAAGAAAAAAATTAGATGTATAGATAACAGCAAAAAATCATGAGTCATAAAAAGAAAAATGAAGGTTTGGTCCAGGGAAAAATCTAACACTTCAAATGAGATACAGGAGTTGAAATAACTATGTAAAGATGTTCAAACAAATCTGCTAAATGAAATAAATGAGTTGAAGGAAATTGTGGCATAAGAAATGAAGGATATAAAGAGGACACAGGGTGTCCAAAGAGCAGAACTTGAAAGCCTGGAAAAAATGGCAGATCTTATGGGAATGAAAGCCACAAAAGAAGAGATGAAAAAACACAGTGAAGACTTACAACAGCAGAATTGAAGAAGCAGAAGAAAGGATTAGGGAACTAGAAGACAGTTCATCGGAAATACTACACACAAAAGAACAGATAGGGAAAAGAGTAGAAAAATATGAGCATGGTCTCAGGGAACTGAACAACATCATGAGATGTATGAATATGCATGTTATGGGTGTCCAAGAAGGAGAAGAGACGGGAAAAGTGGTAGAAAAGGTAATGGAGGAAACAATCAATGAAAATTTCCCAACTCTTATGAATGACATAAAATTACAGGTCTTAGAAGAACAGCATACCCCAAACAGAATAGATCCAAATAGACACACTCCAAGACAGTTACTAATCAGATTTCCAGATGTTAAAGACAAAGAGCTCTGAAAGCACAAGTGAAAAGCAAACCATCACATACAAGGGAAGCTCAAAAAGCTATGTACTGATTTCTCAGCAGAAACCACGGAGGCAAAAAGTCATTGGTATGACATATTTTAAATACTGAAAGAGGAAAACTTTCAGCCAAGAATTCTATATCAGGCAAAACTATCCTTCAAAAATGAGGGAGAGGTACTTCTGGGAAGATGGCAGAATAGGAGAGGCAGAACTACTTATCCTCCATGAAAGGGACTAGAGAAGGGCCAAAGTGTGCTCAGAACAGTGCTACCATGGGGCAACTGACAGGAGAGGGCACTCTGTAATGCATAGTGGGGACTGGGATGGAGAGGTAGAGAGACTGTGCTTGAAAGAATGAGGTGAATGCTTTTGACTGGAACCACCACAGGGGACTCGTGGTAGAAACCAAATGCCAAGCATGGGAGAGAGCAGCTTTCCATGCCCTGTGCCCCAATTTCAGCAGTTGGCTGGGGGAATAACCTTTCTCATCCCCATGGCTGGGAGATCCTGTGAGGGAACCCAGGACTCAGTGGATTTTGGGTGACTGCATTTACTCTTTTTCCATGAATTCCTGTGATATGCACAAGTATGCCAGGGCACAGAAGTGCCAGGAGCCCTTCCCCAACACCAGAAGCTCAAGGCATTTGGTGGACAGGCTCAGGGGCACATTTGAGCTAGGGGAGAGAGCATGGACCCACAGCGTGAGAATGCTCTGCTTGGAAGCCAAGAAACTACCTGATTCATGCACCGTGCCAAGCTACACAGGGCCCAACCCCCAGCTAGAGAGCTGACACTCTGCAGTACACATGGAGAACTGGTAGGCTGATTGGGTTTCCACCTCGTTTGGACAATGCGCAGCACATAGATGAAGTTGAGAAAAACCTAGCTTGAGAGTAAGAGATGGCTCAGGAGTGTCATATGCTGGGAGGAAAGGAAAAGTGCACTCCAGCAAGCAGTGGCTCTGCCAAAAAATTTTTCAGTGTGCAAACAATCCTGCATTTCTCAAAATAACCTTACCAAGATAAGCAAATGCACTGAGGTGAACAGAAAATAAAGCACATGAAGAAACAAGAAGATATGGATAAGCCAAATGACCAAATTTAAATACCAGAGGAGACACAGAATCTGGAGAAATTAATAAAAGAAGTACATAAAAATCTCAAAAAGAAATTCAATGGGTTGGCCAAAGTCATAAAAGACATCAAGAAAACTCTAGAAGAGCATAAAGAAGAATTTGAAAGACTAAAAATTAGCAGCTCTTATGGAAAAAAAGGGTACTGTAGATCAAGTTAAAAATATAATAAAGACACACAACAGCAGTTTGAAGAAGCAGAAGAAAGAATAAGTGAATTAGAGGAAAGATTAATTGAATGTGAATGCACAAAAGAACTAATGGTGAAAAAAATTGAAATGGATCTCAGGGAAATGAAGAACAACATGAAGTGTGCAAATATAAGAATCATTGGTGTCCCAGAAGGAGAAGAGAAGAGTAAAGGTCTAGGAAGAGTATCTGAAGACACATTTGGAGAAAAATTCGCAACCCTTGTAAATTACATAAATATGCAAATCCAAGAACACTGTTCCAGTTTACCAAAACTGCCATTAAGGAAAATACCAGAAATGGACTGGCTTTTATAAAGGGGGTTGGGTTGATTACAAATTTAGTGCTCTAAGGCCACAAAAGTGTCCAAACTAAGGCATCAATGTAAAGATACCTTCACTGAAGAATGGCCAATGGTGTCCAGAACACCTCTGTTAGCTGGGAAGGCATGTGGCTGGCATCTGCTGGTCCTGGGTTTTGTTTCAGCTCTTTTCTTAGCTCCTGTGCACCCTTAGCTAAGCATCTCCAAACATCCTTCTAACCACAACACCAAGCATCTCTGAGCATCTCTGTCAGCTCCCAAGCATCTCTCCAAAAGTCTGTCTCAGCTGCTCTTAGGGCCTTTTTTCCTCTCTTATCTTCTCTGGAGCAAACTCTGGGCTAGCATCTCAAAGCATCTGCAAACAAGTCTCCAGAAGTCTCTCAGCACCTCTGTGTGTGAACTCCCTTTAAAGGACCCCAGTAAACTAATCAAGACCTAGCCAGGAATGGGTTGAGTCAAATCTCTATGGAAATATTCAATCAAGAAGTTGCACACCAATAAAAATGATTAATAAATCTGCCCCCACAAGATTGCATTAAAGAACATGGTTTATGTAGGACATTATATATCCAAACAGACACAACCAATGAACTCTAAATAGAATAAATCCAAATAGAACCACTTCAAGGCAGATACTAATCAGATCAACAAATGCTGAAGAGGAGAAAGTCATGAAAGCAGCAAGTGAGAAGTTATGCATCACAGGCAAGGGAAACCACATAAGACTAAGTAATTACTACTCAGTGTACACCATGGAGGTGATAATGTAGTGGTATGACATCTTTAGGATTCTAAAAGAAAAATTGCCAGTCAATAATTCTTTATCCAGAAAAGTTCTCCTTCAAAAGTGAGGGAGAGTTTAAAATTTTCACAGGGAAAGAAATGCTGAGAGAATGTGTTAAAAAGAGACTTTCCCTGCAAGAAATACTATAGGGAGCTCTACTGGTTGAAAGAAAAATAGGAGAGAGAGGTCTGGAGAATGGCACAGAACTGAAGAATAGTAGTAAGGGTAACTTAAAGGAAAAAATAGAGAGGGGGACATAGGTATGACAATTAAATTCCAAGGGATAAGATGGGTCATTCAAGAACTCCCTTTACACTAATAACTTCCAATGTGAATTTATTAAAAAACCCAATTAAAAGATACAGACTGTTAGAAATGATTAAAAACTATGACCCATAGATATGTTGTTTATAAGAGATTCATCTTAGACCCTGTGACCCAAAGAACCCAAAAGTGAAAGAATTGATGAAAATATTGCACATAAACTGCAGACAAAAGAAAGCAGGGATAGCCATACTAATATCAGGCATAATAGACTTTAAATGCAAAGATGTCATGAGACAAAGAAGGACACTGTATATTAATTAAAGGGGCAATTCACCAGGAAGAAATAATTATCATAAATGTTTATGTACCCAATCAAGGAGCTCCAAAATACATGAAACAAACATTGGCTAAACTGAAGGTAACAATAGATGTTTCTACAAAAATCATGGGAGACATCAATGCACCACTCTCTTCTACAGATAGAACAAGACAGAGGACCAACATGGAAATTGAGAACCTAAATAATGTGACAAATGAATTATATGAAACAGACATATACAGATTGTTACTTCCCAAAGTACCAGGATATACATTCTTCTCTAGTGCTCATGGAACCTTCTCAGAATAGATTATATACTGTGGCACAAAACAGTCTTAATAAATTTAAAAAGATTTTAATTATTCAAAACACATTCTCTGACCATGATGGAATGCAACAAGAAATCAATAACCACCAAAAAACCAGATCTTTCATAAATATATGGACATTAAAAATCAGACTCCTAAACAAACAGTGGGTCAAAGGATAAATTGCAAGAGAAATAGGTAAATATCTAGAGATGAATAAAAATGAAAACATAACATATCTAAATCTATGGGATGCAGTGAAGGTGGTGATGAGGGGGAAATTTATGGCTTTAAATGTGCTCATTAAAAGGAAGAAAGAGCTAAAAGCAAAGACCTAACTGAACAACTGATGAGGGTAGAGAATGATCAGCAAACTAATCATAAAGAAAATAGAAGAAAAGAAATAACAAAGATTAAAGCAGAAATAAATGAGCTGGAGATCAAAGGAAACAATAGAGAGAATAAATAAAACCAAAACTTGGATCTTTGAGAAGATCAACAAGATTGACAAACCCTTAGTTAGACTAACAAAGTAAAAAAGAGAGAAGACCCAAATAAATGCAATCAGAAATGAAAGGGAAGTCATTACTATGGATCCTGAAGAAATTTTAAAAAATCATAAGAGGATACTATGAACAGCTGTCTGCCAACAAGCTAGAAAATTTAGAGGAAATGGACAATTTCCTGGCAATACATGATCCACCTGTACTGACCCAAGAAGAATTAGAAGAGCTCAACACACCAATCAGAAGTAAAGAGATCCAAGAAATCACCAAAAGTATACCTACAAATTAAAGCTCAGGGCCAGATGGCTTCATAGAGGAATTTTACCAAACTTTCCAAGAGGAATTGACAAAATTCCTGCTCAAACTCTTTCAAAAAATCAAAGAAAAAGGAACACTACATTATTCATTTTATGAAACTAATATCACTCTAATAAAAAAACAGAAAAAGATACTCCAAGAAAGGAAACCTATAGGCCAATCTCCCTAAAGAATATAGACGCAAAAATTCTCAACAAAATACTTGCAAATTGAATCCAAATGCATATTAAAAAAATTACACACCACAACAAAGTGGGGTTCACTCCAGGCTTTCAAGGGTGGTTCAACATAAGAAAATCAATGTAAAATCAAGTTAACAAATCAAAAGGGAAAAATAAAATGATCATCTTGACAGATGCTGAAAAATCATTTGTCAAAATTCAGCATCACTTTTTGATAAAAAGACTTCAAAAGGTAGGAATTGAGGGAAACCCTGAATATGATAAAGGGCACATATGAAAAATCCAAAGCTGGCATAGTACTCAATGTTGAGAGACTAAAACCCTTCCCCCTAAGATTGGGAACAAGACAAGGATGCCCACTTTCATAACTATTCTACATTGTGCAAAAATTTAAAGCCACGGCAATTCACCAAGACAAAGAAAATGTATCCAAATTGGAAAGGAATAAATAAAATTAATTATTTGCAGATGGTATGATATTATATGTGGACAATCCTGAGAAATCAATGAGAAATTCTACTTGAGCTAATAAATTCAGCAGAGTGGTGGGATACAAGATTAATGCACACAAGACAGTGATGTTCCTATATATTAGTAATGACCTAACAGAAGAGGCAATAAAAAAACATTCACAAAAGTAACTAAAAATATCAAGTACTTAGGAATAAACTAAACCAAGGATGTAAAACTCCTCTACACAGAAAATTACAAATAGTTACTGAAAGATATCAAAGGGGACCTAATTAGGTGGAAAGATATTCCAAGTTTGTGGATAGGAAAGCTAAACACTCTTAAGATGTAAATTCCACCTAAACTGATTTACAGATTCAGCAAAAATCCAATCAAAATTTCAATAACCTAATTTGTAAACTTGGAATAGCTACTTATAAAATTTATTTGGAAGGGTAAGGTTTCTCAAATTGCCAAAAAAAGTCCTTAAAAAGAGCAAAGTGGGAGGGTGTACACTTTCTGACTTTGAAGCCTACAGTAAAGCCACAGTAGTCAAAGAGCATGTATTGGTGCAAAGATAGACATATTTATCAATGGAATCAAATTCAGAGTTCAGAATTAGACCCCCAAATCTATAGTCAACTGATTTTTGTTAATGATACCAAACAGTCACTTCAACAAAAGGGGCTTGGAAAACTGGATATTCTTATCTAAAATAATGAAAGAAGGATGTCCCCTACCTCACACCCTATACAAAAATTAACTCAAAGTGGATCAAAGAACTTAATATAGGAAACAGCACCATAAAACACTTAGAAAATAATATCAGGAAACCTCTCCAAGACCTAGTAATAGGAGGCAGCTTCTTAGATCTTACACCCAAAGCACAAGCAATGAATGAAAAAAAAATAGGTAAATGGGAACTCCTCAATATCAAAAGCTTCTATGCCTCAAAAGACTTTGTCAAAAAGTTGAAGAGGCTTCCATCTCAATGGAAGAGATCATTTGGAAACTATATATCTGATTAGAGACTTATATCCTGCATATATAAAGAAATCCTCCAACTCAGTGACAATAGTACAAAGAGAACAATTATAAAATGGGCAAAAGATATGAAAATACATTTTTTTCTGAAGTGGAAATACAAATGGCTAAAGACACTTGAAAAAATGTTCATCTTCACTAGCTACTAGGGAAATGCAAATCATAACCACAATGAGATATCATCTCACACCAATAAGAATGGCTAACATTAAACAAACAGGAAATTACAAATGCTGGAAAGGATGTGGAGAAATTGGAACTCTTATTCATGATGGTGGGAATGTATAATAGTACAGCTGCTGTGGAAGACAGTTTGGTGCTTCCTCAGAAAGCTAGATATTGAGTTACCTTATGATATGGCACTTCCACTACTCAGTTTATACCCAGAAAATCTGAAATCATTGACAGGAACAGACATTTGCACACCAATGTTCATAGAGACCTTGTTCACAATTGCCAAGATATGCAAACAATCCAAGATTCATTCAACATGCAAATCATAAACAAAATGTGGTATATACATTCAATGGAATACTATTCAGCAGTAAAAAGGAATGAGGTCATGAAACATATGGCAACATGGATGAACCTTGAAGATATAATGCTGAGTGAAATAAGTCAGACACAAAAGGAGAGGTATTGTATGGTACCACTACTATGAACTCCCTGTTAAATTTAAAATCAATGTCTTATAATGTAGAATATGGGGGTCCTAGTGACAGGAAGAAGCTAGTGAAGGGGGATTGAAAATCTAATAGGTTGAGATATGTTAATGAGTGTGAATTTAATGTTATGGAAATGGATGGTGTGATGATTGTTCATTAATGGGATTATAAGTATCAGAGCTGCATAGAAGGCAAGTGTGATTGAAAGGGGTTATTTAAAGGCACGTGTCCCACAGATTATCACTACAAACATAAATAGGTGCTTTCATGATATACTTCCAAGGTATACATGCACCAGTACAAAGAGTTAACAACAAAGTGGTAAATCAGAAAAACTACCTATTGCATACTATTGACTATTATTAATATTAATATTTTAGAGGTACTATGCAAACACTAGGGACAATTAAGGCCTGAAAAGAGTTTTGGGGTGTTTCAGGTCATGAGGTTGTTTAAAATGGAATGTGATGAGGATTGTAGAACCAAGTGATGGTAATGAGATATTGTTTATTGTGGACAGAACATATGCTATGTGAAGTTAGGAACCCCCTAATTAATAATTCAAGCCCTTGATCTTGAGGCTCGCTCTTGTGGAACTCATGGTTGTAAAGGGGGTGCAAATATAACCCAAAATTATGCTTGGGTGTCAGCTTCAGGGAACCTTTTTTGTTGTTCAAATGTGGACATTTTCTCTAAGCTCAACTCTGCAAATAAATTCATTACACTCCTCCTGATGTGGGACAGAACCCACAGATGAGTGAGTCTCCCTGGCAATGTGGAACAGGGATCACAGAAATGAGCTTTACCCTGGCATTGAGGGACAGAATGCATTTTTGACCAAAAGGGAAAAAAGAAAGGCAACAAAATAGGGTTTTAGTGGCTAAGAGATTTCAAATAGAATCAAAAGTCTCTCCTAGAGCTTACTCCTATGCAAGCTTCCACTAGATATGCCAAATGGCAACAGTATGACAAGCCATAGTCAATAGTAGTCCCCCAAACCCTAAAGAATACCTGGTTCCCTATCTGCGACTCTATGAAAGTTTGACCCCCTAAGTTTAGTTTTTGGAGACTTGAATCCTTCAGAGTGTTCCTATGCCAGACAAGTCCCAAAACTGAGTCAACAGCCTCTTCAAAAACATGAAGCAGATACATCCCCATTTCCCATAATGTCAACACCCCTTTTCAACATGAGAAATTTAGGGTGGTCACTACCTAGACATCCCTGAATACTGGGAGAATGATTAACCTAGAGGAAGGATTAGCAACAGACAAGATACAATTTAACAAAGGATTATGAATACTGAATCTCTCTATAATTTTCTTTTCCTTAGTTGCTAGGGTATCAGAATTGCTAGGAGGAAAGAACTGAAATGGTGGAGCTGTAACACATAATATTCCTTGAAATTTGTACTACAGCTACTTGTTAAACTGTATTTGGAAAGTTAATAACTCTAGGTATATATGTTATATTTCACAAGAAGGAAATAACTGAAATTACTTTATGGCAACCCACAACATTCTTTGAAATTTCCTATATAGCTACTTGTTAAATAATACTTTTAAGGCTATCACCTTTTAGCATATATATTATATTTCATAATGAGGAAATAACTGGAATTGTGGAACTGTAACCCACAATATTTTTTGAAATTTGCTGTATAACTATTTGTTAAATTGTAAGTTGAAAACTATCTAGTCTCTGTATATATGTTATATTTCACAATAAGGATATAACTGAAACTTAGGAACTGTAACTCATAACATTATCTGATATTTGCTCTCTAACTACTCATTAAATTACACTTTGAAAGTTATAAAAACAACAAAAATTAAAAAAAATTGAAATGAGGGAGCTTAAAATATTTACAAACAGAAACTGAGAGAGTTCTTGAACAAGAGACCTGCTTTACAAGAAATACTGAAGGGAGGCCTACAGACTGATAGGAAAAGATGGGAGTAAGAGTTCTGGAGAACAGTGTAGAAATGAAGAATGGCAGTAAGCGTAAGTAATAGGGTGAAAAGAGAGAGAAAAAATAAGATATGATGTATAAAATCCAAAAGACAAAATGGTTGAAGAAAGTACCTGCTTTTAAAGTAATAACATTAAATGTTAATGGATTAAGCTCCTCAATCAAAAAACATAGACTGGCAGGATGGATAAAAAAACAGGATTCATCTATATGCAGTCTACAAGGGACTCCCTGTTCCAGTTTGCTAATGCTGTTGTTTTGCAAAATACCAGAAATGGATTGGCTTTTATAAAGGGGGTTTATTTGGTTACAAAGTTACAGTCTTAAGACCATAAAGTGTCCAAGGTAAGGCATCATCAGTAGGGTACCTTCTCTGAAGAATGGCCATTGGTGTCTGGAAAACCTCTGTTATCATGGAAGGCATGTGGCTGGTGTCTGCTTGCTCCAAGATTGCATTTCAAAACAGCAGTCTCCAAAATGTTGCTCTTGGGGCATTTTGTCCTCTTTTAGCTGCAGCTCCTCTTAAAATGTCACTCTCAGTTGCTCTGATGTCCTTCTGTCTGTGAACTTCTTCATATGACTCCAGTAATCCGAATAACACCCACCTGAATGGGCAGGGTAACACCTCCATGGAAATTATCCAATCAAATATTTCACTCACAGTTGATTGATTCACATCTCCATGAAAACACTCAATCAAAGAATTCCAATCTAATCAAAACTAATATATTTGTCCCCACAATATTACATCAAAGAACATGGTGTTTTGGGGGACATAATGTATGCAAACTGGCCCATTCCACCCCTGGACCCAAAAATGACATGATCTTTCCATATACAAAATACATTCATCCCATCACAATATCACAGAAACTTAAATCACTTCAGTAAAAATAAGAAAGTACAAGATCCCATCAAATCAGTCACATATGTGGTCTGTCCTAAGGCAAAATTCCCCTCTAGCTATGGACCTGTGAAACTCAGAACAAGCTATGTTCTGCCAATAAACAAGGGAGGGACAATCACAGGATAAACATTCACATTGCTGTAGGGAGAAACTGAAAGGAAAACAGGGTTTAATGGACCAAAAAAATTGCTAAAAACTGCAAGGCAAACTTCATTAGATTTCAAAGTCTGAGAGTCCTTTATAGAATGATGTTGTATCCTTGGGGCTTGAGAGCACAACTGTGTCAACCATTTCAAAGGCTTACACATCAGACTTTTCCTCTACATCTGCTGGGGTGAGTGCTCCAACATATCCATGCATTGAGGAGACCACCTTCTTGGGCTCACCCTCCACAAATATTGGGGTGCCACCCAGACTCTGCTGCTCTGTGGCAGAAGTTCTCCCCTCTCCAAGCAGTGGGGTGGTGGCCAGGCTCTACCCAATCCCTGGGGAATGTCCTCCACCCTCTCTGCAGCCTGGATTGGCAGCACTCTTCCTGAGCATTGAGGCAGAAGGCCTGTGGACAGAAGGCAGAGGGGCAAACTCACCCTTTCCACATGCATGGGCCACTCAGCTCTCCCAGTCCAAGATTTCTTGATTCCAGGCCTCAATCCCCATGGCTCTGTCTTTGAAGAAATTTTTCCTTCAATTTGTTCCTTTTCCATTTCCCCCAGTCCACACTGGCAGTGGCTCCATCTATACAGATGTTACAAAAATCTCATTGATTTGTCATGAAGCACACAGGGATCAAAACCATCAGAAAATAGGACTTTCCACAAATCCTTTCTGGATAACTCCAACTCAAATCCTGGCTTGTACTGAAATGGTGGTCAGTTTCCATAATGTGGTTAAATCTTCAAGTGGGGATGTAGCTTCTGGGGTCTCACTTTTTGGAAGCCCAGAATCTTCCAAACCATCAGTTTCTGGTTTCTTTGTACCCAAGTGTTCAGTTCTTAACTCATCTCTCTCCTCTCACATTTAACCAAAAGCTGCAAGGAGAAGCCAGACCACACTCTCGATATTTAGTGTCAAAATCTCTTCAGCTAAGTATCCCAGTCATCATTTTCAAATTCTGCCTTCCATCCAGCACCAGGACACAGTTTTTCCAAATTCTCTGCTGCTTTAAAACAAGGATCACCTTCCTTCCAGTTTGCAATGACACATTCATCATTTCTGCTGAAGGCCTCATCAGAAGTATCTTTAGAGTCCATATTTCCACAAACAGTCTCTTCAAAGCAATCTAGGCCTTTTCCATCAAGCTTTTTGCAGTTCTTCCAGAATCTTCCCCTTATCCATTTAAAAAGCTGTTCCATCATGTTCGGTGTTTGCAAACTCAGCAGCACCCCACTTCTCTGGTATGAAAATCTGATCCAATTTGCTAATGCTGCCATTATGCAAAATACCAGAAATAGATTGGCTTTTATAAAGGGGATTTATTTGGTTACAAAGTTACAGTCTTAAGGCCATAAAGTGTCCAAGGTAAGGCATCAACTGTAGGGTACTTTCACTGAAGGATGGCCATTGGCTTCTGGAAAAACTCTGCTAGCTTGAAAGGCATGTGGCTTGCCTTTGCTTGCTCCCAGGTTGTGTTTCAAAATGGAGTTTTCCAAAATATTGCTGTTGGGGTATTTTGTCCTCTCTTAGCTGCAACTCCTCTTCAAAATGTCACTCAGTTGCTCTGAGGTCTTTCTGTTGTGAACTCTTTTATATGACTCCAGTGATCCAATTTACACCCACCCTGAATGGGTGAGGCAACACCTCCATGGAAATTATCCAATCAAATGTTTCACTCACAGTTGATTGAATCATATCTCTATGGAAACACTCATTCAAAGAATTCCAATCTAATCAACACTAATGCATGTGCCCCTACAAGATTGCATCAAAGAACATGGTGTTTTGGGGGAGATATACATCCAAACTGGCATATTCACTTAAGACCAAAGGACAAAAATGGTTAAAAGTGAAATGTTGGAAAAAGATATTTCATGCAAACAACAACCAGAAAAGTGCATCAGTAAATATACTAATATCAGACAAATTAGACTTCTAATGTGAAACAATTAAAAGAGACAAAGAAGGGCACCATTTATTAATAAAAGAGACAATCCATCAAGAAGACATAACAACCATAAATATTTGTGCACTGAGCCAGAGTGCCCCAAAATACATGAGGCAAACACTGACAACACTCAAGGGATAAGTAGACACTACTACAATAATTGTTGGAGACTACAATACACCACTATCATCAATGGATAGAATGTCTAGATAGAGGATCAAAGAGGAGACAAATTTTGAATAATATGATAAATGAACTAGACTTAACAATCATTTACAGAATTTTGCATCTAACAACAGCAGGATATACATTTCTTTCAAAGGCTCATGGATCATTCTCCAGCAGAGACAACATATTGGGACACAAAGCAGATCTCATTAAATTTAAAAAGATCAAAATTATACAAAGCACTTTCTCAGCCCATAATGGAATGAAGTTGGAAATCAATGACAGGCAGAAGGCTGGAAAATTCACAAATATATGGAGGCTGAACAACAGACATTTAGAAAACCAGTGAGTCAAGGAAGAAATTGCAAGAGAAATTAATAAATATCTTGCAGCAAAAGACAATGAGAACACATGTCAAAACTTTTGGGATGCAGGAAAGACCATGGTGAAAGGGAAATTTATTGCCTTAAATGCCCATACTTAAAAAGAAAGAAGAGCAAAAATAGAGAAATTAATGGTTCACCTGGAAGAACAAGAGAACAAACAGCAAACTAATCCCAAAGCAAACAGAAGGATAAGAATAACAAATACTAGAACAGAAATACGTGAAATTGAGAACATGGAAACAATAGAATCAATGAAACCAGAAATTTGTTCTTTGAAAAAATCAACATAATTGATGAACCTTTACTTAAACAGACAATGAATAAAAGTAGAATTATGCAAATAAAAAATCAGAAATGGGACAAGACATAACTACTGACATGACAAATAAAGGAGATAGTGTGAGAATATAATGAACAATTATATGTAAATAAACTGGACAACTGAGTTTCAGTGGAAAACTTCCTAGATAAACATGAACAACATGCATTCACTCAAGAGGAAATAGAACTCAGCAAATGAATCACAAGTAATAAGATTGAACTAGTCATCAAAATACTCACAAAAAATAAAGTCCCAGACCAGATGGCTTCAAATGTGAGTTCTACCAAGCATTCAAGAAAGAATTAGTACCAATCCTGCTCAAATTCTTTAAAAAAATCAAAGAGGAAGAAAGCTACCTAACTCATTCTATGAAGCCCACATCACTTCAATACAAAAAAGAGATAAAGATATTGCAAGACATGAAAATTAAAGACCAATCACCTTAATGAATATAGATGCAGAAATACTTGAAAATTGAATCCAGCAGCACATTAAAGAATTATACACCATGACAAATTTGGATTTTTTTCAGGGATGCAAGGGTGGTTCAACATAAGAAAATCAACTGTGGTAATACACCACATCAATTAATTAAAGACAAAAAAAAAGATCATCCTGATTGATGCCAAAAAGGCATTTGACAAAATTCAGCATCTTTTCTTGATGAAAACACTTCAGAGATAGGAATAGAAGAAGAGTTCCTCAGCATGATAAAAGAATATATGACAATCCTACAGGAAACATATTCAATAGGGGAAGACTGAAATCTTTACCTCTAAGATCAGAAAAAAGACAAGGATGCCTACTGTCACAACTGTTTTCAACATTGGGCTGGAAGTTCTAGCTAGAGCAATTAGTCAAAAAGAAGATATAGAAATTGTCAAAATTGGAAAGGAAGAATTAAAACATTCACTGTTTGCAGATGACATGATTCTATATGTAGAAAATCCTGAAAAAATCTATGACAGAGCTAAAAGAGCTAAAGAATGAGTACAGAAAAGTGGCAGGGGCAACCCACAAAACCAAGTAGTGTTTCTAAACACTCCTCAATCTGAGGATGAAATCAAGAAAAAAATTCCTTTTACAATAGCAACAAAATGAATCAAATATTTAGGAATAAATATAACCAAGGGAATAAAGGCCTATACTAGAAAACTACAAAACATTACTAAAAGAAATCAAGGAAGACCTAAATAAATGGAAGGACACAGAGTATTCATGGATTGGAAGACAAAATATAGTTAAAATGACAATTCTGTGAAAACTGATTTACAGATTCAATACAATACAAATTTAAATACCAGAAACTTACTTCATAGAAATAGAAAAACCTATAATCAAATTTATTTGGAAGAGCAGGGTGCCACAAATAAATAAAAATATCTTGAGAAAGAAAAATGAAGTGCAAGATTCTCACTCTACCTGACTTTAAAGCATATTACAAAGTTACAGTGGTCAAAACACCATGGTACTGACATAATGATAGACATACTGACCAGTGAAACAGAATTGACTGTTCAGAAATGGACTCTAACCTATGGGCAATTGACCTTTAATAAGGCAGTCAGGTTGACTCAGCTGGGAGACAGAAGAACTGGATAGCAATTTCCAGAAGAATGAAAGATGACACCTACTTCACACCTTATACAAAAATTAATTCAAAATGAATCAAATACCTACCCATAAGAGCTAAGAATATAAAACTACTAGAAGAAAATATAGGGAAACATCTTAAAGATATTTTGATAGGAGGTGGATTCCTAGACCTTATCTCCTCAGCAGAGCTATGAAAGAAGAAATAGATAAATGGGATACCTTCAAAAATGAACAATTTTGTGCATCAATATACTTTGTCAGGAGAGTAAAAAAGGAAGCCTATTCAACAGGAGACAATATGTGGAAACCACATATCAGATAAGGGTTTAATACCCAGAGTATATAAAGAGATCCTACAAATCAACAACAAAAAGTCACAGGACCCAATTTAAAAATGGGCAAAAGACAAAGACAGACAATATTCCAAAGAGGCATTACAAATGACTCAAAAATATATGAAAGGAGGTGGAGCAAGAGAGCAGAGTGGTGAGGTGTAGGTTTTAGATGTTCCTCCAGGACAGTAGGTAGAAATCCAAGAACTGTGTGGACTGGACACCGCAGAGCAATTTGACTTTGGGCATAACTCATACAACACTCATGAACATGTCAAACTGCTGAGATCAGCGAAATCTGTAAGTTTTTTTGGCCAGGGGACCCGCGCCTCTCCCTGCCAAGCTCAGTCCTGTGGGAGGAGGGGCCATCAGCGCTGGAAACGAGAAGGGAGAACTGCAGTGACAACTCTTATCAGAAACTCATTCTACTGATCCAAACTCCAATCACAGACAGACTGATACCAGAAACCAGAGAATCTGAGAGCAGCCAACCCAGCAGAGAGGAAATAGGGATAGCAAGAAACAGCAAGAAAAGCCCAAAAAGAAAAGCAGAGACTTTTTGGAGTTCTGGTGAACATAGAAAAGGGAAGGGCAGAGCTCAGGCCCTGAGGCTCATATGCAAATCCTGAAGAAAAACTGATCTCTCTGCCCCCTGGACTTTTCCTTAATGGCCCTAATTGTTTTGTCTCTTAGCATTTTAATAACACATTAGATCTGAGAGGAGGGCCCTTTTTTATCTTTGTTTTTGTTTCCAAAACAATTACTCTAAGAAGCCCAATACAGAAAGCCTCAAAGACTTGCAATTTGGGCAGGTCAAGACAAGAGCAGAGCTAAGAGAGCTCTGAGACAAAAGGCAATAATCCAGTGGCTGAGAAAATTCACTAAACACCACAAATTCCCAAGAAAAGGGGGGCACCTGCTCAGCAGACTGGGAGCCACCCTACAAAGCACTGCAGCCCAGAACCACCCTGAGGGGATGGCACTCACCTGTGACAGAGCACAGTCATCCCTCAACAGAGGACCAGGGGGTGCATGGCCTGGAAGAGGGACCCACTTTCAAGTCTCAGGGGCCATACCAAGGACTTGTGGGTCAGTGGCAGAGACAAACTGTGGCAGGACTGAACTGAAAGATTAGACTATTGCAGCCGCTTTAAAACTCCAGGAACACCAGGGAGATTTGATTGTTAGAGACACTCCCCCTTCCTGACTGACCAGACACATGCCCCAAATACAGGGCGGGCAATACCAACTACACATGCAAGCTTGGTACACCAATTGGACCCCACAAGACACACTCCCCCACTCACCACAAAGCCAAATCAGGGGAGAACTGGCTTGAGGGGAACAGGTGGTTCATGTGTACTCCACGAAGCTGTAGATCAGACAAATTAGAGATAAGGATTTCAATTGGTCTACAAATCCTTAAAGAACCCTATCAAGTTAAGCAAATGCCAAAAGGCCAAAAACAACAGAAAATTTTAAAGCATATGGAAAAACCAGATGATATGGATAACCAGAGCCCAAGCACCCAAATCAGAAGATCAGAGGACACACAGTACCTAGAACAACTAATCAAAGAACTAAAGATGAACGATGACACCATGGCATGGGATATAAAGTACATGAAGAAGAGCATGGCACAGGATATAAAGGACATCAAGAAGACCCTAGAAGAGCATAAAGAAGACATTGGAAGATTAAATAAAAAAATAGATGATCTTATGGAAATTAAAGAAATCGTTGAACAAATTAAAAAGATTCTGGATACTCACAGTACAAGACTAGAGGAAGTTGAACAATGAATCAGTGACCTGGAAGATGACAGAATGGAAAATGAAAGAACAAAGGAAAGAATGGGGAAAAAATTGAAAAAATTGAAATGGACCTCAAGGATATGATAGATAATATAAAACATCCAAATATCAGACTCATTGGTGTTCCAGAAGGAGAACAAAAGGGTAAAGGTCTAGGAAGAGTATTCAAAGAAATTGTTGGGGAAAACTTCCCAAATCTTCTAAACACTATAAATACACAAAACATAAATGCCCAGAGAACTCCAAATAGAATAAATCCAATTAAACCCACTCTGAGACATACTCTGAACACACTATCAAATATGGAAGAGAAGGAGCAAGTTCTGAAAGCAGCAAGAGAAAAGCAATTCACCACAGACAAAGGAAACAACATAAGACTAAGTAGTGACTACTCAGCCGCCACCATGGAGGTGAAAAGGCAGTGGCATGACATATTTAAAATTCTGAGTGAGAAAAGTTTCCAACCCAGAATACTATATCCAGCAAAGCTCTCCTTCAAATTTGAGGGAGAGGTTAAATTTTTCACAGGCAAACAAATGCTGAGAGAATTTGCTAACAAGAGACGTGCTCTACTTCAGATACTAAAGGGAGCCCTACAGACAGAGAAACAAAGAAAGGAGAGAAAGACATGGAGAAAGGTTCAGTACTAAAGACATTCAGTATGGGTACATTAAAGGATATAAATAGAGAGAAGTAAAAATATATATGTCAAACATAAACCAAAGGATAAGATGGCTGATTCAAGAAATGCCTTCATGGTTACAGTGTTGAATGTAAATGGATTAAACTCCCCAATTAAAAGATATAGATTCACAGACTGGATCAAAAAAACGAACCATCAATATGTTGCATACAAGAGACTCATCTTAGACACAGGGACACAAAGAAACTGAAAGTGAAAGGATGGAAAAAATATTTCATGCCAGCTACAGCCAAAACAAAGCAGGTGTAGCAATATTAATCTCAGATAAAATAGACTTTAAATGCAGGGATGTTTTGAGAGACAAAGAAGGCCACTACATACTAATGAAAGGGGCAATTCAACAAGAAGAAATAGCAATCATAAATGTTTAGGCACCCAATCAAGGTGCCACAAAATACATGAGAGAAACACTGGCAAAACTAAAGGAAGCAATTGATGTTTCCACAATAATTGTGGGAGACTTCAACACATCTCTCTGCTACAGATAGATCAACCAGACAGAAGACCAATAAGAAAATTGAAAACCTAAACAATCTGATAAATGAATTGGATTTAACAGACATATATAGAACATTACATCCCAAATCAATAGGATACTAATTCTTCTCTAGTGCTCATGGAACTTTCTCCAGAATAGATCATATGCTGGGACATAAAACAAGGCTCAATAAATTTAAAAAGATTGAAATTATTCAAAGCACATTCTCTGACCACAATGGAATACAATTAGAAGTCAATAACCATCTGAGACTTAGAAAATTCACAAATACCTGGAGGTTAAACAACACACTCCTAAACAATCAGTGGGTTAAAGAAGAAATAGCAAGAGAAATTGCTAAATATATGGAGATGAATGAAAATGAGAACACAATATACCAAAACCTATGGGATGCAGCAAAAGCGGTACTGAGGGGGAAATTTATATCACTAAATGAATATATTAAAAAGGAAGAAAGAGCCAAAATCAAAGAACTAATGAATCAACTGAAGAAGCTAGAAAATGAACAGCAAACCAATCCTAAACCAAGTAGAAGAAAAGAAACAACAAGGATTAAAGCAGAAATAAATGACATAGAGAATAAAAAAACAATAGAGAGGATAAATAACACCAAAAGTTGGTTCTTTGAGAAGATCAACAAGATTGACAAGCCATTAGCTAGACTGACAAAATCAAAAAGAGAGAAGACCCATATAAACAAAATAAAGAATGAGAGAGGTGACATTACTGCAGATCCCGAGGAAATTAAAAAAATTATAAGAGGATACTATGAACAACTGTATGGCAATAAACTGGATAATGTAGAGGAAATGGACAATTTCCTGGAAACATATGAACAACCTACACTGACCAGAGAAGAAATGGAAGACCTCATCAAACCAATTGCAAGCAAAGAGATCCAATCAGTCATCAAAAAGCTTCCCACAAATAAATGCCCAGGGACAGTTGGCTTCACAGGGGAATTCTACCAAACTTTCCCGAAAAAACTGGCACCAATCTTACTTAAACTCTTTCAAAACATCGAAGAAAAATGGAACACTACCTAACTCATTTTATTAAGCTAACATCAATCTAATACCAAAACCAGGCAAAGTTGCTACATAAAAGGAAAGATACAGGCCAATCTCCCTAATGAATATAGATGCAAAAATCCTCAACAAAATGCTTGCAAATTGAATCCAAAGACACATTAAAAAAATCATACATCATTACCAAGTGGGTTTCATTCCAGGCATGCAAGGATGGCTCAACATAAGAAAATCAATCAGTGTATTAGAACACATTAACAAATCCAAAGAGAAGAATGAAATGATCATCTCAATAGATGCTGAAAAAGCATTCAACAAAATCCAACATCCCTTTTTGATAAAACTCTTTAAACAGTAGGAATTGAAGGAAACTTCCTCAAAATGATAAAGAGCATATATGAAAAACCCACAACCAGCATAGTACTCAATGGTGAGAGACTGAAAGACTTCCCCCTAAGATCAGGAACAAGACAACAATGCCCACTATCACCACTGTAATTCACCATTGTGCTGGAAGTGCTAGCCAGGGCAATCCAGCAAGACAAAGAAATAAAAGGCATCCAAATTGGAAAGGAAGAAACAAAACTGTCATTGTTTGCAGATGATATGATCTTATATCTGGAAAACCCTGAGAAATCAACGTTACAGCTACTAGAGCTAATAAACAAATTAAGCAAAGTAGCAGGGTAAAAGATTAATGCACATAAGTCAGTAATGTTTCTATATGCTAGAAATGAACAAACTGAAGAGACACTCAAGAAAAAGATACCATTTTCAATAGCAACTAAAAAAATCAAGTACCTAGGAAAAAATGTAACCAAAGATATAAAAGACCTATACAAAGAAAACTTCATAACTCTATTAAAAGAAATAGAAAGGGACCTTAAAAGATGGAAAAATATTCCATGTTCATGGTTAGGAAGGCTAAATGCCACTAAGATGTCAATTCTACCCAAATTCATCTACAGATTCAATGCAATCCCAATCAAAATTCCAACAACCTACTTTGCAGATTTGGAAAAGCTAGTTATCAAATTTATTTGGAAAGGGAAGATGCCTTGAATTGCTAAAGACACTCTAAAAAAGAAAAACAAAGTGGGAGGACTTACACTCCCTGACTTTGAAGCTTATTATAAAGCCACAGTTGTCAAAACAACATGGTACTGGCACAAAGATAGACATATATATCAATGGAATCAAATTGAGAATTCGGAGATAGACCCCCAGATCTATGGTTGACTGATCTTTGATAAGGTCCCCAAAGTCACCGAACTGGGTGATAATGGTCTTTTCAACAAATGGGGCTGGGAGAGTTGAATATCCATAGCCAAAAGAATGAAAGAGGACCCCTACCTCACAGTCTACACAAAAATTAACTCAAAATGGACCAAAGATCCCAATATTAAAGATAGTACCCTAAAACTCCTAGAAGATAATGTAGGAAAACATCTTCAAGACCTTGTATTAGGCGGCCACTTCCTAGACTTTACACCCAAAGCACAAGCAACAAAAGAGAAAATAGATAAATGGGAACTCCTCAAGCTTAGAAGTTTCTGTAAATCAAAGGAATTTCTCAAAAAGGTAAAGAGGCAGCCAACTCAATGGGAAAAAAATTTTGGAAACCGTGTATCTGACAAAAGACAGATATCTTGGCTATATAAAGAAATCCTACAACTCAATGATGATAGTTCAGACATACCAATTATAAAATGGGCAAAAGATTTGAAAAGACAGTTCTCTGAAGAGGAAATACAAATGGCCAAGAAACACATGAAAAAATGTTCAGCTTCACTAGCTATTAGAGTGATGCAAATTAAGACCACAATGGGATAACATCTCACACCAATTAGAATGGTTGCCATTAAACAAACAGGAAACTACAAATGCTGGAGGGGATGTGGAGAAATTGGAACTCTTATTCATTGTTGGTGGGACTGTATAATTGTTCAGCCACTCTGGAAGTCAGTCTGGCAGTTCCTTACAAAACTAGATATAGAGTTACCCTTCGATCCAGCGATTGCACTTCTCAGTATATACCCGGAAGATTGGAAAGCAATGACACGAACAGATATCTGCACACCAATGTTCATAGCAGCATTATTCACAATTGCCAAGAGATGGAAAGAACCCAAATGTCCTTCAACAGATGAGTGGATAAGTAAAATGTGGTATATCCACATGATGGAATACTACACGGCAGTAAGAATGAACGATGTCATGAAACATATGACAACATGGATGAACCTTGAAGACATAATCCTGAGCGAAATAAGCCAGGCACAAAAAGAGAAATATTATATGCTACCACTAATGTGAACTTTGAAAAATGTAAAACAAATGGTTTATAATGTAGAATGTAGGGGAAGTAGCAATAGAGAGTAATTAAAGAAGAGTGAACAATAATCCAATAAGAACAGATAAGCTTTCATGGGTCAATTCAATGTTCTGGGAATGCCCAGGAATGACTATGGTCTGTTAATTTCTGATGGGTATAGTAGGAACAAGTATACAGAAATGTTGCTATATTAGGTACTTTCTAGGGGTACAGTAGGAACATGTTGGAAGTAAAGTAGTTATCTTAGGTTAGTTGTGTTTTTCTTACTCCCTTGTTATGGCCTCTTTGAAATGTTCTTTTATTGTATGTTTTTTTTAATTTTTTATGTCTTTTATTTTTCATACAGTTGATTTAAAAAAAATTAAAAAAACAAAAGCAAGGAAAAAAATATGCAGAGCCCCCTTGAGGAGCTGGTGGAGAAAGCAGGGGTATTGGCCTGCCCCACCATTGAGGTTGCTAACACGCCCACAGACATAGGGAACTGGTGGTTTGATGGGTTGAGCCCTCTACCACAGGATTTGCCCTTGGGAAGACTGTTGCTGCAAAGGAGAGGCTAGGCCTCCCTATAATTGTGCCTAAGAGCCTCCTCCCGAAAGCCTCTTTGTTGCTCAGATGTGGCCCCCTCTCTCTCTAGCTGAGCCAATTTGTCAGGTGAAATCACTGCCCTCTCCCCTATGTGGGATCAGACACCCAGGGGAGTGAATCTCCCTGGAAACATGGAATATGACTCCTGGGGAGGAATGTAGACCCAGCATTGTGCAATGGAGAACATCTTCTTGACCAAAAGGGGGATGTGAAAGGAAATGAAATAAACTTCATTGACAGAGAGATTCCAAAAGGAGCCGAGAGTTCACTCTGGTGGGCACTCTTATGCACAATATAGACAACCCTTTTTAGGTTCTAATGAATTGGGTTAGCTGGTGGTAGATACCTGAAACTATCAAACTACAACCCGGAACCCATGAATCTTGAAGACAATTGTATAAAAATGTAGCTTATGAGGGGTGACAAAGGGATTTTGAAAGCCATAAGGACCACACTCCCCTTTGTCTAGTTTATGGATGGATGAGTAGAAAAATAGGGGAAGGAAACAAACAGACAAAGGCACCCAGTGTTCTTTTTTACTTTAATTGCTCTTTTTCACTTTAATTATTATTCTTGTTATTTTTGTGTGTGTGCTAATGAAGGTGTCAGGGATTGATTTTGGTGATGAATGTACAACTATGTAATGGTACTGTGAACAATTGAATGTATAATTTGTTTTGTATGACTGCATGATATGTGAATATATCTCAATAAAATGAATATTTAAAAAAATCAAGCTAGACATCCCAAATGGCCACAGTATGCCAGATCCTTACCAATAGTAGTCCCCAAATACCTAGGTCCCTACCTGAGAGTCTATAAAAGATTCACACACTAAGTTTTATCTCTCAGAAACTTAAATCCATCAGAGTGTTCCTAAGCCAGACAAGTCCTAAAACCCAGAGGTAACAGCTTCTTTAAGATCACCAATCAGATGTAGCCCCCTTCACCATACTGTTGACACCCCCTTTTAATATGAACAAGTTATGGTGCTCACTGCCTAGACATTCCTGAAAATGGAGAAAGAGAATAAGTGAGAGGAAGGGGTAGCAACAAACAAGTTAAGATTTAACAAAGGTCTGTGAATATTGAAACTTTATATTACATATGTATATAAATTTTTAGATGCTGAGATATTGGAGTTGCTGGAAGGAGGCAAATGACATGGTGGAACTGTAACCTATAACATCCTTTGAAATTTGCCATATAGCTACTGTTCTAGTTTGCTAATGCTGCCAGAATGAAAAACACCAGAAATGGATTGGATTTTATAAAGGGAGCTTATTTGGTTACAAAGTTACAGTCTTAAGGCCATAAAGTGTCCAAGGTAATGCTTCAACAATTGGATACCTTCACTGGAGAATGGCCAGTGATGTCTGGAAAACCTCTGTTAGCTGGGAAGGCACATGACTGGTGTCTGCTCCCAAGTTCTGGTTTCAGAATGGCTTTCTCCCAAGACATTCCTCTCTAGGCTGCAGTTCCTCAAAAATGTCACTCTTAGTTGCTCTTGGGGTGTTTGTCCTCTCTTAGCTTCTCCAGAGCAAGAGTCTGCTTTCAATGGCTGTCTTCAAACTGTCTCTCTTCTGCAGCTACTCTCTCAGCCTCTGTGTATTCTTCAAAGTGTCCCTCTTGGCAGTAGCAAGTTCACTCCTGTCTGAGATTACATAGTGTTCCTGTAAACCCATCAAGTCCCATGCTGAATGGGTGTGGCCTCATCTCCATGGAAACCATCCAATCAGAGCTATCACCCACAGTTTGGTGGGGTACATTTCCATGGAAACAACCCAATTCAAATGTTCCAACCCAATCCTCACCAACATGTCTGCCCCCACAAGATTGCATCAAAGAACATGGCTTTTTCTGGGGGCACAATATATGCAAACTGGTACACCCGGGCTGAATGAGTGGTGCCATGCCTCCATGGAAACTATCCAATCAGAGTTATCACCCACAGTTGGGTGGAGCACATTTCCGTGGTAACAACCTAATTCAAACATTCTAACTTAATCCCCACTAACATTTCTGCACCCACAAGACTACATCAAAGGTAATGGCATTTTGGGGGACATAATACTTTCAAGCTAGCACAGCTACTCATTGAATTATGCTTTGAAAGTCTTCACCTTTCTGTATATACCCTATATTGCATATTAAGGAAATAACTGAAACTGTGAATTTGCAACCCATAACAGTTTTTTAAATTACCTATATAACTGCTTGTTGACCTGTACATCAAAAGTTAACACCTTTCTGTATGTATGTTATATTTTACAGTAATGGAAGTAGCTGAAATTGTGGAACTGTGATCCATGACATTCTTTGAAATTTGCTCTCTAACTATTTGTTAAATCATATTTTGAAAGTTATCACTGTTATGTATGAATGTTAAAGTTTGCAATAAAAATTGCATTAAAAAAAGACATGAAGAAGACCCTAGAAGAGCATAAAGAAGAAATTGCAAGAGTAAACAAAAAATAGACAATCTTATGGAAATAAAAGAAACTGTTGACCAAATTTAAAAGATTCCAGATACTCAAAGTACAAGACTAGAGGAAGCTGAACAGTGAACTAGTGACTTTGAGGATGACAGAACAGAAAATGAAAGAACAAAAGAAAGAATGGGGAAAAATCAAGAAAATGGAAATGGACCTTAGGGATATGATAGATAATATAAAACATCCAAATATAAGAGTTATTGGTGTTCCAGAAGGGGAAGAGAAGGGTAAATGTCTAGGAAGAGTATTCAAAGAAATTGTTGGGGAAAACTTCCCAAACCTTAAAGACAACTTAAATACACAAATCATAAATTCCCAGTGAACTCCAAATAGAATAAATCCAAATAAACCCACTCTGAGACATATTCTGATAAGATTGTCAAATACAGAAGAGAAGGAGTAAGTTCTGAAGGCAGCAAGAGAAAAGTGATTCACCATTTACAAAGGAAACAGCATAAGACTAATTAGTGACTACTCAGCAGCCACCAAGGATGTGAGAAGGCAGTGGCATGATATATTTAAAATTGTGGGAGAGAAAAATTTCCAATCAAGAATTCTTTATCCAACAAAGCTCTCTTTCAAATTTTAGGGAGAGCTTAATTTTTTTGCAGGCAAACAAATGCTGAGAGAATTCACTAACAAGAGACCTGCCCTACTTGGGATGCTAAAGGGACCACTACCAACAGAGAAACAAATAAAGGAGAGATATGGAGAAAGGTTCAGTACTAAAGAGATTCAGTATGGGTACATTAAAGGACATTAAGAGAGAGAGGGAAAAGTATATCAAAGCCTATGGGATGCAGTACTGAGGGGCAAATTTGTAGCACTAAATGCACACATCAGAAAGGAAGAAAGAGCTAAAATCAAAGAACTAATAGAGCAGCTGAAGAAGCTAGAAAATGAAGAGAAAACTAATCCTAAACCAAGTAGAAGAAAAGAAATAACAGGGATTAAAGCAGAAATAAATGACACAGAGAATAAAAAAAATAGAGATAATAAATAACACCAAAAGTTGGCTCTTTCAGAAGATCAACATGATTGACAAGCCCCTAGCTAGACTGACAAAATCAAAAAGAGAGAAGACCATCTAAACAAAATAATGAATGAGAAAGGAGACATTACTGCATATCCCAAAGAAATTAAAAAAAAAATTATGAGAGGTTATTATGAAAAACATTATGCCAACAAACTGGATAGTTTAGAGGAAATGTACAATTTCCTGGAAACATGTGAGCAACCTAGACTGACCAGAGAAGAAATAGAAGACCTCAACCAACCAATCACAAGCAAAGAGATCCAATCAGTCAACAAAAAACTTCTCAAGAATAACTGCCCAGGGACAGATGGCTTCTCAGGGGAATTCTACCAAACTTTACAGAAAGAACTGACACCAATCTTATCTAAACTCTTTCAAAACATCAAAGAAAATGGAATTCTACCTACCATATTTTATGAAGCTAATATCAATCTAATACCAAAACCAGGCAAAGATGCCACATAAAGGGAAAAGTACAGGCCAATCTCTTTAATGAATATAGATGCAAAATCTCTCAACAAAATACTTGCAAATTGAATTGAAAGACACATTTAAAAAATCATACACCATGACAAAGTTGGGTTCATTCCAGGCATTCGAGGATGGTTCAACATAAGAAATTCAATCAATATATTACAACACATTAACAAATCCAAAGAGAAAAATCAAATGATCATCTCAATATATGCTGAAAAAGCATTCAACATTATCTAACATCCCTTCTTGATAAACACACATCAAAAGGTAGGAATTGAAGGAAACTTCCTCATCATGATAAAGAGCATATATGAAAATCCCACAGCCAGCATAGTACTCAATGGTGAGAGACTGAAAGCCTTCCCTCTAAGATCAGGAATGAGACAAGGATGCCTACTGTCACCAGTGTTATTCAACATTGTGCTAGAAGTGCTAGCCAGGACAATCCTGGAAGACAAAGAATTATAGGCATTCAAATTGGAAAGGAAGAAATAAAACTGTCATTATTTGCAGATGATATGTTCTTATATTTGTACAACCCTGAGAAATCAATGATACAGATACTAGAGCTAATAAACCAATTTAGCAGAGTAGCAGGACAAAATTAATGCACATAAGTCAGAAATGTTTCTATATGCTAGAAATGAACAAAGTGAAGAGACACTCAAGAAAAAGATACCACATTCAATAGCAACTAAAAATCCAAGTACCTAACCAAAGTACATAACCAAAATGTAAATGACCTATGCAAAGTAAGTTACATAACTCTACTAAAAGAAATAGAAAGGGACCTTAAAAGGTGGAAAAATATTCCAGGCTCACGGATAGGAAGGCTAAACATAATTAAGATATCAATTCTACCCAAACTCATCTATAGATTCAGTGCAATCCCAACCAAAACTCCAATGACTTAATTTGCAGACTTGGAAAAGCTAGTTATCAAATTTATTTGGAAAGAGAAGATGCCTCAAATTGCTAAAAACACTCTAAAAAAGAAAAAAACATGTGGGAAGGCTTACACTCCCTGACTTTGAAGCTTATTATAAAGCCACAGTAGTCAAAAGAGCATGGTACTGACACAGAGTTAGACATATTAATCAATGGAATACAATTGAGAATTTGGAGATAGAACCCCAGATCTAGGGTTGACTGATCTTTTATAAGGCCCCCAAAGCCACTGAACTGGGACATAACAGTCTTTTCAACAAATGGGGCTGGGAGAGTTAGATATCCATATCCAAAAGAATGAAAAGGACCCCGACCTCACACCCTACATAAAAATTAGCTCAAAGTAAGTCAAAGACCTAAATATAAAAGACAATGTCATAAAACTCCTAGAAGATAATGTAGTGAAACATCTTCAAGATCTTGTATTAGGTGGCCACTTCCTAGACCTTACACCCAAAGCAGAAGCAAGAAAAAAATGGATAAATGGGAACTCCTCAAGCTTAGAGTTTCTGTACATCAAAGGATTTTGTTAAAAAGGTGAAGATGCAGCCCAACTCAATTGGAAACATATTTTGGAAATCATGTATCTGAAAAAAGACTGATATCTTGCATAGGTAAAGAAATCCTACAACTCAATGGCAATAGTACAGACAGTCCAATTATAAAATGGGCAAAACATATGAAAAGACAGTTCTCTGAAGAGGAAATACAAATGGCCAAGAAACACAGGAAAAAATGTTCAGCTTCACTAGCTATTAGAGAGATGCAAATTAAGACCACAATGAGTTACCAACTAACACCAATTAGAATGGCTGCCATTAAACAAACAGGAACTACAAATGCTGGAGAGGATGTGGAGATATTGGAACTCTTATTGATTATTGGTGTGACTGCATAATGGTTCAGCCACTCTAGAAGTCAATCTGGCACTTCCTTAGAAAACTAGTTATTGAGTTACCCTTCAATCCAGCAATTGCACTTCTCAGTATAAACGTGGAAGATCTGAAAGCAGTGACACAGATATCTGCACACCAATGTTCATAGCAGCATTATTCACAATTGTCAAGAGATGGAAACAACCCAAATATCCTTCAACAGAAGAGCAGATAAAATGTGGTGTATAAACATGATGGAATTCTACATGGCAGTAAGAAGGAATGATGTGAAACATATAACAACATGGATGAACCTTGAAGACACAATGCTGAGTGAAATAAGCCAGGCACAAAAAGAGATATATTATATACTACCACTATTGTGAACATTGAAAAATGTAAAATAAATGGTTTATAATGTAGGATGTTGGGGAACTAGCAATAGAGAGCAAATAATGATGGGGGAGCAATAATCCAATAAGAACAGATAAGCAATCGTGGGTAAGTTTAATGTTCTGGGAATGCCCAGGAATGACTATGGTTTGTTAATTTCTGGTGGATATGGTAGGAACAGGTTCACAGAAATGTTGCTATATTAGGTTATTTTCTGAGGGTAGCATAGGAACATGTTGGAAGTACAGTAGTTATTTTAAGTTAGTTGTCTTTTTCTTTCTCCCTTGTTATGGTTTGTTTGAAATGTTTTTAATGTTTTTTAATTTTTTGATATAGTTAATAGTTAATTTTAAAAAAATAGGTTTAATTAAAAAAACAAAAACAATGAAAAAAATATGGAGAACGCACCTTAAGAGCTGTGGGAGAATGCAGGTGTTTTGGGCTTCCACACCTCGATGGTTTGCTGATGTGCTCACAGACATAGGGAATGGTGGTTTGATGGGCTGAGCCTTCTACCACAGGGCTTTCCCTTGGGAAGACTGTTAAAGGAGATGCTCAGCCTGCCTATAATTGTGCCTAAGAGTCTCCTCCTGAATGCCTCTTTGTTGTTCAGATGTGGCCCTCTCTCTCTAGCTAAGCCAACTTGGCAGCTGAAATAACTGCCCTGCCCACTATGTGGGATCTGCCACCAAGGGGTGTAAATCTCCCTGGCAATGTGGAATATGACTCCCAGGGAGGAATCTAGACCCAGCATTGTGGGATGGAGAAAATCATCTTGACCAAAAGTGGGATGTGACAGGAAATTAAATAAGCTTCAGTGGCAGAGAGATTCCAAAATAGCTGAGAGGTCACTCTGGTGGGCACTCTTATGCACAATATAGATAACCCTTTTTAGGTCCTAATGAATTGGAATAGCTAGCAGTAAATACCTGAAACTATCAGACTACAACCCAGAACCCTGGAATCTTGAAGACAATTGTATAAAAATGTAGCTTATGGGGGTGACAATATGATTGGGAAAGCCATATGGACTACACTCCCCTTTGTCCAGTGTATGGATGGATGAGTAGAAAAATGACAGTAAAAACAAAAAACCACCCAGTGTTCTTTTTTACTTTAATTGTTCTTTTTCACTTTAATTTTTATTCTTATTATTTTTTTGTGTGTGGTAATGAAAATGTTCAAAAATTAATTTTGGTGATGTATGCACAACTATATAATGGTACTGTGAACAATTGATTGCACACTTTGTATTACTGCATGGTGTGTATGGTATGTGAATGTATCTCAATAAAATTGAATTTAAAAAACATGAAAAGATGCTCAAGCTCACTAGCTATTAGGGAAATGCAAATCTAAATAAAAATAAGATATCTTATCACACCTACTACAGTAGCCATTATCAATACTACAATTGTTGGAGTGGATGTAGATAATGATATACGTTTATTCACTGTTGGTAAGAATGCAAAACTGTATAACTGTTGTGGAAGGCAGTTTGGTGGTTCTTCAGGAAGCTGAGTATAGAATTTCCATATATTCCAGCAATCCCATTACTAGATATATATTTGGAGGAACTGAAAGCTAGGACATGAGCACACATTTGTACACTGATGTTTATAGTGGCAATATTCATGATTGCCAAGAGATAGAAACAGCCATTATGTCCATCAACAGAAAGTGGAGAAACAAATGGGGTATTTACATATGATGGAATATTATGCAGCTGTAAGATGGAATAAAGTTATGATGCATATAAAAACATGGGTGAACCTTGAGGACATTAGGTTGAGCAAAATTAGCCAGAAACAAAAGGAAAAATACTGTATGGTCTCACCAATATGAGCTAACTATAATGAGCAAATTTTGAAAGCTAAAGTTTAAAACAATTTATCAATAGATAGAAAGAGGGTGGTGATTGGGCATTTCATGTTGACAGAGTAGAGAATGTTCTACAGGGTTGTTTGTAAAGATCTAGAGATGGATAGTACAATATTTACTGATGGTAGTACAAACACTTAAGTATGATGAACATAGCTTAGTGTGAGTATAATTGAAAGAGGAAATCTATGGGCATGTATGACACCAGAAATATAGATAGAGGATAAAAAGCTGGGACTGTGTAACTTAGGGAAACCAAGAATAGACAATGATGGTGATTAAATGCACAAGTAAAAGAAAGTTTTTACATCAAGGAGAACAAATGAATGTCACTATAGCAAAGGGTTGAAAATGGGATGGCATATGCAAAAAAATACAATCCATGCAAACTAGAGTCTATAGTTAACAGTAACCATGTAATATTTTTCAACAATTGTAACAAAGGCAATATACCAAAACTTAATGTCAAAAAGAGGGGGTTATAATGAAGGGTATGGAATTCTTGTTGCTGATGTGGTTTTCTCTCTTTTTTATTCATTTAATTTTTCATTATTTTAAAAACTTTTCCTTCCCTTCTTTCCTTGGGTAAGAAATGGTAATGTTTTCATTATTGATTGTGGTGGTAAATGCATAATTATACAAGGATTCATTGATAGTTCACTTAGGATGGATTGTATGGTGGGTGAATAAAACTTTTAAAAAATAAACAGAAAAATACAAGTGCTGCAGAAAATATGGAAAGAGATAGATCTATTCACTTTTGGTAGGGAAGTAGAATGGTGCATCCCCTCTGGAGGACAATTTGGTGGTTCCACAGGTGGGTGACTGTAGGGCTGCCTGTTATGTTGTGTGTACTTGGAAGAACTGAAAGCAGGAACACAAATAGATATTTGAACACTGATGTTTATGGCAGCATTATTCATGATTTTCTACAGATATATATTGCCTAAATGAACACCAATGGATGAACAGAGGGGCAAACTGTGATGTATACGTACAATGGAATAATGGGTGGTTGCAAGAAGGACTGAAGTTGTGAGGCATGCAACTAGGTGAATGAATCTTGAGGACATTATGTTGTGTGCCATAAGCAAGCAACAAATGAACACATATTTTAAGGCATCACTAATATAAACTAACTATAATGAGCAAAGGCTGATTATCGAATTTGGGACATAGGTTACCTGGGCATAGAATAGGGGCAGAGACTGGGCAGTTGAGGTTAAGGAGTATGGAATGTTCAATAAGGCTTATTGTAAAGGTTACTATATTGGAAGCTTTTACAGCAGTCACATCTATCCCTGAGTTTTACCTGTTATTTAGAAACTGAGATACTAAGCATTTTGAGTATAACTTGCCAGTTCCCTGGAAATTCGGGTATCTGTGTTACATTTGATTCTCAGGTTTAGAGTTCTGCAGCTATGGAAAGTCAGAATTACTCCATACAGCAACTTATAAAGAAGCTGAAAAGTGATAATACTACAATTAGAGATATGAATGAAATGGACTTGGTTACTACTGAGGTAAAGTTGAATACAGGGTAAAGGATGAAATTGACTATAGTTTAAAACTCCAACTTCCATGTGATACCAAAGAAAAAGAGGTATTTTTGGTACAAACTTTATATTTTCTGTAGCCCACCATATATTTTAACCTGTCTGGTCGGTTTACTTAAACAATGTATTTACATAATTACATGGAACCTAAAATATGGAATGAGTTCTTGTTATTCTGTATGGGTTAATGTAATACAGCAATAATCCCAAAATATTTTTGGCAGAAAATAAAAACATATTTGCAAAATCCACATTAAGAAACTGAGATAAATGTGGAATTATTAAATTCCCCACCTGGGGAATTCCTGATATTCTCTTAAGCAATAGTAGCTCCCAATTTAATAAGCCAAACTCTCAATGCAGAATCTTGCCCTTATGAGACTTATGTCTCCAATGGCAAAGCTAAGCCTACTTATAACTATGCATAAGTCATGCCCAGAGAACCTCTTTTGTTGATCTGATATGGTTTGCATCTCTAAGCCAACTCTGCAAATTAAATCAATACCCTCCCATATGTGGGACACGATTCCAGGAGTGTAAGTCTCCCTGGCAATGTGAGACATGACTCCTATGGGTGAGAGTGGCCTTTACATTGTGGGATTGATAATGCCTTCCTGACCAAAATGGGGAAAATAAATGAAACAAAATAAAGTTTCAGAGACTAAGAGGTTTCAAATAGAGTCAGGAACTCATTCTGGAGGTTATTCTTATGCAATATATGGATATTTATTTTCAGTCTCTAGTGTATTAGTAAAGTTATAAAGAAATACCTGAAACTGTTGAAATGGAATGCAGTAGCCTTGATTCTCCATGATGATTGTATAGCTATACAGCTTTTTATCATGGGACACTGGGTGACCACCATAAAGATTTCATAAGCTTGAAAAAATGAATGGCAGAAATTATGGGATTGACAGGCACAATAGATGAGATGAAAAACACAATGGAGACATACAACAGCAGATTTTAAGAGGTAGAAAAAGGATCAGTGAACTAGAAGACAGAATGTTTGAAATCATACATGCAAAAGAACAGATAGAGAAAAGTTTGAAAAATATGAGCAGAGTCTCAGGAAAATGAATGACAACATAAAGTGCACTAATATACATACTTTGGGTGTTCCTGAAGGAGAAGAGAAGGGAATAGAGGCAGAAAAAATACTGGAGGAAACAATCACTGAAAATTTCCCAACCTTTATGAAAGGCATAAAATTACAGATTCAAGAAGTGCAGCATACTCCAAACAGAATAGGTCCAAATAAGCCTACTCCAAAACACTTACTGATCAGATTGCCCAATGTCAAAGAAAAAGAGAAAATTCTGAAGGCGCCAAGAGAAAAGTGATCCATCACATACAAGGGATGCTCCATTAGACTATGTATGGATTTCTCTGCAGAAATGATGGAGGTGAGAAGGAAGTGCTGTGATATATTTAAGATTATGAAAGAGAAAATCTGCCAGGAAAGAATTCTATATCTGTCAAAACAGTCCTCCAAAAATGAAGGAGAGTGGAGGGGCAAGATTCTGGCATTGAGTGGAGTGGAATTTAGTTAGTCTGCTGGAACAACTAATAAACTACCAGGAACAACTAGTAAATAATCTTGGATAAATGCTGAAGGACAGCTATGACTGGCCACACATCATACACCAACCTCGATTGGGTGGAATGGCTAAGATTGCAGCCTAAAATCTGTAAGTAAAAACTGCAGAACCATGCTAGGAGTCCCCTTTCCCCACAGCAGGCTTGCTGCAAGCCCTTGCTGTTGGAGAAACCAGCACTCCCAGAGCCAACAAATACAACTCAACAGAGTTCTGACTGGGGTTTTAATTAACAAATGTGGATGACTGAATAGAAGCTACAAAAATAGACAAAACCCCTAATAAACAGAAAGAGGCTTTTAGAGATGATGGAACTTAAGGAGCCAGAAAGACCAGGGGCTCTCTCTGACCGACAGGCAAATCAACCAGAGTGGTTCAGTGGAGAGAGCCTCAGCCATTTTCACTTTTCAGTGTGCTGACCCAGACAGGGGTGGAGAAAAAAGAAGCACAAATTCAAATCCAGAAGATAACTCCCTAGGTGGTATATCTACCCTAAGAGGAAGGACATGGGGCCCAGTTCTATGCCTGGCTTTTCCTTCAGAAATCAGACCCCATACCCAGGGGAAAAGAGCCAAAGCAGAAACTAAAGGGGTCACAACTCCTTACAGTAGTTTACAGTGACAGGATGAGAGGCACCACCTGCTGGGCAGTTTAAGGAAAGCACAGCAGCTAGAGGCTTCACAGGAAGTCTGTCATTCTTCTAAGATACACCCTGAATATAACCCCATTCTGAGACCTGAAGCCATTCTGTTCCAGGAAAATTTGA